>NC_138879.1:57570036-57894503 GCF_965194805.1 Balaenoptera borealis
GACGTGCTAGCAGAGCGAGACAGACGATAAACAACACACAATTACCAAATAAAGAGTGTAAATGCTGTGGCGGGAAATGGAAAAGAAAATGTAGAGCACAGGAAGGGAGTGACAGGCATCCCAGTGTAGGAAAAGCTGCCGTTTTAAATAGTGTGGGCAGGGTGGGACACAGTGGGACGGGGACATCTCAGCAAAGCCTGGAAAAGCAGGGAGTGAGACGATGACGAGGGAGAACAGGAAACCGCCAGGGCAGGGGCCCTGCGGCAGAAGCAGGTCTGGGGTGTTCCAGGAACAGAGGGGAGTCGCTGTGGTGGGGAGAGAGCTGGGAGCCGGGGGGTCATAGAGGGAAAGGCTGGGGCAGACCAGGGAAGCCCTTAAGGGCATTTTAAGCCGTCAGCTTTGAGTGAAAGCAGTCGGCATCACATCATTTTCCGCAGAAAACTGCATGGTGTCGGGGACTAAAAGGATAGCTCTGGCGGTTCTGTGGAGAACGGACCTGGGGGGCGGGAAGGGGGCAGCAGAGGGGACAGGTGAGAGATGCTCGGGGCTCAGCCAGAGCCCTTCGTGGGGGGGGGGGGGGTCGGAAAGAAGTCGAGGATTTGGCGTCTGCGCAACTCTCCTCCCGAGAGAATGAGGAAAGGTGCAAGAGGTCTTCCTACTGTTACGAAAATGACTTTCATCTCACAGATGCCCTCCAAGGGTCTCAGGGTCCCCCGGGGTGACCAGAGCACACGCTGAGAAGCACTGGTGTGGAGAAAGGTTCCCGTTTGTGAACTCGCCGGGAAACGCCCCGGGAGGAGAGGCCTGGGGGTGGAGGGGCAGATGGGTCCCAGAGAAGCTGAGCAGCAGTTTCGTCACCATGAACAATTCCCGGCGATAAACAGAATCTGGGTAATAAAACAAAGTCTAACCTTTCTTCTCCTCTGTGCTGAGTCCAGTCTCTCTCGCTCACCGCGGGCCGCGGGCACGGAGCTCGCACGCGGCCCTGCAGCCCGGAGTTCCCGGCGGGAAACGGCTGCACCTGCACCTCAGCTCGGGGCCGTGCGCAGAAGGGCTGCGCACGACACTCAGTCCAAGATGGCGGCGGCGGGCCGTGCGCAGAGACGCTGCGCCCGACACTGAGCTCTCGGGCCGGCCGCCCAGAACCCCGCCCCCTCACCACCCTCGAGACCCTATAAAGCAGCCCTGCGCCTGCGTGGCGGGGAAGCACATAGTCTAGAGCAAGTTAGCGCCTCTCCGTTCTCTGATCCGAGAACAACCCTTTCCTTTGCTTCTGAACCGAACTCGGTCTCGTTCTGTTGGCTGCAAGGACACCGGGCAGGAGGACCCTCATTGGGGTCTCACTCGAAAGGTAATCGTTATATATACGAGTTTGCAGTTCCTAAGGTAAATTAGGATTTCATTCAACTTTTGCAAACTTTTACAAAGTTAGCCGATATTAACAGTTTGTTGGAGGGTCCATTTCTAAGGACAATACCGTAAAGATCAAGACAAAAGATCTCAAAGCCTTAGCCTGTAATTCTCAGTGCTGATGCCTCTGCTGCACCATTCTCAGTGGCGTGTGGTCTGGTCAGCCCTGGGGGACCCTGAGACCCTTGGAGGGCATCTGTGAGATGAAAATTATTTTCGTAATAACAGGAACACATTATTCACCTTTTATCATTCTCATTCTGTCCTGAGTATGCACGCAGTAGAGTCCTCCAGAGACGACGTGACATGTGATGTCACAATAAATTGAGTGTCATACAGAGCGAAGTAAGTCAGAAAGAGAAAACAAATATCATATATTAACACATATATGTGGAATCTGAAAAAATTGGTATAGACGATCTTGTTTACAAAGCAGAAATAAAGACAGATATAGAGAACAAACATATGGATACCAAGGAGGAAGGGGGGGTGGGATTGACGTATATACACTATTGATACTATGTATAAAATAGATAACTAACGAGAACCTACTATGTAGCACAGGGAACTCTACTCAGTGCTCTGTGGTGACCTAATTGGGAAGGAAATCCAAAAAAGAGGGTATATATGTATATGTATAGCTGATTCACTTTGTTGTACAGTAGAAACTAACACAACATTGTAAAGCAATTATACTCCAATAAATAAATTGGGTGTAGGAACAGATAGGCGAATACTGTTGTCTTCTATTAAGCTGCGATATTGTAATAAGAAATATATATTTAGTCTTTGTCCCCGGTTCCTGGCACAAGACTTTTATTTTAAATCATCAGGGGTTTCCTGAGTGATAGGGGTGAGAGGAACATCTTTTGTTTTACAGAATGAGCTCCTTCCAGCTGTACCTGGGTTTATGCTAATGAGGTGACTCTTAGTGGTCCCCACCCAGCCTCAGGGTGGGAGCTGGTTGCCAGAGGGACCAACCACGTGATTAAAGGGTTGCGACTCTCAGCCCCAACTCCCCAACCTCCAGGCAAGGGAGAGGGGCTAGAAATTGAGTTACTCACCAGTGGCCAATGATTTACTCAATCATGACTTTTTTTTTTTTTTAACATCTTTATTGGAGTATAATTGCTTTACAATGGTGTGTTAGTTTCTGCTGTATAACAAAGTGAATCAGCTATACATATACATATATCCCCATATCCCCTCCCTCTTGCGTCTCCCTCCCTCCCACCCTCCCTATCCCACCCCTCTAGGTGGACACAAAGAATCAAGCTGATCTCCCTGTGCTATGCAGCTGCTTCCCACTAGCTATCTATTTTACATTTGGCAGAGTATATATGTCAATGCTACTCTTCTTAATGAAACCTCTTTTCCAGCTTTGGGATTGGTGAACACACAGATGTGGGAGGGCAGTGTGCCCAGAGGAGGCGTGGAAGCTCTGCACGCCCTCCTCCCCACTTGTCCCTGTTTGGCTGTTCATTTGAACCCTTTATAATAAACCAATAAACACAAGTTTCCGTGACTTCTGTGAACCATTCTAGAAAATTATCGAATACAAGGAGGGGGTTGTTGAAACCCTCATTTGTAGCCAGATGGTTAGAAGTACAGGTAGCAACCTGGGACTTAATTGGTGTCAAAAGTGGGGGCAGTCTTGTGGGACTGAGCCCTTAACTTGTGGGATCTGATGCTAATTCCACGTTAAGTAGAGTCAAAATTGCAGTGAATTATAGGACACCCGGCTGGTGTCATAAAAATTGCCTGATGTGTAGAAAACCCACACATCTGGTATCAGAAGCTTTGTGAGTGCATGAACAAAGGAGAAACACAGGGGTGTGTTTTTATCCCCAACAAGCCCATAATATGTTAGGTGTGTGTATTTCCCAGTTCTGTCCTCTGAGAGAATCTAGAAACACAGGCACCCCAAAAGCAAAGCGCATAGACCGTCCAGATCTTGATTTCTAAAAACTATCACGTGTTCACTACAGAAACCAGGGATCCTTAGAGAAATGGTCAGGGCAGGGGGCCTACAAGGTGGGCCTGAAAAATCTTGCTGTGTCAGAGGAAAAGAAGGGTTCAAGCTGATGGGCTTGTGTGGGAAGGTCACAGGAGCTGCTTGAAAAAGCCCCCACTGGCCACATTTAGGATGATTGGAGCCTGAAAAACAATATACTTGAGTAAGTAAAAATCCACGATTCTACACTGATAATAATAGAGAAGAAAAGAAAAATTACTTTTGGCTTAGATGATACAAATATGATGAAAAACTTTAAAAAAATCAATTTTCCAAAATCAGGGTAGTGGTTGTCTACAGGGAAAGGGGGAAGGGAGCTGACTAGTGCGTAACACAATTTGCTGTATTTACATGTTTTATGGATGTTTCTGTATGTATCTTATTTTTTTAAAAAACAAACAAACAAAAAAGACATCTGCCACAAAATATGTGATCCATCGAATAAAGGCTGGAAAGATGAAAGATCAAAATTAGTTACCCATGGAACTATAGATGATTTTTAAATTCTCTTCCTTTTGCTTTCCTTCTTTCCTAATTTTCTGGGGTAAATATGCATTACTCTAGTAACATGAAGAAAACAAAGCCAGAAGGTTGCCCTCTGCACATACAGTGCACTTGGCTAGCACACCCTGCACGCAACAGCACGAGGTGAGATGTATCACTCTTTCATGATTTTATTACAGGCACCTCTGTTTTTCTTCTTACGTATATCTTTCCACTTTTCCTTCTTCTATTCTCCAACAGATGTTGTAGAAACAGAAATTTAGTTATAGATGCCTAGATGGAGCACAGCTCTTTGATTAATGCACTTGGAATACCTCATTCGGATCAGAGTTTCATTTCTGACACAATGGAAGAGAAGAGAATATGAAAATGTATGTGGTTGGACTGCGAAATAATGAGACTTGGATTTTTTTTTCAGTACCAAAATGTATCTGGAACTCCTCTTGAGTTCTTCGGAGTTCAAGTCACATTTCTTCAGGAGCTTCGGTAACATAAATCTTTCAGCTTCGAGGGTGAATTTCATTTTTGGAAACAACCAAAAATCACTCAGAGCCAAGTCTGATGAATAAGGTGGTTGATCGAGCAGGAAACTTTTTTTTTTTTTTTTTTTTTTTGGTTAAAAATGAGGTGCAATTGTAGAGTGATGAGATATAAAACATAAACTAGCTCAGAAGTCATTCCAAAGTGGAATTCTTTAAGCGTTTTGAGGCAGTTTTGTGAGGAAAAAAATGTAGAGCCCCCTCAAGAGAGTATTGTGAAAGAATAGTCATTTATCATCATCCCCTATCCATTTCTCTCACCAAATGAGGACATAACAGTCTCAGCCCCCATATATCCTGGGACCACCACTAATCTCCCCGAAGGGGACCCCCTCACGTGGCACACCCATGTGCCCTCCCCCATTCTAGAAAGTGGTTTGAAATGCTGTCCTCGCCTCACGGAATTGAGTACAAGCATCCATAATGGTCAACTCTTCCACACTTCCTTAAAATGAAAATGTTGGGGTTGGGCATCCTGAGCTCTCTGGACAGAATCTCTAGCCATTTATTCCAACATCTTCCATTCTCTGAATCCCTGTCTCGGCAACTAAGGAGTAATTATCTCTTGTTCACTAAAACCAACCCGAAGGACCTGTAGCAGTCTCTGGGTTGGGTTCCTCCCTTCCTAGGATGACTGTTTGTTCCTGGGGTCATTTTCTACCTGGAGTCTTCTCTCTGTGCAGCTGGAACCTGGGGGCCAGCGCAATTCATGTCAGAAGGTGCCTCTTTCCATCTTTAGACTCTGAGCAGTTTCTTCTGTATCACAAACCCAGGCCACCCCCATCTCAGTGTAACCTTTCCAACAGGACACTCTGAGGCTGCAGGGGGACTAATAGCCCTGGTCCCACAATCTTCTGGACACCCTCTTTTTAAAATTTTTATTGGAGTACAGTTGATTTACAATGTTGTGTTAGTTTCAGGTATACAGCAAAGTCAGTCAGTTATACATATACATATATCCCCTCTTTTTTTAGATCCTTTTCCCATATAAGGCATTACAGAGTATTGAGTAGAGTTCCCTGGGCTGCTATACAGTAGGTCCTTATTACTTATCCATTTTATATATAGTAGTGTATATATGTCAATCCCAATCTCCCAATTTATCCCTCCCCTACCTCACCCCCTGGTAACCATAAGTTTGTTTTCTACATCTGTGACCTTACTTGTGTTTTGTAGATAAGTTCATTTGTACCCTTTTTCTAGATTCCACATATAAGTGATATCCCATGATATTTGTCTTTCTGTGTCTGACTCTCTTGATGAGAAAGTAAACCAGCGCCTGGGACTGTGGCTGATCTGAACAGGGTGAGATCAAGCCAGGTCCCAAGGCTCCTTCTTCCCCCACTCAGAGCAGAATATCATGACAACGGCAGGTTGACGCAAAATAGATAAACCCCCAAAAGTTCCTAATGCCTAAAAATTCCATCGAGCTTTTAAATAATTACGTTTCAAAACATGAAAGGAGTGGGTGAGGAGTTAGGGCTGTGAAGGCCACGTTGGCGGCACATTTCCACAACCAGAGTCAGCGTGCGCCGTTGGTGGAACTTGGTTCTGGTTCCAGCAAACAGTATCCATTTCAAAGCCTCCCTTATTTGTCAAACTAAGTTTATAAACACAGCTATTTGCTCATAAATGTGACCTTTAAATCACATTGCTCTAAACACAGACTCGCTCTTTGAGCAAGCTGAGGGTGGGTGGACGGCAGGGGACGCCTAGAAAAAAGCCTTGAAGGAGCCGCACACAGCCTCTCCCCAGCCGCTCAGACCTTAAACAAACCTCCTACGGCCCACCTCTGCCCGCAACTTCGCCAGTCCTTCCAGTGAGTCCATAGATGTCCTTTTAATCTCTTGAGTATTCACTACGTGCAAGGTGCTAGGTGGACGTAGTAAAGGTACACAACCTGAGAGAACAGTCATTGTCTTTAAGGACTGCATGCGCAGACATAAGACACCCACACAAATTGTATGACCTGTGGCAGCGTTTGAGAACTACGGTCTGAAAGGTGTCTGGATAAAGTCACACTCTGAAGGGGAAGAGATCCATCTCGCCAGTGATGAGATGGACCGGGAGGGTTTGAAGAAACTGACTTCTGAGTGGGTCCTGGAAGAATGCTTATTATTTTAAATCATTCATCAAGACACAAATAACAGATGGATTGGATCATAAAAAGGTGATTGAGAGGAAACTGGTTAGAATTCCAGTTCCTATGTGTTCAACATACAACAAAACACACACACACACACACACACACACACACACACAACTAATCTCTATCTGCAATTACTCTGCCATTGCCTTTATGATAAACAATCTGTTCCCTTACCCCTGGCTGTATGTTTAGCACTCTTGAGTCCTCAAGTATAGGATTGATTACATTATTGCATAAGTTTTTTTTTAAGTTTCTAGGGGTTTTCATGAGTTCTAGGTATTTGGTATTTATCCTTCCCCAATAGATGTTACAATCCTTGAAGATGAGAAGCAGGTTTCTTTCGTATAACAATTTCTCTTCCATTTTCTCTCAGCGTGTGCTGGAGTGTATAGAGGATGCTAAATAAATTCTCCGTGCACACACACACACAAGCACACATATACACACACACATCACATGCACACACACGCACACACGTGGTAGCAACCTGCTCTCTTTCAAACACCAGTTATCTAAGTTGTATTTTGGACCTGGCTTTTCCTCCTTTGTTGACTGACTCTCCTGTAAAAGTTTCATCAAGAAGAAAGTAAGTGCCTCAAATGAACTCAAATGAACAGATAACTCTGTTATCTACGAAACAGAAACAGACTCACAGAGAGAACAGAGTTGTGGTTACCAAGGGGGAAGGGGATGGGGGAGGGATGGACTGGGAGTTTGGGGTTAGCAGGTGCAAACTATTACGTATAGAATGGATAAACAACAAGGTCCTACTGTGTAGCACAGGGAACTATATTCAATACCCGGGGATAAGCCATAATGGAAAGGAATATAAAAAAGAATGTATATATATATATATATATATATATATATATAAAACTGAGTCACTTTGCTGTACAGCAGAAATTAACACAACATTGTAAATCAACTATACTTCAATTTAAAAATATATTAAAAAAAGAAGAAAGTAAGTGACTTAGCTTCCTGTATAAGCTCACATTCTTCAATAAACAGCTTTACTTCTAGCATATTTGAACCAAGGACTATGTATGCCATGGCTCTTTCCTAGGATTTTGATGACTGCATTAGACAAAGTCCTATGGCAAGCAAGAAAGATTATAACTTCATACATTAATTGTAAACATAGCTATTGAGCATCAGGGTATGCCAACTAATGTAGGCACTACATATAAATATTAGATGCAAGACTCTTAACCCTAAGAAACTCTTAGATTTATCTGAGAAAGAAAATATGATAAACCTAAGATAAATTGATTATGTAAGATTGTGAATTCTAAGTGACCAGTAGTTCAGACAATGAGGATTGTATGAAATCAAAAGAGAGTTTTATATGGGCTAAAATGGTCCAAAAAAGCTTCACAGAACTGGGACTTTACCTTCAAGCATGGTTATATTTCATATCAGCAGGAGGTAGAGCTTTGCCTTGCTGTTTCCTCTTCCTGGAACGTTGCTCTATCGATGGCTGGCTCCCTGGTGTCATTCTGAGGTCCTAGACTCAGTGTCACCTCCTCAGGGACATCTTCCTTAACTGCTGCATCTAATGGAGCCCCCCTTTTATCCCCAAGTATAGCACCTAGTTTTAAACCTCTCTCTAACACTTACTATCTGATATTTTTAATTGTTTTTGCTTATTTGTTTCCTACCTGTCTTCCTTCTAAAAGGTATGTTCCATAAGAGCCGGGACATTGTTTTGTTCAACTGCGTTCAGAGTTCCTTAAAGATTGCAATAATGCTCAATAAACATTAGAGAGATGCACGAGTGGGTGGATGGTTAAATGAATCATGAAAACAGCGTGAGGAAAGACCTGGAAGAGGTAGAATGCAAAGAATAAGTCTGATAGGCGACAATTCCAAACTCAAATGGAGAGGTTACATAAAGGAGTGGCGGGGATGAGATTGCCTAGTAGTGAAACAAACAATGAATATAAACAGGCAATTCACAAAATATAAGATCAAAATATCAAATAAGCATACAAGACACACACAGCCTCACTGGCTATTAAAGAAATTTTGCAGAAAATAATTAGCATTAAAACAGACAACACTTAAAACTGACCAAAATGTTTAAGACTATAAAGCCCAGAGTTGGCAACATTTCTCAAATTCAGCACTATTTCTAGAAGAAACCATATGTCCAATATGTCAATGGACCCAGCGGTTCTACTCTTAGAATTTATCTCAGGAAATAATAGCCAAAATTGAGCTTCAAGAATGTGAATCTCAGGATTGTATATAAAAGTGAAAAATTGAAAACTGCATAAACATGTCACAGTGGTCAATTCGTTTAATGGATTAGGGTGTGTTCGTGATGTAGAATATTATGCATTCATTAAACAGGATGCTTCAGTCATCAAAGATGTTCATGAGGTTTCACTTAGTAAAAAAGTCACTTATAAACAGTGTATATATGGCATGATCCCAAATTCATAAAGACAAAACAAAAATAAAATTTACGTACTGAAAATAAACTGAACCTTCAGGACCAAGCTGGTCAATAAAGAATTACCTGCCATATCCGCCAAATGAAATGAAGTTTACATAGTTCAATGAGAAAGTTTAGTGCAATTAGTGATAGGTCTAAAGAAAACTAAGCAAACAACAATATGAGATGGTTATTAATTCTAGGGGAAACAAATTGTATGATAAAGGAACAATTGCTTTAATGTGCAACACGCCTCAGCTGTGACTAATATCTGCATGCCTTTTTTTAAACCATTTAAAAATTTTATTTTATTAAAAAATTTTATTTTTTATACAATATTAAAGGTTACTTTACATTTACAGTTACTACAAAATATTGGCTATATTCCCTGTGCTGCACAATTCATCCCTGTAGTCTGTCTTACACCCAACAGTTTGTACCTCCTACTTACCCACCCCTATATTGCCCCTCCCCCATCTCCCCACTGGTAACCACTAGTTTGTTCTCTATATCTGTGAGTCTGCTTCTTTTTGGTTATATTCACTAGTCTGCTGTATTTTTTAGATTCCACATATAAGTGATGTCATACAGTGTTATACTACTCAGCCATAAAAAAAGTGAAATTTTGCCATTTGCAGCAAATTGGATGGACTTGGAGGGCGTTATGCTAAGTGACATAAGCCAGACAGAGAAAGACAAATACTGTATGATATCTGCGTGCCTTAATAATGCAAACGCTAAACACAACAAAGAGTGTGATCAAACCTTGTTGCTCTATCTGCAGAAAATGGGAGGGGCAGTGTATATGTGGGGTGACGTAAGACAGCTGAACTCCCTTCCCTGCAGAAGAAAACAAATAGATGACATCCCAAATAAGAATCAATGAGTCGGGCTTCCCTGGTGGCGCAGTGGTTGAGAATCTGTCTGCCAATGCCGGGGACACGGGTTCGAGCCCTGGTCTGGGAAGATCCCACATGCCGCGGAGCGACTAGGCCCGTGAGCCACAATTACTGAGGCTGCGCATCTGGAGCCTGTGCTCCGCAACAAGAGAGGCCGCGATAGTGAGAGGACCGTGCACCGCGATGAGGAGTGGCCCCCGCTCGCGGCAACTAGAGAAAGCCCTCACACAGAAACGAAGACCCAACACAGCCAAAAATAAATAAATAAATTTTTAAAAAAAAGAAGAATCAATGAGTAGCAGTATAATGATATATTTAGAGACATATACCAGAATAAATAATAATAGGATTGAAAGCAAGTAGTGTGGCTTAGAGGTGGGACGTGGCAGTTGTCAGTATAACTATTAAACTTTTCCATAAACATGTGCCTAGATTGACTTGATAAAAAGTTTCAGATGGAAATGAGAGTTGAGATTTTGAAATAAATTATTTTGATTTTCTACTTAACCTGAATTCAGTCACATACCAGGTTTTACTTTACATTTAAAACAAACAACAACAAAAAATCAGCTTCCAAATTTATTGCATCAAATCAAACAAAACTTAAGTTCTTTCTTATTTACTGTCTTAGTCCATTCAGGCTGCTGTAACAAAATGCCACAGATTGCATAGCTTATGAACAACAGAAATTTATTTCTCACAGTTCTGGAGGGTGGGAAGTCCAAGATCAAGCTGCCCGCGTGGTCTCATGCTGGTGATGGCCCTCGTGCTGGTTCACAGCCCACATCTTCTCCCTGTGTCTTCACATGGTGGAATGGGCAAGGGTACTCTATGGGGTCTCCTTATAAGGGCCCTAATTCCACTCATGAGGGCTCCACCCTCATGACCTAAGCATCTCCCAAAGGCCCCACATACTAATGCCATCACATTGGGCATTGGGATTTCAACACATGAATTTGGGGAGGGGACACACGAAACATTCAGTCCACAGCATTTACCTATCAGTCTGTGAACTGGTGTTCTATGGTATGTTTACAAAGATAAAAATGCAGTAAGAAGCACGTGCTTCCCCACCCTTGTGGACCCAAATGACTCCTAATGAATCAGACCAGGATCAATAAGGCTCTTCCCTCATGTTGGGCTGCACCCCGCAGGCCTGCCCAGCCTCAAGACGGAAGGAGGAGCCTAGAGTCAGCGACAGAGACATCGATGGTTTAATGGATGGAGGAGCTTACACGCCCGAAGCAAGGTCCTGGAAGTACATCCCACTGTGTGCGATAGACTGTGGGCAGGACGTGGCAGCAGTCTTTGTTCCTGGGGGAGCAGGAGGTTACCAGTTACAGGGGTTGGCTCACTGGTTACCAGGGAAACCAGCAGAGGGGCACACCCCTCATCGAACCTTTGATAAGAACCATCGGGGCCGGGGGCACTCACTGAAATATGATTGCTTTGAAGGAGCAGAAGCCCAGGGGAGACTGAGCCCTTGAGAAAACATGAGACCTAAGCTACCTACTCCTCCTTCAAGACCAAGTTCATCATCTAAATTAACTAATATTTTTCCTTAACATGTCGAAGATATGATTTGACTGACTTCTGGCTTCTCCTGCTGCTGGTGAGAAGTTAGGCATCCGTCTGAACAGCAGCTTCTTTCTAGGTGATCTGTCTTTTCTCTACGGCTTCATTTAAGATCTTGACTTTGACTTTAAGTGTTCTACATTTTCATGATGTGTCCTGGTAGGTATTCCTTCTTACACATCCTTTTAGGAACTCTGACTTCCTGAATCTCAGCACTGGTATCTTTCATCAATTCTGGTCATTTTCTTATCCACCATCCATCCCTTCAAACATCGACTCTCCCGTCTCCCTCTTCATTCTCTCTTCTCCTTCTGGGTCTCTGATTAAAGATTGTCCATCTCTTTTAAGCCTCTGTAATGTAGTCCAGCATTTATTTATATCTATTTTCTAGCTCACTAATTCTCTCTTCTGCTGGGTCTTATTTGCTGTTAACTTCAGACAGTGAGTTTTTAAATTTCATTTATGATATTTTTTATTTCTATAGGAAGTTTTATTTGACTTTTTCAGATCTGCTTGATCATTTTCACAGTTTCTTTTCCCTTGCTCATAAGTTTAACCTCTTATTTATTTCTTTAGATATGACTCTTTTACAGTCTGTCTTTGACAATTCCAGTATCTGAAATCTTTTCATGTTTCATACTGATGTCCTTAGTTTCTGCTGCCTCTCAGTCATGGTCACTTGCTTCATTATTATTTTGGTATTTCTTATATAAATTAGGATCTTCTGGAAGTTTTTCCAAAGGAATTTTTTGAGATTTAGTTTGAAGGTGGGTTCCTTCAGAGAAATCCTCCAAAGAAGGTTTGGGTTTCTGTTTGCCAGATGCCAGCAGGTACGACCAACCCAAGATCACTTTAAATCAAATTATAGGCTTGAGAATTTTTCAGAGATTTCAGTTAGACTAAATTTTGCCTGCAAAACAGCGCGAGGAAGAGATGGGTATAGACATGGTTTCAAAGGGGACACTTTCTTTCCTTTACTCAGCATTCAGTTTCAATCAGGTAATTTTCTTTGGTGTCCACTGGGTGTCAAGATAAATTCTAACTCAATTTTACATGGGTAGCCTCTGGGGGAAGGGGTAGTCCCAGCTTTAATGATGGGGTCTCCTATTAAACACCGCACCCTGGGCAGCTCCTAAGCCATGTCTTCTGCCCCTTGAAGCTGTGAAAACAAAAGCTTTAGGTCACCAACGTCCAGCAAATATTCTTTAGTACTCTGCTCATCCCTGCACATTTCTACTTTCACTTGATTTTGGCCTCTAATGAATCCTTATTTTTAGAACAGCTTATCAGTACAGGCTTTTAAAATTTTGATTGCATTTTAGCCTGACTTTTATTGTTTTCAGAGGAACAATGGATAAGAGCTGCAAGTCTGCCACCCTGTTGGAAATAACTGTCTGAAATTATTCGTTTTTCCAATTGCTTCCCCTGATATTGAACTATTTGTGAAGAAGGGACCACGTCCTGTTTATGCATCACCTGTCCCTGTGTGAGGAGCTCAGTAAGGGTTCGCTGATTAAAATTATGAGTGAATACAATTTTGATTAAAGCACCCCTTCAAAGGGATACACTTTTATTTTCTTTGATAACTAGAAATTTAATGAGTCATGTTCTTGAAGTTTTTTCATTAGCAGAAAATGACTTGTGCTACAACTTGCTCACTCTTGGGAAGAGAAGAAAATTTTAAGGTAAGGTGGCAGTACATTCAAGACGAAATCTGGAGGAAAGAGGATAGTATAAAAGAATTTAGCATGCTCAGAGAAACTTCATGACGTTATAAACCTCCAGAAAAAAGAACTGGAATTTCATTTTGCCTCAGTCATTAGATAGCACCCTATATTAAACCCTGGTTATTTTTTTAATAAAGGAGGCTTAGCAAACTTATAGTTAGGAAATACACTTGGAATGGACACATAATTTAAGTGGAAAAAACAACCCAGAGTCTAGTGATCAAATATTTTCTTACATGGTAAGAACCCCAAAATCTTTATGTGAACACAAATCCACTCAAAGCAGACATTCCCCTGGACAGACATTGTACTTCCAAATTAGGAAGAGGAGTACCCCCTGCTTCATTCAGCTGCAGGTGCCACAAATAAATCAATATATATGGTATACATACATATATACCATAAATATATACCATATATATATATATATACACACCATACATATGTACCATATATATGGTATATGTATACTTTATATACGCCTGCACAGACTTGTTTTAGCTTAGCTACTCTGAAATGAGTATCTGGGACCTGGAATAGTCACAGAAAGACCCAGAACTTGGGTAAGAAAAGTAATATGGGGAAAAATAATTATATAAGCTAAAGGAGGCAGGATTTTTGGTTCTGGGAAGATAGGAGCCTTGGATCCCATGTATAACCTCCCACTAATAACATATAGAAATGCAGGATAAAATAGTACAGCTTTTAAGAAAATCTGTGGCTGTTGCAGTAGAAAATGGTATGGTAGTTCCCCAAAAAATTAAACATAAAATTACCATATGATCCAGGAACTCCACTTTTAGGTATATATCTGTGCCCAGAAGAACTGAAAACAGGGACTTGGAGAGAGGTTTGTACACCCATGTTCATAGCAGTATTATTCACAATACCCAAAAGGTGGTAGAAGCCCAAGTGTCCATCTGTGGGTGAATGGAAAAACAAAACATGGTCTATACATACAACGGAATATTATTCAACCTTAAAAAGGAAGGAAATTCTGACACCTGCTACAGCACGGATGAAGCTTGTGGACAGTATGCTAAATGAAATAACTGAGACAGAAGAGGACAAATACTGTATGATTCTCCTTATGTGAGTTACCTAGAGTCATCAAATTCATTGAGACAGAAAGTAGGATGGTTGGGACTTCCCTGGTGGCGCAGTGGTTGAGAATCTGCCTGCCAATGCAGGGCACACGGGTTCGAGCCCTGGTCTGGGAAGATCCCACATGCCGCGGAGCAACTAGGCCCGTGAGCCACAACTACTGAGCCTGCGTGTCTGGAGCCTGTGCTCCGCAACAAGAGAGGCCGCGATAGTGAGAGGCCCGCGCACCGCGGTGAAGAGTGGCCCCCACTTGCCGCAACTAGAGAAAGCCCTCGCACAGAAACAAAGACCCAACACAGCCATAAATAAATAAATAAAAATTAAAACAGCCTTACTGGGGTTTACGTACCATAAAAAAATTCACTCTTTAAAAAAAAAAAGAAAAGAAAGTAGGATGGTGGTTCTGGGGGTGGGGGGAGGGGGACAGTGGCGAGTTAGTGTTAAGTAGCTATGGAGTTCAAGTTTGGGAAGATGAAAAAACGTTCTGGAGATGGAAGGTAGTAATGGTTGCACAACAGTATGAAAGTAGGAAGTGCCACTGAATTGTACGCTTAAAATGGTTTAAATGGTAAATTATATGTTACGAATATTTTATCGTAACACAAAAAAATCTATGGCTGTGCTCAAGAGCAAAATGGGAAAGCATACAAGTCAGAAGCTGGGAGGGGGCTGTGGGCCGCTGAGGTAGGTGTATGACCTCATGCCCCAGCCAGGGTGGTGTGGAGTGGTGTCAGGGGGAAGTTATCTAATCTGGTTAGCTAGGAATTCGACCACTGATGGACTGCTAACTCAATGAAAACTGGGACTAATAAACTCTGCCCGCCGGTCCAGAGACACAAGATGGAAGTTGTCTCAGCCATGACTCTCGCTGGGAAATCAGGAGACTAAATCAATAAATAATTCTCCCATGAAAACTCAGCATCTCGGGCCTGTGTGTTCAGAGTTTGCTCCGCGCTGCGTTTGTGGTGTGGGAAATCCCTGCGCTGAAGGGTAATGTAATAAAATCGCTCTTGGGCTCTGCTGGCTCTGGGGTGTTCAGAAGAAGCAAACGGAACACACTGGAGGGACCCTTGACAACTCAGGCTGCCAGGAGTCCCAAAGGAAAATAAAGTCCCTCTTGTAATCCCATATTACAAAATGCACAGGGAAATGATTCATGGTGAATGAAAGTCAACAGAAAAAGGAAACATGAAAACTACAGCCCAAAAATGTAATTGAAAAATAATCTGAAGGAGAACCCAGTGTGACACGAAGAAGAAAGAAAGGTATTAAAGAGTATGAAAAAAAAAAAAGGTGGAAAGAGAATTGATGAACTGGAAGCCTGTCTAGGTATACTGCCCAGAGCACAGATGGGAAGATACTAGAAGACAGGAAATTTAGAAGACATGGAATATAGATGGAAAAAATTCAACATACAGTTGGCCCTTGAACAACACAGGTTTGAACTGAGCAGTCCACTTTTACATGGGTATTTTTCAATAAATATATACTGCAGCACTGTACAATCTAAAATTCCTTGAATCGAATTCCTTGAGTCCTTGGATGCAGAGCCGTGGGTCTGGAGGGCTGACTGTATGCAGGTTTTCAGCAGCACGGAGGGTCGACATCCCTAAACCCCACTTGTTCAAGGGTCAACTGTATATCTAACAAGAGTTCCAAAAAGAGGGAATAAAGATAGTGGGGTAGAAACGATGTTCATATGATAATAGTTGACAATTATCCAGACTTGATAAAAAAAAAAAATCTTCAGATTAAAGAAACACAGGAAACCTAAGCATAATAAATACAAATAAATTCACACTTAGACTCATTGTAGTGAAATGAGGAAAACAAAATATTCAGGAAGAAAAAATAAATGATCAATAATAGAACAACAACTTAAATGGCAGCAGAATTTCTAACAGTATTATCAGAGGCTGGAAGACATGGAGTAACAGCTTCAAAGTAGTGAGGGAAAATAACAGCAACTTAGAATTCTGTTATCAGAAGAGTAAAGATGATGGGAAAAAATTAGCTATATGCTGTTTATAAGAAACATACCAAAAATACAATGAAAAGGTGAGTGATAAAGGATTGAAAGCTATTATATACCAGGCAGATGTTAACTGGAAAAAGCCACTATGTTGACATAAGTAACAGATAAAAAAATAATTAAGGCAAAATATGCTGTTAAGGGTAAAAAGGACACTACACATTAATAAAAGGGAAACTTTATCAGAAAGCTGTAGTAATCATATACTGTACCTAACAATTTAGCTTCAAATTATATAAAGCAAAAATTGGTGGAAAACAAAAAGAAATTTACAAACCAGTATAGTGGAAGATTTTAATATTCCTTTCCCAGAACTGACAGATTAAGCAGACAAAAAGTAACGATAGAGACTATTTGGACGGCTACAATTAACAAGCTGATCAAAGGGAGGTGTGTAGAACCCTGAGAATTAAAGAATACTCACGTTTTCAGGTATACATGGAATATTTTAAATAAGTTGACCATATAGTATGCTACCAACCAAGTCCGAACCAATGCCAAAGAATTGATATCCTACAGCCTACATCACAATAAAATTAAAAATCAACAACAAAATGATTTAATATGATTGGAAATTTTTTTTAAAATGTATTTTTAAGCAACCAATGAGTAAAGGAGAAATAAGGGAATTTTAGAACCAAATCATAATACAAACGTTAAATACGAAGTCTGGAAAACAACAAGTGTTGTGTGGGTAAATGTTTTCTAAGAGGCTCTCAGTGTTGGGCAGGGTGTGTGTGTGGGGGGGGGGTGCGGAGGGCAAGGAAGGTACGATTTATAGCATTTGCCCATCCATACTGTAAGTATCCCACCAGGTCTGTTTCAAGCTACCAACCAAGGTTGGAGGTGGAATTGGGAAGAAATACACAAAATGAACTCTCACAGCCCAAAATGAGCTGGCTACCCTTGGTTCCAGTACACCACTGTAAACAATTGAAATATATCTTTAAATGCACATAAGAAACAAAGAAGAAGGGTTGGAAAAGACTGTACTTAGCATGTAAATCAAAGGTTAGAAAAAGAACAGGGCAGCAGAGTAAACCCAAAGGAATTAGAAGGAAGGAAATAATAAAGATAAGAGAGGAAGTTGATAACATTACAAACAAAGACACAGTCAAGAGGAGTAACAAAAGGAAAAAAATGGCTCTTTTGGAAGGCAAATTAAATAGGCAAACATCTGGCTAACACGATCAGAAGAAGAGAAATTAAAGTAAAAATAAACAATACTCTGAACGGAAAGAACATAATAGAGATGCAGTAGAAAAATAAAAGATAAATACTATGAACAATGCCAATAAACGTGAAAACGCAGATGAAAAGGGCAATTTTCTGGAAAAATATTACAACAAAATTGACTCAAGAAGAGATATGAAATGTGAGCATACACGTTGCTATCAGAGAAACTGAATCAGCCCACCTGCCCCCTGCTGTTCTCCCCAGACATATACAGGCACGATCGCCAAGCCTGGTTGGTTTTACAGGTAACTTCTGTCTTCAAGAGATGGATAATTTTAATATCGTAAAATTGCTTCAGAAAAATAGAAAAAAAATCCACTCAGCTCATTTTATGGGGCCATTAAGCCTTGAGACAAAACTGAAAACATTAGGCTCCTTTCATACATGCACAAAGAGACAAATGTAAGAAATCACCCATTATTTTTTAAATCTGGCAAAGTAATCTCTTAACTCGTTGCTAATTAAGATTTATCCAAGAATGTAAAGACGCCTTAGAAGGTAGATTAATATCATCATCACATTAACAGATGAAAGGAGAAAGATCATTTCAATAGATGCAGAAAAGACATTTAATACAATCCAGTAATCATTCTTGATTAAACAAAGATACCTCCCTCAAATAAATAAATAAATCCTCTCAAGTAAACTAGGAATAAGTGGGAACTCTCTCAACTTGATGAAGTATGTCTTCAAAAGCCCGTTGCAAATATTGACATTAAATGTCAGACTACAGGTCCTAGCTAACATAATGAGAAAATAAAAGAAAAAGTTAAAAGATTGAAATGTTTATAGCAGCCTTATTCATAATGGCCCCAAATTCAAAACAACCCAATTCTATTGACGTGGAGATGGGATAACAAACTGTGGGAGATCCAAACAATGGAATATTATTCAGTCATACAAGGATGGATTACTGATGCAGGCAGCAATATAAATGAAATTTAAGACAACAGTGTGCCGTGCAAAAGCAGCCAGTACCCAAATAAAGTGTCCTGTGTGATTCCATTTCTATAACGTTCAAGAACAGGAAACACTGATTGATAGCCGCAGAAAAGCAGACTGTTGGTTGCCTAGGGCTGGGAGGTGGGAACTGACTGCAAAGGAATGTCTTGGAGTGATGAAAATGCTCTGTATCTTGATTGGGGTGTTCATTACACAAGTGTGTATAGTTGTCAGAACTAATTGAACTAAATAATTAGGACCTATGCATTTTATTGGTTGATAATTATATCTCAGTTTTAAAAAGCACAATAGACACGAAAAGCTAAAGATTGCAGAAAAGGTATAACGTAATTAGTACAAAGAATACATGTTTACATAGACTACCCAGGAGAATCTGCAAATAAATATTAATACTAATAAGAAAGTTCAGTAAGTTTGCTAGAAATCAATATACAAAAATCAATAGTTATTGTTAAAGGACATTATTAACCATGGCAATAAAACTTTTAAGGTGTCCAGAAGTAAATCTAACAAATGGTGTGTCAGATTTTTATGGAGAAAGCAACAAAACCTTATGGGAGGGGGAAAGAAATAAAGGATTTACTATATTCATGGATGGAAGGGTTCGGTATTTTAAAGACTGCAAATTTCCCCAAACACTAAGTATTTCCTATACGTGAGGCATTTTTCTGAGCCCCACAGTGAGGCTGCAATGGAGACAGTGAGTTAGGGACACAAAAGATATAAAATGCATAATCCTTAAATTCAAGGAGCTTATAATACAACTAAGGAGAAAATCAGTTGACGGTAAAAATTCTAAATTGTACATCCCTTTTAAAGAAGTGGTCCCATTAGTCCAAGGATGGTATCTATTATCAACCAAGTAATGAATTGTACCATCACGCCATAATATATCAATATCGGGATCCCTTACCACAGAAAAATCTCTAGATCCTGAAGTATATTAGAAAAAACTTTAATTTCATAGGATCAATCCTTCTTTTGAAATAGCAACTGACATCTGAATAGATCTACTTTATCCCTGAGCAAACTGAAAATTCATAGAGAAAGACATAATGTCCAATTTTTTTACTTAAAGCGTCATTACCACTTATGAATAATCATGACAGACTTGGAGTTAGTGGAGTCTAGATTAGTGAGTCTTTGCTGTGTTTGCATTTGAGCATGATTTCTGATTTGATAGTTTATCTTTAAATTTATTGATGAAAACAAAGCTACCGCAGAGATGGTGAGGGCGAGTTGACCTGTTCACACTTGATGTAATACATTTTGGGATTTGGGAGCGCCCAAGGCAAGGCGGATTCTAAGTAGTGGTAAGTGTGCATTTTGCCTTCCTAGAGACCCCGAGGGAGATGAAGAATGCTAAGCCCTGGCAGGAAGGAGCAACCCAGATATAAAATACGTCAGCTCTGAATGTGTCCACCAGAGCAGAAATTTATTAAAACCCCATTTTAGACCACAAAGCAAATGCATCAATAAAGCAGCAGCTCTCACTAAGCTAAGCCAGGTTTGTTTTGTGTTTTGTTGCAGTAATTTTTTTATGAAAATGTGAGTGGTTGAGCAAACCTGGCTTTAAAAGGAGTATCTCAAGGGCCAGCGCCATGACTGGTTGTAGTATAGTGGGCTCCGCTCGATGCAGAATGGCCAAGTCATCACTTTCCCTGTAAAAACATTTGAGAGGTTTTCACTATGGCTGTGTTGCATTTTCCTCTTCAGAAACCAGCAAGTACCAACTTGGCCTGTAAATAGAATCTCTTTCTTCATAGAGGATGGTCATTTTGGCTGATTCCCAACTGGAAGAGTTTCACTAGATTGGAAAGGAGAGAAAGGCAAGTAGAGGATGAAAGAAGTTTTAAGGAACAAGAGGGTGTTTTAGCTTCTAAAACTTCTTCACCAGCCCAATTACCAGTTGCTGTCTGTAAGGCTAGCTGCCCCCTGCTTTTCATGGAATCCTGCAGTCCTGAAGGACGGTATGACTGTACATTAATTTTCAAATAAGCACACTTCACTGTCAAGGTCATGAAAGACAGGAAGGATGGAGAACCGTCACATGTTGGAGGAGACGGAGGAGATGTGATAACTAAAGACAATGTGGATATTGGATTGAATCCTAGAGCAGAAAAAGCATTTCTGCTTTTTCCAGGATTTCCTGTCTATCTATTTCCAGTAGATAGGAAATCCAAGTGAAGTCTGTAGTTCAGTGAATAGCACTGTACACTGTTACATTCTTAGTTTTGATGAATGAATCATGGTTATTTAAGACGTAACTGGTAGTGTGCAGTCTATAGGAAAACACTCTGTATCGCTTTACAGCACATTTTTATTTTTCCTGGACTTTAAAATTCACTAAATAAGGCTAAAATTAAAAGTAAAACATATTCAAGAAATTGTTTGCTGTGTGACAGAAACGCAGTGTGTTTTTCTCCAGTGAAAATGACGGTTGCAGAATGATTATTGCCTGTGGAACCTGATACCAGCTATTATGAAGAAATCCAGGGAACTCGCTTGACTCCTTGAAGGTAAATATGATGTCCTGTACTGGGCTATCTGCTCCCTGTCTCTTCAGGGCATGAGGGGGAAGCTGAAGTATGTCACTGGTGATGCTATTACTCATGACCCACTTCCTACATGGCAATCTATTTACCAGCAGTGTTTTCAGCAAGAACTAGAGTTTGGGGAAGCCAAGAGGCAGGGCACGGAGGTTACACGGAAACCAGAGCTATGGGTCCTGGGTTCCTAGCCTCATGCATATAAGGACAGCTGTCCTTCAGCCTATACTTTGTGGATTGATTTCACTTGGGAAAACAGTTCTATTGCATGAATTTGGCCATGGGGATGGGAGGAACGCTTTTTTTTTTTTCATAGCGAGGTATTTTATTTTAAATATAGCAGTGTGTACATGTCAATCCCAAACTCCCAATCTATCCCTCCCCCCCACCCTGGTAACCATAAGTTCAGGGGACACTCTATTTAATCTTTAGCTTTCCTTATGGAAAATCTCAAATGTACACAAAAATAGAATAGTTCAGTGAATCCCCACGTACCCATCATCCAGCCTCAACAGTTAGCAACTCATGGCCATTCTTGTTTTCTTGTTTCATCTACACCATAATCTCTCCCCCACCATCTGCTCTGCAAGATCATTTTGCATTAGATGTCAAATATCACATCGTTTTATCTGTCAACAATACTATATGTATCTCTAAAAGTTTTTTTGTAAAATCAAACATAACCACAACATTATGCTAAGTGAAATATGCCAGTCACAAAAATACAAATACTGTATGATTCCTAGAGATGCTTAGATAAGTCAAAATAGAGACAGAAAGTAGAATGGTGGTCGCCAGGGGCTGGGGGGAAGGGCAATGGGGAGTTAGTGTTTAATGGGGACAGAGTTTCCGTTTTACAAGAGGAAAAGGGCTATGCAGATGGATGGTGATGGTTGCACAACATTATGAATGCATTTAATGCCGCTAAACCGTACACTTAGAAATGACGGAGATGGTAAATTTTATGTGTATTTTACTGCAATAAAAAAGAATAGAACAAAAAAAAGAATAGAGCAAAAAAAACTATAAAAAAACTATAACAGTCTTATCATACTGAAAAAAATTAATAATAATGCCTCATCAAATATCCAGGAAGTGTTTACATTTTCCCAATAACTCATAAGTTTTTTTACAGTTAGTTTGTTTAAACAAGATCCGTGCTTTGCATTTGGTTTTTATGTCTCTTAATTGTCACAGAATCTAAAGATCTGCAGAATGTTTCATTGTCTGGGTTTTGCTGATTGCACCATTTGCGGTGTCATGTGACACACGCTTTGCGCTAGAGGCTTTCCTCCGCTCACCCTGCCTTACACACCCTCTTCCACACCAGCTTCTGTTCTGGACCCTGTGACGGGGAACACTCCCCAGCAGGGCTCACATTCATCGCTATGGCTTTATTCCGGCCCACTTGAGACCCACACACCCAGCTGCCTAGTGGAAACCTCGACCTCCGATCTCAGTGAGTCTGTCCAAAACAGAGTCCACTGTCTTCTCTCCCTCCTTCTACCAAACTTCCAGCCCTCCAGTGTCCCTTCTCCTCGGTGAATGGAGCCACAATCTGCACAGAGGTCAAAGTCACAAATGGGGGCGCCATATTGGACTCCTCCCTCTCCTCCACCTCCTCTACCCCATCCTCTCAATTCTACCTGAACCACCTAATGCGTCCACTTCTGCCCAGCGCCAGTGTCACCACCTCAGTTCATGCCACAGGTGTCCCTCATCTGGATGTTATCTGGTATCTCCTCTCCATTGCTGAATATCCCCTAACTGGTTTTCCTGTCATATTTCAAATTACGTTTTCTTTCGGCATTTAAAATCATCTTTCTAAAACAGATCTGATCACATTGCTTTGCTAGTTAGAACCCTTCAGTGGCTCTCCATTGCCCTAAGGATAAAATCCAAACTGTAAAACAGGGAAGGCTCTTCAGGATCTGGACCCTCCTTACCTTGGGAGGCTCACTTCCCCCCACTTCCTGCAGAGCCTCACGCTGCAGCACCCCTGTCATCAAGGGCTCCTTCTGAATCTCTAGATGTGCCTCTAGGCTCTGGTGTGTCTCCCTGTTGCCCTCACACTCTTTCCCCTCACCTGCTCAGCCCGACTTGTGCTGGGATTCCTGCAGGTACGTTCCTCCAGTCCCCCTCGCTGTGACCCCCATAGGTAGTGTTGGTTGTTCCTCCTAGGCCCTCACAGTCCCCAGATTTAGCCCTAAGAGCACTGTCTGTATCTCTCACCACACATAATCTCCTTAAGATCATGTCTTTTACATGCTTTTTATATGCTCAGGACCTGACAGATGCTTAGCACATAGTAGGCACTTAACTAACTGAACTGATGAAGGAATGAAGGAATAAATGAATGATTGATCAGTGAGTGAAAATGCTCATGTAAATGGTCCAAGCATACCAAAGGCAAGCTAGATAATTACGATTTTCAGAAATTTCTAGCAACAGAAGTCTTTTAGTCTTTTACTATGACTTAGATAATTCAGCACAATCTGTCATTCCCTTTATCTTGCTTGATAAGGCTTTTTTTTTTCTTTTTTAATGTAGCAAAGGAAAATTACCTTCAGAACATTTTCCAGATAAATGATAAAGTTAGAACACTGGGCATAGCAGGCTTCTGAGAGTTGATAACGCTTTCGAGATTAAAGAGATTAAACAGGAGATTAGAGAGCTCGAGGACATTCTAGAAACAATCTTAGCTTAAAAAATCAGATGAGATATTAGATTCTTTTCTTTCAACATATCAAAAATGTGTAATGTTCTCCTCTTTGCAGGATAGTCCTACTAATGTGGTGTTTCCATGGCTACTTATAATGCATTTCTCTGTATGAAAGAAAACATGATGTGACTCTTTTTAAAGCTTGCAGTGCACATGAAAAAAGCTATTTTAGTACCTAACAAGAATGTCCATACTTGTAATGTTTGCACTCTTTTAACAGGCAGGCTCCAATCCTCTTTTGACTTGTCATGGACATGACTATGAAATTCTGCTTCTTTGATGACTGACCTAAAGTGAGAGTCCTCCCACCACCCCCACTGTGGCCTCTCTGTGGGTCAGCATAATTTAAGAGAAACCACTCTTGTTTGTAGAGATCAGAAAAATGATAGTGACCTTATGATGACCTCTGCCATCCTGGGAGATGATGATGTGATTTTTCAAACCCAGTTCCATGGAATAAACATTGAAAGTTTATGTAGGTTATTAAGTGCCATCAAGAAGAAACATCCTTCACCGGCCTCTTTGCTCGTCCCTCTCCCCCTCCTGTTACAATGCATACACTTTAAGAATGCTACCAGGAGAACCAGGAGAAACAAACCTAAAATCCCCCATGAAGCCCCAGTTTCAAATAACACATCTGTAAGGAACCCCATCTAGTGATGACAAACGCCTTCAGTGTGCACTGGCCAATCAGCACTTGAAAACCATCATCTAGGCAAGGTTCTTTCCATTCTTAGCTGGAGCAATAACAAGAACAGCCATAAATGTCCTAGCATCGTGGGAAAAGGCTAGTGGCAAATAAGAAAACGTAAAGCAGGCTTGCTGTCAGTAATTCGTCACAGCCACGTAAACAGCAGAGCCTGACTGCATCCTAAATTATGAGTTGAGTTGAAATCTTAGTTCAGTTATTCCAATTGTACTTAAGGTGATAAATTCATCTCTGAATACAACTTGATCCACGGCCTATTAATTGTGATACGTAGTTTTGAAATTGCCATTATTTTCCTTTTTTTTATGTATGAAACTTCTATACTTTATTTTTATTTTTTGAATTTTATTTTATTTTATTTTTTATACAGCAGGTTCTTATTAGTCATCAGTTTTATACACATCAGTGTATACATGTCAATCCCAATCGCCCAATTCAGCACACCACCACCCCCACCCCCCCGCGGCTTTCCCCCCTTGGTGTCCATACGTTTGTTCTGTACATCTGTGTCTCAATTCCTGCCCTGCAAACCGGTTCATCTGTACCATTTTTCTAGGTTCCACATATATGCGTTAATATACGATATTTGTTTTTCTCTTTCTAACTTACTTCACTCTGTATGACAGTCTCTAGATCCATCCACGTCTCTACAAATGACCCAATTTCATTCCGTTTGGTGGCTGAGTAATATTCCATTGTATACATATACCACATCTTCTTTATCCATTCATCTGTTGATGGGCATTTAGGTTGATTCCATGACCTGGCTATTGTAAATAGTGCTGCAATGAACATTGGAGTGCATGTGTCTTTCTGAATTATGGTTTTCTCTGGGTATATGCCCAGTAGAGGGATTGCAGGGTCATATGGTAATTCTAGTTTTAGTTTCTTAAGGAACCTCCATACTGTTCTCCATAGTGGCTGTATCAATTTACATTCCCACCAACAGTGCAAGAGGGCTCCCTTTTCTCCACACCCTCTCCCAGCATTTGTTGTTTGTAGACTTTCTGATGATGCCCATTCTAACTCATGTGAGGTGATACCTCATTGTAGTTTTGATTTGCATTTCTCTAATAATTAGTGATGTTGAGCAGCTTTTCATGTGCTTCTTGGCCATCTGTAGGTCTTCTTTGGAGAAATGTCTATTTAGGTCTTCTGCCCATTTTTGGATTGGGGTGTTTGTTTAATATTGAGCTGCATGAGCTGTTTATATATTTTGGAGATTAATCCTTTGTCCGTTGATTCATTTGCAAATATTTTCTCCCATTCTGAGGGTTGTCTTTTCGTCTTGTTTATGGTTTCCTTTGCTGTGCAAAAGCTCTGAAGTTTCATTAGGTCCCATTTGTTTATTTCTGTTTTTATTTCCATTACTCTAGGAGGTGGATCAAAAAAGATCTTGCTGTGATTCATGTCAAAGAGTGTTCTTCCTAAGTTTTCCTCTAAGAATTTTACAGTGTCCGGTCTTACATTTAGGTCTCTAATCCATTTTGAGTTTATTTTTGTGTATGGTGTTAGGGAGTGTTCTAATTTCATTCTTTTACATGTAGCTGTCCAGTTTTCCCAGCACCACTTATTGAAGAGACTGTCTTTTCTTCATTGTATATCCTTGCCTCCTTTGTCATAGATTAGTTGACCATAGGTGCGTGAATTTATCTCTGGGCTTTCTATCTTGTTCCATTGATCTATATTTCTGTTTTTGTGCCAGTACCATATTGTCTTGATTACCGTAGCTTTGTAGGATAGTCTGAAGTCAGGGAGTCTGTTTCCTCCAGCTCCGCTTTTTTCCCGCAAGACTGCTTTGGCTATTCGGGGTCTTTTGTGTCTCCATACAAATTTTAAGATTTTTTGTTCTAGTTCTGTAAAAAATGCCATTGGTAATTTGCTAGGGATTGCATTGAATCTGTAGATTGCTTTGGGTAGTATAGTCATTTTCACAATATTGATTCTTCCAATCCAAGAACATGGTATATCTCTCCATCTGTTGGAATCATCTTTAATTTCTTTCATCAGTGTCTTATAGTTTTCTGCATACAGGTCTTTTGTCTCCCTAGGTAGGTTTATTCCTAGGTATTTTATTCTTTTTGTTGCAATGGTAAATGGGAGTGTTTCCTTAATTTCTCTTTCAGATTTTTCATCATTAGTATATAGGAATGCGAGAGATTTCTGTGCGTTAATTTTGTATCCTGCAACTTTACCAAATTCATTGATTAGCTCTAGTAGTTTTCTGGTGGCATCTTTAGGACTCTCTATGTATAGTATCATGTCATCTGCAAACAGTGACAGTTTTAATTCTTCTTTTCCAATTTGTATTCCTTTTATTTCTTTTTCTTCTCTGATTGCCGTGGCTAGGACTTCCAAAACTATGTTGAGTAATAGTGGCGAGAGTGGACATCCTTGTCTTGTTCCTGATCTTAGAGGAAATGCTTTCAGTTTTTCACCATTGAGAATGATGTTTGCTGTGGGTTTGTCGTATATGGCCTTCATTATATTGAGGTAAGTTCCCTCTATGCCCACTTTCTGGAGAGTTTTTATGATAAATGGGTGTTGAATTTTGTTGAAAGTTTTTTCTGCATCTATTGAGATGATCATATGGGTTTTTTTCTTCAACTTGTTAATATGGTGTATCACATTGATTGATTTGCGTATATTGAAGAATCCTTGCATCCTTGGGATAAATCCCACTTGATCATGGTGTATGATTCTTTTAATGTGTTGTAGGATTCTGTTTGCTAGTATTTTGTTGAGGATTTTTGCATCTATATTCATCAGTGATTTTGGTCTGTAATTTTCTTTTTTTGTGACATCTTTGTCTGGTTTTGGTATCAGGGTGATGGTGGCCTCATACAATGAGTTTGGGAGTGTTCCTTCCTCTGCAATTTTTTGGGAGAGTTTTAGAAGGATGGGGGTTAGCTCTTCTCTAAATGTTTGATAGAATTCACCTGTGAAGCCATCTGTTCCTGGACTTCTGTTTGTTGGAAGATTTTTAATCACAGTTTCAATTTCATTACTTGTGACTGGTGTGTTCATACTTTCTATTTCTTCCTGGTTCAGCCTTGGAAGGTTATACCTTTCTAAGAATTTGTCCATTTCTTCCAGGTTGTCCATTTTATTGGCATAGAGTTGCTTGTAGTAGTCTCTTAGGATGCTTTGTATTTCTGCGGTGTCTGTTGTAACTTCTCCTTTTTCATTTCTAATTTTATTGATTTGAGTCCTCTCCCTCTTTTTCTTGATGAGTCTGGCTAATGGTTTATCAATTTTGTTTATCTTCTCAAAGAACCAGCTTTTAGTTTTACTGATCTTTGCTATTGTTTTCTTTGTTGCTATTTCATTTATTTCTGCTCTCATCCTTATGATTTCTTTCCTTCTGCTAACTTTGGGTATTGTTTGTTCTTCTTTCTCTAGTTGCTTTAGGTGTAAGGTTAGATTGTTTATTTGATATTCTTCTTGTTTCTTGAGGTAGGCTTGTATAGCTATAAACTTCCCACTTAGAACTGCTTTTGCTGCATCCTGTAGGTTTTGGATCATCATGTTTTCATTGTCATTTGTCTCTAGGTATTTTTTGATTTCCTCTTTGATTTCTTCAGTGATCTCTTGGTTATTTAGTAATGTGTTGTTTAGCCTCCATGTGTTTGTGTTTTTTACGTTTTTTTCCCTGTAATTTATTTCTAATCTCGTAGCATTGTGGTCAGAAAAGATGCTTGATATGATTTCAATTTTCTTAAATTTACTGAGGCTTGATTTGTGACCCAAGATGTGATCTATCCTGGAGAATGTTCCATGTGCACTTGAGAAGAAAGTGTAATCTGCTGTTTTTGGATGGAATGTCCTATAAATATCAAGTAAATCTAACTGGTCTATTGTGTCATTTAAAGCTTCTGTTTCCTTATTTATTTTCATTTTGGATGATCTGTCCATTGGTGTAAGTGAGGTGTTAAAGTCCCCGACTATTATTGCGTTACTGTCGATTTCCTCTTTTATAGCTGTTAGCAGTTGCCTTATGTATTGAGGTGGTCCTATGTTGGGTGCATATATATTTATAATTGTTATATCTTCTTCTTGGATTGATCCCTTGATCATTACATTGTGTCCTTCCTTGTCTCTTGTAACATTCTTTATTTTAAAGTCTATTTTATCTGGTATGAGTATTGCTACTCCAGCTTTCTTTTGATTTCCATTTGCATGGAATATCTTTTTCCATCCCGTCACTTTCAGTCTGAATGTGTCCCTAGGTCTGAAATGGGTCTCTTGTAGACAGCATATATATGGGTGTTGTTTTTGTATACATTCAGTGAGCCTGTGTCTTTTGGTTGGAGCATTTAATCCATTCACGTTTAAGGTAATTATCAATATGTATGTTCCTATGACCATTGTCTTAATTGTTTTGGGTTTGGTTTTGTAGGTCCTTTTCTTCTCTTGTGTTTCCCACTTAGAGAAGTTCCTTTAGCATTTGTGGTAGAGCTGGTTTGGTGGTGCTGAATTCTCTTAGCTTTTGCTTGTCTGTAAAGCTTTTGATTTCTCCATCAAATCTGAATGAGATCCTTGCTGGGTAGAGTAATCTTGGTTGTAGGTTCTTCCCTTTCATCACTTTAAGTGTATCATGCCACTCCCTTCTGGCTTGTAGAGTTTCTGCTGAGAAATCAGCTGTTAACCTTATTGGAGTTCCCTTGTATGTTATTTGTTGTTTTTCCCTTGCTGCTTTCAATAATTTTTCTTTGCCTTTAATTTTTGCCAATTTGATTACTATGTGTCTCGGCGTGTTTCTTCTTGGGTTTATCCTGTATGGGACTCTCTGTGCTTCCTGAACTGGGTGGCTATTTCCTTTCCCGTGTTAGGGAAGTTTTTGACTATAATCTCTTCAAATATTTTCTCGGGTCCTTTCTCTCTCTCTTCTCCTTCTGGGACCCCTATAATGCGATTTTTGTTGCGTTTAATGTTGTCCCAGAGGTCTCTTAGGCTGTCTTCATTTCTTTTCATTCTTTTTTCTTTATTCTGTTCTGCAGCAGTGAATTCCACCATTCTGTCTTCCAGGTCACTTATCCGTTCTTCTGCCTCAGTTATTCTGCTATTGATTCCTTCTAGTGTAGTTTTCATTTCAGTTATTATATTGTTCATCTCTGTTTGTTTGTTCTTTAATTCTTCTAGGTCTTTGTTAAACATTCCTTGCATCTTCTTGATCTTTGCCTCCATTCTTTTTCCAAGGTCCTGGATCATGTTCACCATCATTATTCTGAATTCTTTTTCTGGAAGGTTGCCTAGCTCCACTTCATTTAGTTGTTTTTCTGGGGTTTTATCTTGTTCCTTCATCTGCCACATAGCCCTCTGCCTTTTCATCTTGTCTATCCTTCTGTGAATGTGGTTTTTGTTCCACAGGCTGCAGGATTGTAGTTCTGGCTTCTGCTGTCTGCCCTTTGGTGGATGAGGCTATCTAAGAGGCTTGTGCAAGTTTCCTGATGGAGGGACTGGTGGTGGGTAGAGCTGGGTGTTGCTCTGGTGGGCAGAGCTCAGTAAAACTTTAATCCGCTTGACTGCTGATGGGTGGGGCTGGGTTCCCTCTCTGTTGGTTGTTTGGCCTGAAGCAACCCAACACTGGAGCCTACCTGGGCTCTTTGGTGGGGCTAATGGTGGATTCTGAGAGGCCTCACGCCAAGGAGTACTTCCCAGAACTTCTGCTGCCAGTGTCCTTGTCATCACAGTGAGCCATAGCCGCCCCCCACCTCTGTAGGAGACCCTCCAACACTAGCAGGTAGGTCTGGTTCAGTCTCCCTGGGGTCACTGCTCCTTCCCCTGGGTCCCGATGCACACACTACTTTGTGTGTGACCTCCAAGAGTGGAGTCTCTGTTTCCCCCAGTCCTGTCGAAGTCCTGCAATCAAATCCCACTAGCCTTCAGATTCTGATTCTCTAGGAATTCCTCCTCCCGTTGCCAGACCCCCAGGTTCGGAAGCCTGACGTGGGGCTCAGAACCTTCACTCCAGTGGGTGGACTTCTGTGGTATAAGTGTTCTCCAGTTTGTGAGTCACCCACCCAGCAGTTATGGGATTTGATTTTATTGTGATTGCGCCCCTCCTACCGTCTCATTGTGGCTTCTCCTTTGTCTTTGGATGTGGGGTATCTTTTTTGGTGAGTTCCAGTGTCTTCCTGTTAATGACTGTGCAGCAGCTAGTTGTGATTCTGGTGTTCTCACAAGAGGGAGTGAGAGCATGTCCTTCTACTCCGCCATCTTGGTTCAGGGACCATTATTTTCTAAATAGTCTAAAATTGCTCTTTTGATTTCTTCCTTGCCCTGGGTTATTTAGGAAAGTTGTAAAGGGCCACAAAGTTGTGTGTGTGTGTGTGTTTATACTAGTGTTAACACGTTTTAAAGTGTTATTCCTGCATTTTGTGCCTGTATAATTCCTATAATTTGGAATTTATTAAAATGTTTGTGTCCTCTAATCTGATTGGTACTTGTAAATACTTCATGACATATGATGTAGTCTCTTTCAAGAATTAGGTTTTTTAAAAAATTTACATTGCTTTTTGAACTTAGTAACAATGATCACTTAAATGTCGACATTTTTATGCTTTCATTATGCATCACCATTCTTTTATGCATTAGTCTCTTATTCTTCAATTCTCTGCTATGGCTCATTTCTAGTGAGCAGGACATTTTTGGTCATTTTTTTTTTAGGACTGGCATATATGAGGCATATTTTCTGCATCCCCAAATATATCTAAGAAAGTCTCTGTCACATTTGCACATACAAAATACTGGCTTGATGTAAAACACTTGAGCTACATTTTTTCCAGCAGAATTATGTTTTAATTGCTTCTTTTTATTTTGGTGTTTATGTTTGTGGGGGGAAAATGTGCCTAATTTTTTCCCGTTATATTTAAATTCCTTGAAATTAGAATTTTAATTCAGATAATCTATGCATACTTTTATTAAATTCGCCTAACATTAATTTTGTCCTTTAATTTAAATATGTAAATCTTTTTCCCATAAAAAATTCGTGCATAATTTTTTCATTATTGCTCCTCTTTACTGCTCCTTCTTTCCTGTTGGAAATATTTTTGTGTGTATATGAGATCTCTCGATTTTCTCTTCAGAATCTCTCTTCTATAACTCTTAGGTATATTTTTAATTAATAGGTATATTAGGTATATTTTTAATTAATAGGCTTTTTTTTAGCAGTTTTCAGAAAAAACTGAGAGGAAACTAGAGTTCACAGGTGCTCCTCATACTTCTCCTAATTACCCCAGTTACCATTATTAACATCCTGAGTTACTGTGGTCATTTGTGACAATCAACGAGCCAATATTGGGACTTCCCTGGTGGCGCAGTGGTTAAGAATCCGCCTGCCAATGCAGGGGACACGGGTTCGATCCCTGGTCGAGGAAGGTCCCACATGCCGCGGAGCAACTAAGCCCACGTGCCACAACCACTGAAGCCTTCGCACTCCAGGGCCCGTGCTCCGCAACAAGAGAAGCCACTGTAATGAGAAGCTCGTGCACCGCAACGAAGAGTAGTCCCTGCTCGCCGCAACTAGAGAAAGAAAGCACTCGCGCAGCAACGAAAACCCAATGCAGCCAGAAAAAAAAAAAAGAGCCAATATCAACACATTATCATTAACTAAAGTCTACAGTTTACATTAGGGCCATCTCTCAGTGGTACACATTCTACAGATTTTGATGATATAATGTATAATGACATGTAGTTCACCATTATGGTAACCTGCAGAATAATAGATTCATTTCCCTAAAAACCCTCTGTTCTCTACTTATTATTCTTTCCTTGTACTCCCCAAACCTTTGGCAACTTTGATCTTTTTATTGTCTCCATAGTTTTACCTTTTTGAGAATATCATATAGTTGGGATCATACAATATGTCGCCTCTTCAGACTGGTTTCTTCACTTAGTAATACACATTTAAGGCTCCTCCATGTCTTGCATGGGTGATAGCTCACTTCTTTTTAGTACTGAATAATATTCCATTGTCTGGATGGACCACAGTTCACCTACTAAAGGACATCCTGGTTGCTTCCAGTTTTGGCAATTATGAATAAGGCTTCTGTAAACACCTGTGAACAGGTTTTTATGTGGACATGAATTTTCAACTCATTTGTATAAATACCAATGGGTACAATCACTGGACCATCTGGTAAGAATATATTTAGTTTTGTAAGAAACCGTCAGTTCCACTTTGGAAGTATCTTCCAAAGTGGCTCTATCATTTTGCATTCCCAGTAGCGAAGAATAAGGGTTCCTGTCGCTCCTCATCCTCACCAGCACTTGGTATCGTCAGTGTTCTGGATTTGGGGCCATTCTAATAGGTGTGTAGTGGCATCTCATTGTTTTAATTTACATTTCCCCTGTGACATATGAAGTTGAACATCTTTTCTCATGCTTATTTGCTATCCATATATCGTCTCTGGCAAGGTATCTGTTCAGATCTCTTACCCATTTTTAATGGGTGGTTTTCTGATTTTTCAATTTTAAGAGTTCTTTATACATGTTGGATACTGGTCCTTTATCTGATTTGTGTTTTGCAAAGATTTTCTCCTAGATTGTGGTTTGTCTTTTTATTCTCTTCATAGTGTCTTTTTTGCAGAGCAGAAGCTTTTAAATGATGTTGTATCTAAGAAGTTATCATCAAACCCGAGGTCACCTAGATTTTCTCCTATGTTATCTTCCAGGAGTTGTGTAGCTGTACATTTTACATTTAGTTCTACGATCCATTCTGCGTTAATTTTCTGAAAGGTGTAAAGTCTGTGTCTAGATTCGTTTTTTTCGCATGTGGATGTCCAGTTGTGTCAGCAATATTTCTTATATATTTTTTCAAGTAATTTTTTTCAATTTATCCTGTTAGTTCTCAAACTTGTTGAACTTTTCCTTTAAGTCACAGTGAAAAGGGCCATGAACCCACAATTGGCTAAGTTACCTCCATCATTGTAGAACAGAAGTTTGGATTAGAAGATAAGTTGTTATGAAAAAAAATGGAATAAAGTACATCAAAGAAGATACATTTCTTGCTTCCCTGTATCTGTGGCCTGAGAATCATACCTGCTACACTTTCTGACCAGTTGTGTACCATTACTTATTTCTGAGACAGAGATTTCTAATGCCATGTAACATCATGCTTTAAATCAGCACTAAGTGCATATTTCTATATTTCTTAACTTGGCAAATGAGGTGGTTCATTTGAAAAAGGTGGGGTTTTTGGTTTGATTATTTTTTTTTCATGGCATGATTCTCAACAGCAATCTTTAAGTAGTTCTTAAGCAAATTCAAACTTTCCTGACACTAAATAATGGATATATACTGAAGTCGTACATTCTGGACAAAGTTTTCTAATAGTACAAATATTTCATAATTTCTTGATAAAATAATAATCTGTATTAAGTACTGATTTTTCTGTCAATTCTTAAAATACCTTAAGGTACCTAAGCTCAGTGTGTTCGTCTTCTCATTTTTAAGGAACAAATTAGTTTGAGTTCAAATGAAAATAGGACAAAATTAAAACAAAATAGGACATTTGACCCATTTTAAAAGCAGCAGCCTAGTAAATAAAGGCAGGCATGGTAAATAAAGGTCTCTAGCTACCTTCTCTATAAAACAATGGATGGAAGTGATGAATGAAAAAAAATTTTCCTGTTTGGCTTTTTCTAAACTCTCTTCAGCTTTCCAGCATTTGTACCAAATTCACCCTAGTTATAATTTGAAGGGGACAGTCATGGAAAAGTCCTGAGAAGTGTCATCAAGTTCGTTTCCTAACTGAGACACATTTTTTTCTAATATGGATTTTTTTTCTTATGTTTTCTGTACTTAAAAGCCTCTACTATACAAAGAAAACTTTCTGGTTTACGAGGAAAAAACAAGGAAAATACACATTATTTGAGTTTCTCTTTCACAAAAATGCACATCTCATATGTGCACAGATTCAGACATATACCCTGAAATCTAAAGTACCTGAGTCAAATCATAGTCATTAACACCAAATGCATAATCTGTTTCAAATCAGAAATGTTTTATTTTTACTTTCTTCTCCCACCTCTCACTCCACCATATTTGTATAATTCCCTCTATCCTTTCCACTATGCCACATCCTTTACCTTCTTGAAATCAGGGTGTAAAGTGACCTCTTCCAGAAACTTTCCCCATATAAGCGTACCCTCCCCTTTACCAGAAGCTCAGCATAAGTTATTTGTCATCCTCTGCATCACTGTTAGACACTGAATTTCAGCTGCAATTTACATGGAATCCATGCTACACTCAATGTTCTACTCTATTCAGTCACATATTCCTTGAAGGCACAGAGGTAGTTTAGATGTCAGGACTTCACGTTCCCAAGGTTAGGGCTACACAGGGAGCTTCCAGGAAAACCCCCTTTGGGCTTTCTCTTCTTCCCCTCTTTGCCAGGAACAGGAAATAGTGACCAGAGTATGGTGGCTATACCTTGTGATCCTGAGGATGGAAGCGCTTGTGGCAAGGATGGCTGAACTGAAAGATAAGGTGCGTCCTCCATTCCAACACTGGGCTGTCCACTTCTGCGTATCAGCTCAGGTTCCATCAGAGAAGCAGAATCCCTAGATGGGTGTGTTCTGTTACAGAGTCTGGACCTCAGGCAATCGCAGGAGCAGGTTAAGCAGAATCTGTAAGGCTGTTGTCCTTGCACCCGATGCTGATGCTGGAGGCTGCAGGCAGTGGAGAGAGGAAGATGGAAATGAGGAGGAAGAGAACAAGCGGGACCCACAAGCACAACCCAGAGTCCCTGGGGACAGACTGAACCAGCGTCAGATCTCACTGCCTCTGACCTTAGTGGTGTGAATAGCCTTTAGAAACTGGGCACCTTTGTCACTGAGCTAAATGGGTACACCTGGCCCAGGTGCAGGTGTCAGAGAAGCTGAAGGCAGATCCAAGAAAAGATGGAGCAGCTGTGGGCCCAGGTGCTGGCTCACCTCGTGTGTGATAAGGTGAGTCAGCAGGTAATGACAACATGTGTGAGCTACACAATGGCTGCAATGGCCCTTCTGTCTCCAAATCTCCCAGAGAACCTCTCTGCGACCCACTCCACCTGGAGATACACAGGAAAGGTCATTCTGGGATTTGTAGTTTAACACAGCCTGGTTGATAGAAAGCCATCACGTTTTGGATTTCTTTACACTTTCTCTTGTCTACACCACCTTATTTGGGACACCATTATCAGCAACCAAAATGTAATTCCTAGCCAATACTGGACCTCTGTAAGTAAATGTTAACCAGTAGTTGAACTGGATAATGAATAAGATGTGTGGATCCAGATGACTTCAACAGAGACTTTTCTTGTCTTGATAATACGTAAGACATCACTTAAAAAAAAAACACACAAAAAACTTTTTTCTGAAAATCTTAAAGAAAACCATACTTTACTGAATCACTTTGCTGTACACCTGAAACACTGTAAATCAATTATATCTCAATTTAAAAAAAGAAAAGCACACTTCAAAAAGGGAAAATTAAAAGATCATGGACCTGACAGAAAAGAACAGAAGGAAGGCTGGGAAGGGATGTGGTTATTGTCTAACTGGTCACGAAACTCCTGGCTAAGGGAAATACAGGCTTGTAACCAAAACTCTGAAATGTTAGTTCCAGGATGAAAGAATACTATCACAGTGCCAAGTCTTTTTTAAAAATATGGCTGTTTTGTGTACGGCATAAACTTTTGCAACTTGAGCATCTATGATTTAAGTCTGCTGTCATCCTGTTATAGTTGTTCCTTGTCATTTCTGAATTATTTCCATACCACATATGTCAGGTGGATCTTCGGGGACTGAGTTAGGCTTCAGGGCAGATTATTGGAGGGGGCAGGATGCTCTCCCAGGGAGAGCCTCAGATTATCATGTGGATTTGACGAGGTTTAGGCTGATCCAATGGGGAGCCCTGGAAGAGCCCCACATTGGGCAGAGATGGCCAAGCCCTAGATTCATCTCATGCTCAGTCATTGGTTGGGGCCCTTCTAGAAAGAATGTGGTCTCGGCTCAAAAGCTGAGTTGGATCTGGAAGGTGCTGGAGTCAGGGGCTGTGAGCTCCCTTGAAGCTGCCCACTTCTGTGTCCACTGCAAAAGCACAGTTACTAATAGACACACCCTTCCGACATGATAGACAAACCCACTTCTCAAAGCCCAGCTGATAAGGAGAATCCTTATTAGGGCAGAGTGACTTGTCTCAGGTCAGAAATTAATTGGAAAGAGCAGTTAAGAAATTAATTGACTTTCCGAAACTCACTGCTCTTGATTTGAGCTGGAAGGCCTTGCTGAGTTCACACAGACCTGAACCAGGTTGGAGAGCCTATTGACGTCTGTCCACAGTGCTCCCCAGTTCCAAGTTCAGTGACTTTTCTTCCTGTTCCGCACACACCATCCAGATGATTCACGCGCTCACGTTTTCCCGGCTACTCCAGGTCCTGTCGTCCCAGCACCCCGCCTCCCCTGACTCACCCCAACTTGTTTCACTTTGTAGGTCCAACCACCTGAGAAGTAGCTCCTCAGACGTCACATTTCCCTAACACCCTAGCTTCCCATCACAATGGACCTGCTCTGTTTTCGTTTCCTTGGTAGAAGGATGACTTAGGCTGAAAAGCTAATCGACACCGACTCATGAAAGCACGCCAATCACCTTGTTTGCATCTCTAGCATTGAACCCAAACAAGGGGCCAGCTAATGGGGGAATTTAAAAACATTTGTTCATGTCCATGTTGGTAAAATTTTGGACAAAATTGGTAGTTATTTATCCTTTACAGTGAGAAGGCAGCAGCTCACACTAATGACAATGGCCAGTTACAGATTTTACTCTCAAAAGGTACTCATTCCTAAGTAGTGACCTCAGCAAGTGGACAACGGTTATTTATCAGCCTGTCTGGAAATTTTGATATTGTGAAGGACTTTCTCTTTCTATACTTTAGGTTTTCTACTCTAGATAGAGGAGTAGAAATAGTAATAAAATAACAATTAAGGACCTGCTAGATACAGAGAATGGTGCTTGGTACTTTAACTGCACCATGGGTTTAATGCAGTTGTCCTACAAGCTATGTACTATGTTCCCATTTCACAGATGAGGATCAGAAAGTTTAAGTGGCCTAAGATCAACCAAGCATCAAATTGTAATGGTCAAGCCTGCTTCAGGTCAGGTCTATCTGGCTCCCTAATCTTTTGCTCCATTCTCTCTCACCCCACAATTCACAAATTACATAGAAGACTTTCTAAGACTTCCAACTTGAACTCCATAGCTGCTGGCATTTGCAGTGTCTAATAGTTGGGGCAGGACAGTGGTGGGATTATAAAGAAAATAAGATTGGCCATGCGTTGATGATTGCTGATGCAATTATATGCACCCCTATTTGGGGAGGGTCAACTCTCTACTTTTTATATATTTGAGATTTTCCATAATAAACAGAGGCTTATAGGAGTGTTCATGTTCCATAAAGACAGTCAATGGATACAAATGGCTCACCCCTAACTGGGACATTATGAGGGCTCCCCTCACCCCAACTGGCTACACACACACACAGAGTCACACAGTTTAAAACATCTTCTAGCATGAGCAGTGCAGATGTGAATTAGTCCTCAAGGTGCAAAGCAGAAGTCTGGAAACCTTAGCATCTCCAACACGTATGGTGTAAGCAACCGAGCCTCTAGCACGCGTGAATCACAGCACTCAGCCCCATTCACCGTCTCAGTTCCTCTTCATTTGCTCAAGCCCAGCCAAACCCAGCCAGGGATCACCAGTGGAGAGAACTGCAAATGCAAACTGCGAGCAAATTCGGAGAAAGCCCTCGATTTAGCCGTGAATGATGGTGAGGAGATATAAATAAACATTGCTCTCAGCGCAGGTTCTGTCAACACCTCGGCGCCCCGCACGGATTCCTCCAAAGGTAAATGAGCGAGCGTTACTCATCCCTGGTGAGCTCCAAAACCACCTGATGGGGTACACGCTGTACTTGGCTTAGCTTGTTTGCAAACCTCAGCCCTTGGAATACAAAGCTACCAGAAAGTATGCAGCCAACTCTGAAATATGTGTTTTCAGGCAGCCATGAGGGCACAACAGTCATTCTCTTTTTTTGATCCACACGTCAGATCCTGGCAGTGGCCACTCTGGGAGTCTCACAATTTTTTTTTTCCCCCTCCACCTTCTCCATTTTTTAATTTAGTGAGACATACTTATTGTAGAATACATATATTTTTAAATCCAGAGAATGAAAAAGAATATTTTAAATTGCTTTGATTCTATCAACCAGAGGTGACTGCTGTTAATTTTGAACGAATGTTTCTAGAATTTTTTAAGGCATATATAAACTGCGAAATTAAAATAGGAACATACTGTAGGTAGTTTGCTTTGTTCATTCAGATATAGCCTATGAACATTTTAATGCCTATAAACAAACTTTACAATATTTACAATGTCTGTGCATGTGGACATAAAACAATTTATTCAGTCAAGACATACTGGATATTTACCAAGAATTATTACTGAACATTTAGGTTGTTTTCAAACTTTTGCTCCTAAAACTGAGATTGGATGACGATTTTAATAAATAATTAATTCTACAAATGTATCATTATTTCCTTAGAATAAATTCCTAGAAGTAGAATGCCCAGATAGAAACTTTTGGAGACTTTTAACAAACTGCCCTCCAGAGAGAGTGCAGTTGTCAGTATCCACAGAGGCCTGATTCCAGAACCTCCCGTTTACCTATGCACATCTTACCATATACTTTAAATCATCTCCAGATTACTTCTAATACAAGGTAAATGCTATGTAAATAGTTGCTGGTGTGTAGCAAATTCAAGTTTTGCTTTTAGGAACTTTCTGGAATTTAAAAAAATATATTTTCAATTGGAAGTTGGTTGGATCCACGGATGTGGAACCCGTGGATATGGAGGGCCGACTGGATATAAACGTATACTCCCCGTCACCCTGCACCCTAACAGCACCAATTATCACTTTTTTTAATCTTTGCCAATTCAGTAGGTAGAAGACTATACCAGTTTTTCTGAATTTGTATTTTGACCCTAATGATATTGAAATTTGTATGTTTATCCAAAAAAAACCCATGTCTTTTCATTCATATAATTTTGTGCATTTATCATTTATCTCTAGAGCTGTTCACATGTTAAGAGTGGTACTCCCTTGTCTGTCATATGTGATGCAGTTGATTTCCTCATTTTTGATTGCCTTTTAACTTGATCTGTTGTTTGGGACAGAGAAAAGTTTAAAATTTTTAGGTTAAAAGAAAAACGCATGCATCTTTATGGATCCTTTGACCTAAGTCATGCTGAGACGGTCCTTCCCAAGCCTTTATTTCCCTCTATTAACTCATTTAAACTTTTCAATCCGTCTGAAATAGATTTTGGAGTTCAGTGTGAGGTACAGACTTAACATTCCTCCCAAGTGTTGATTCGGTGGCCCCTATGCTAAATGCTTCAGCTAAATATTCTTTTCCATACTTATTTAGCATGCTGCTCTTATCTAAATACGCTAAATGTGTATATACCCTTTGGTCTGTTCTTAGACTTGTCATTTTGTTCCAATGATCTTGTTATCTATTCTTGGGCAAGTACCACCAAATTACTTTAACAACTGGAGCTTCACAATACATTTATCACCTTGGTGGAGAGCCCTGCCTTATTCTACTTTACTTTCTAACTTTTCTTGGCTATTCTTGCTCATTTATTCTTCCTGAAGAACTCTGGGGTTATTTTATTAAGTACTGTGTCAGGATTATGTTACAGCCCTATATTATACTGGAGAGAATTAACATCACTACAATATTATCTCTCCTGATACAGAAGCATGGTATGCCTTTCATTTTATCCAAGTCTTCTTTTATGTCCCTGTGGCAGAGTAATACCCATATGTTTCATTGCTTACCTACATTTCTCAGATGCCCTTGCATTGCAGTTATGTTGGGGACATTTGATTAGTTCTGAGCAATGGGCTGGGAGTATAAAAGACATTTGCCATTTTTGATGCGTACACGCGAGTCTCTTTCTTTGATAAGGTGGTGACCATACAGGACATATTGAGAATGGTGGAGCCACAACACAGAAGCAGCCTGGATCTTTGTGTTACTGCTTGGAGGATGGCAGCCTTGACGAGTCACCCAGCTTGCATCAGGCTTTAAGTGAGCAAGAAGTAAACCCTTTTGTTGGTGTCAAGTCATTTAGATTTGAGGACTTGTTACCATCGTATAGTCCCTTAGGAAAGGTTGCAAATTTCTTATTCAGTGTGTCTTCGGATTGATATCTCTGCAGTTACTGTGATAGGGAAATTGTGACTTGATTTACCATAGTATTACTTCATACCATACAGAAGGTCCATGTGCCTAGCAGGCGAGGAAGGGAACAGATACGGGGGAAGAACTTCACCATGGTGCCTCAGAAGTCTCAGTACCTGATTGTCATTCTAGCTCACCCTTAGCGAGGGCTCTAGGGCAAAGGTTCCAGGGCAGCATTTCCCAACTCACACCCACTTCCTCAGTTTTAAGCCAGCTTCACGGCTGCCCTTCTTTACTTAGTCCAGGAACTCATTCCAAGTATAAGTGTGATTGAACGCTTCAAGCAGCCTCTGTGTCTGTACCTGATACACTGGCTTCCAGATTCTGTTTGTCCTGGCTCCCAGCCCCTCTGGCTCTGAGTTTGGGGAGGGAGGTACTGGTTGAATTTTGCTAGGCGGCCCCTCCTCTTTCTCCATACATGAGTCTCACCCTTTACATGTCATGAATTGTAGACTGATGGGTTCTTTTCTCACTCTGGCCTCACCTGTACTCTAATTTGCAGAAATTCTCAGAAATTATAGCCAAATGGGCAAACCCTCAGTTTGAAATGCAGACATGTTCTTTTTATAGAGAATCGGGGAGGGAGAAGTAATTAAATGTGCGAATGCAAACCATTATTTTAAACTAGTGGTCCTTTCATGGATATTTTCATGAGAACTTGGAAAGACTAAGTGGAAACCCAGATGTCAGCTGAGGGAATAAGTTATCTCCTTCCCTCTACCCTCTGTATGTGGAAGGGAGTAGCAACTGCAAAGACTGATTTTCCCACTGAAACTTTCCTGAGAAGATGGAAATGATTATGGTCAGTTTCAAATCATATTTTCCCCCCAGTGGCATAAATCCTGAATGCTAGCCAGAACACATTTTCACTTGTCCTTCTTTAGGTTCCTGTGAGCTCCTGATTCTCAAACACCCATTCATGGGTGAGATCTTATCTACAGAAAAAGTTCTTCGCTCCTCTGGGGTAAAATATATTAAATACAAATATTTTTTCCATAAAGCTAAACTATTCCATTTAAGTAGCTATCAGATTATATTCTTTTAATATTTTTGGCATTAAATGATCAATCTTTTATGAAGCCATTATATGAACACTAGATGGTAGTTTGATTTGTTATAAATGCCTTTACACAGTTAAAAGCTGGCAATCCCTATGTTGGTTTCTAAATTATTTTTGAGATTTTTTTTCTGGTCTGTATAATCTCAAACCCTCTGAACCACTGGAATGTATCTTCAAATAGTTTTTCAACACGTGGAATATTTTCTGAGCCCTTGCATTCCTGAGAACGCCCGCCTGTCCCACTGAAAGAGAAATTGCTGGGTATAAGGTTCTTAGCTCATAACTTTTTCCCCCTCAGAACAGTGTGGAGTCATTTGGCATCTAACTGTTGCAGAGGAAATGTCAGAGACTCGCCCAGAGTTTTGTTCTCTTGTAAATAGTTACTGAACAGTTGCAAGATTTTTCTCCCCACTTATTACACCTCCCCCCTGTTTGAGGCACTGCAGCACAATGTCCCCGAGTGCCTTCCCGAGACAGGATATGTGGTGGCTGATGACCACGGGGCCAGATTCTAGCATCACCCAAGTTCAAATCCAGTCCTGCAGTTTACTAGCCGTTGTATCCTTGGATAGTGTTATGGGTTGAATTGTGTCCCCTAGAAAGACATGTTGAAGTCCTGTACCCCAGGATCTGGGAATGTCACCTTCTTTGGAAATAGGATCTCTGCAGATGTAATCAAATTAAGATGAAGTCCTTAGGGTGGGCCCTCATCCAATTAGACTCATGTCCTTAAAAGAGAGAAATTTGGACAGAGACACACACAGAGCAGAGAATGCCTTGTGAAGACAGACACAGAAGGAAGACTGCCATGTGAAGACTGAGGCAGAGATTGGAGTTCGGCTGACACAGCCTGGGAACTGAATGCCTGGGTCTCTCAGAAGCTGGAAAAAGGCAGGAAGGATGCTCCACAGAGGCTTCCGAGGGACCGTGGCCCTGCTGATACCTTGATTTCAGACTTCCAGGCTCCACAACTGGGGGACGCTACACACCTGTTGTCTTAAGCCACCCAGTTTGTGGTACTTTGTTATTGCAGCCCTAGGAACCTAATACAGATTTCTCAGACTATGAGCTTCGATTACTTTATCTATAAATGTGGATAATCGTCTGTTAGCTGTAAGGTTGTTGCGAAGGTGAAATGTGATTAGATGAGACAAGGTACATAAATTCTGGGACACAGGAAGAATCTAAGAATACAGGGGGTGTCTGTGCTGTTATCATCATCATGGCCACCATCACCACCATCACCATCTTCCTTGGGGACCCTTTCTCCTGGGAATGCTTGCTTTCTTTTTCTGTACTCTTGACATTTTACACAAAGCTTATGTGATTTTCTAAAAATAATAAAGTCATTTTGCTTAACTCTGGATTCCCAGGCCCACCCCCAAAGATTTTTGATTGGGTAGGTCTCCGGAATGAGTACTATTTGAAGGTGTCCAGACATGAACTCTCATTAAGTACTGAAAGTGCAATGTAATTGAAGTGGTGGAACTGGTATTAGTATTCCTGTTCTATATACCCAGAAACTGAGGTCAAAGGAAATTGAACCCAACTCAGAAAACGCAAAATCAAGTAATTTTTTGAGGCCGGACTACAATAACTTCACTTGTTTGATGAAATGTGAAACTCTAGACTAGTATGAAAAAATGCCAGATAAAGAGGACTCTATAATACATAAAATATGGGAGACGGCCCAGTATTAGGATTAAGAACACATCCCTTGTAAATCAGGCAGGTTTAAATTCTAGTTGTGGTACTTATTTTCTAGCTATGTGAACTTGGAAAAATTATTTAATCTTTTAAAATCTTTTAAGGTCTCAAGCTCTTCATCTGAAAATGGGAATGACACACATCTGGGTTCTGGAGAAAAGTAAATGATGTCATGATAAAGCACTTAATGCACCGTAAATGCTAAAGAAATGGCATATTTTTGCAAATATGCATTGATACTTATTTCAAAAAAGAAATCAACATCTTCATTTCCTGCTATCAATTGTCTTAAAGGTACAAATGCAGGGAGAAAGAAGATCCATAGATGAGAACTAATAACTGATTTTAGAAAAGATCTGATGTTTACACTTTCCTAGTAGCTTGCTAATTATTTTTGTTCTGAGAATAACCTTGCTGGGATTCTTCTTATTAATTTGCATTTAGCAAATCTCCTTGTACCTTGGAATTCTCTAGTTTTATAACACTGACAGGTCATTTACCAGAATATATAAGAACCATTTTTAAGAGTTCCTGGTAGCTAATAGAAAAATGTGTGTTTAGGTGTTTAGGGATGCTCTTTATGGGTTATGAGTTTCTCAACCAGTAGTGGCCAACAGGATTTGTTTCCTGCTACACTTGGAGCATTCCACTATATTCTTCATGAGGCTTCAAGATTCCAAGGAGGAGGAAACCAGAAAAGGGATGCTTTCCTGATGTGGGGAAGCAGGACATTTTGACATCAGCAAAGGAACTGGGTGCACAGTAAACAGCCAAGAAACAAGACAAGAAGCTCGTCTGCACAAAACTGCATCTTTTATTTGTTTTATTTAAACCGTTGTGGACTTATATCCTATTGGAAACAGCCACCATGTTGAGTTTGTGTTATTTTTGTTAGACACGGCATGCGTTTCAGCGGTCTGACATGATCTGGGTTGCTTCTCCATGCGGTCTTCCTCGGCAAGCTCTGGTGCAGGTCACTCGGCTCCCCGGCCCCACTCCTGAATGTCCCATCAGGGATGCAACGAACCGGAAACCCGGAAAGGAGCTTAAGCAGAACAGTACGCTTATAGCAGTAAGTCTGCAGATAGATGTTCCAGGCTTGGAGCAGTGGCCCAACAAGTTCATCTAGAACCTGGGCTCTCTTTTTCCTACTCCGCCTTCCCTGGCATGTTTTTTCATCACTTCACAATTGCGAGACGGCTGCCTCAGTGCCAGGGATTCCACTTTCAGCCCTGCTTCCTGAGAATGAAAGGAAGGGAAAGGCCCAGAGCACCGCCCTTTGCACACCTTCGGTAGTGAACGAGGTTTTTCCTAGCAACCTTGTCTGCAGGTTTCTCCTTCTCTCTCTTTAGCCGGAACTGGGTCATATGGCCTCCCCGGCTGTCAGGAACTCTGGGCAAGTGTGGCTGAGATCCCTCTGTTTGACTGGAGGCCATCGTGACTCACCTCCTGGGCTGCAGGTACTGCTTCCCTTAAAATCGTGGCCTGTTGATTAACGAAGGTGGAAGGCCGCGGCAGTGAACAGTATTTGCTCGAGTGCATTTCCCTGTGGCTGTTTCATTTTCCTGCATTCCTGAACTTCGCTTTCCACTTATGATGTCCCCAAGCTCCTGGATGGAATCAGCTCTGGGGTGTAGAGCTGGAAGAGGTTACAGCTGAGGGGTAATGTCTGACTGGAGTGACCTTGGACCAGGATCCTTACTGGTCACCTTGGAGGAACTATTAAGAGATCTGAGGAACTGATTTAGGTTATTCAAGCTCATAGGAGGCTGATTTGTAAACCCTAATCTGTACACGTACAGTGGAACGTCTGTTCACCTGAGAACTCACAGCAGTTATCTGTCCTGGCTCCAAACTTACCCTGTATCCGGCGCCTGGTGGTGCTGGAGCTGGGAGTCTGCAAACCACGCTCCTGCAGGCTCTCTCACCGCTCGGCTCTGCCAAGATGGGCCAGCGGCACTGCAGGACGGAGAGGGCAGGGCTCCCTCCTCCCACCTGCTTCCCGTCTGCCTGCGGCCCCTGGGCACCTCACTCCAGTGCTCCTTCGCCCCAGCAGCAGCGGCTGAGGCCACGTACAGCTTTTCTAACACCTTAAGATCCAGCTTGGTCAGGTCCCCCGCAGAGATCAGCGCATCAGTAGAGCAGTGCCTGTTCCTCTCGGTTTCCACGCTGTAGTAAGCCTGGCCTCATTCCCATCATCCAGTTACAGAGGTGGTAGCTGCCCTCTGAAGTTGCTACCTCTGTGACACTCAGAGTTCTTTTTAACCCTTTCGATTGCCTAATTAACATCAGTCTCCTGACCTGACTTGACCCAGCATCACCACCATGAAGCCATGGCCAAAGGCAGGGTCCTGAAATACTCCACGCTTCCCCACACCTGAGTTGCCTACTGTAGCAGTGGTCACCTTTGCTAAGCCTCCAGAGGAGGATAAGCGTGGGTAAAAGCCAGTTTATTATCACACTGAGGCTCTGGACACACATACTTGTGTGGGAGCCCTGACGCTGGCGAGCAGAGCTACATCCGGTGGGAGCCCAGCTCACTGGAAGGGGCCTGAGCATCGGCCTTTCCCAGCAGGAGGGAGGCCTCCCTCAAGCAAGAAGCAAACCAGGCCTGTCTTGTCACCACCTACCCCCAACATCATGGGAACAGGGGAAGAACCTTGTCTTTCTATTGTTGAGTAAGTATGTCTTCATTTCTCCATCTAGGAGTGGAACTGCTGGGTCATATGACAGCCCCTTATTTAACTTTTTGAAAAACTGCCAGACTGTTTTCAAAGGCAGCTGCACCATTTTACATTCCCACCAGTAGCACATCAGGGTTCCAATTTGATTTTAAGTCTTATTTCTCTGACTGCTAATGCTGTTGACCACCTTTTCATGTACTTATGGCCATTTGTATATCTTCTTTGGAAAAACTCTCTTCAGATCCTTTGCCTATCCTTGGGCTTTGAAATCTATTTTGCTTTTAGATGGATAATTCTGTGCTAACTGATTACATCCTGCATACTAGGTTGGGATTTTGCCTAGAGGAAGCTACGTCTGTATCTATTGCAGTAAATTCATCAAGGCTTTGAGAGAGTTAGCATGCACTCAGAAGTCACATCAGATGGAATAAAATGCAGATTGGATTCCGTACAGACTCTCCAAGGAGAAACTCTGAGATTCTGCTTTCAAATTCTGACGCAAATCCACTACAGGACAAAGTGGGACTTGAGGGCAGCTTGGTTTTTAATTGGGTGCTAAGCCATTATCTAGGTAAACCGTGATAACATTAGTTTTAAGAGACAAAGTACAAAGCTTTACATTGATTATTCAGAATCACGTTTAAAAATACATATGCAAGTGATAACTGTAGTTAATGACCACATTAACATAAAATTGAATACAACTCAACTTTCAGTAACTGTGGGCTAATTAAAACTATGCTTTTAGCTAAAAATAATGCTTTTAGTTCTTTATATCTCTTGTCATAAGCAATATTAAACAAAATAAGCAGGTAATTAAAAACATATTGTACAAAAATCTACGAAACATATTTATTTTACTTGAAATGTAAAAATTTAAAAATCCAAAGTCAAATAAATATATATAGTTGTGAAGTCCTACATAATTTCATGAGTGAAGATGCCACAGATAGAGTGAGGGACAAGAAAGACAATATAATGAGATGGAAAAATGCTGGCCTGGGTGTCTGGAGACAAAGTTCTATCACTCAGAGTAAATTACTTAACCTCTCTGGACCTCAGTTTCCAAATCTATAAAATGAAAAGGTGCAGTTATATGGCTGTTGAGGCCCATCTCTACATGTCCTATTCATCTACAGTGACTGAAGGGCAGAGCTTGTATATGGCATTTTCTAAGGAAACCTGTCCAGGAAAAGTAAGTCTAATGACGCAAGATTATTCCAAATCAGGAAGTCTGATTCACCTTAGAATAAGTGAGAACTGTCAACACAAACATAGTCCAAGCCCCAAATTGTTCGTATGTTTGGCTGTGTGTGTGTGTGAGAGAGGCTGGCACTTCCCAAGTTTTCAGGGTATTTCACACAAGGGTTTGTTTCCAAAATGTTTGGAAAACAACAGGTTCAACAAAACCGTGGCACACCCTTTTAGCTGCCATTTTGGATTTTAACCAAAATCCCTTCTCTACTTGTTTCTTAGTTTAACATCACTGTGGTTTGATTCCAGACAGCACGATGTCTGGGGGATGGATTGTGACTGGCCGAAGCTCATCACTGCAATCCTGCTCTCTGCTTTGTCAGCCTCCCTTGCAGCTACAGGCAGCCAAATCACCGCACAGGGCAGTGGAATTCTCTTCCTCCCAGAAGTATCTCCAGGGATTACTTTTCCGGGGCCTATGCTTTGGGATTATTGACATGGGCTAACTTAATTACAATGAATGCACTTCCTGACCAACCTCATCAGAAGGTATTCATCGTTCAGGCCTTTTTTCCCATATGACACTGACTGGTTTCTCTCAATAAATAAAAACTTATGCATTCATTCATGGACTTGACTTTGCCCCCATTTCTGGAAAGAACTGAAAATGAAGAGAAAAATCTGTTGGCCAAGGAGGAACATGTCTATTAAACTTCTTGTCTATCACAAGCCTAGAGGACTCAGGAATTCATATTTTCGGAGTGCATGAAACATTAACACTCATGTGAATCAACTTTTTAGACATAGCTGTGTTGTCAAAAAAAGAAAGAAAAGTTGGAATCTAGTAATTCTCAGTTCCGTGTACCAAAATCACCTGTGATGCTTTAAAAAGAAAATTATAGGTCCATTCCATCCATTCCCCACCCTTTCTAATTTAACAGGTCTGGAGGTGGCTCAGGCATCTGTAATTTTTAAAGCCCTACAGGTGATGCTGACAGGCAGCCAAGGTTGAAATTCTCTGTGTTTTACAAATCACAGAGGCTGTGGCTCTTCAAGACGCTTGGGTGAATAAGGCCGTAAGGCACGGTGGAAATCACGTGGTAACAGGTATCAGGGGTTCTGGTCTTGGTCTGGAACTCAGCAGCTAGGTGACTTTGGGCGGATAAAACTCTTTGAGCCTTAACTTGTTATTCAAAAGAGGTTACCTTTTCCTGTGGATGTCAACACCAAACGTTTCTAAAAAGCACATGGAAAATGACAAGGCCTTTTGAAAACTTTTAACATAGTATTTAATGCTGTTTACCTCTTCAGGGAATATCCTTTCCTTTCCTTGTATGCAGGAAAAATCCACTGCTCCTCCAACCGAGTACCAAGTTTAAATCGCCGAAGCCTTCCCTGACCAACCACACAGAACTGCTACCTCAACCTGGGTTTCTGCAGCACTTTCTACATCACCACCATCACACTGACCTTGCTAACTGACAACCCCTCTCGCCCCACTGGTACCGTTGTCAGCTCCCACACAGTCAGGGGGTCTCATTCTTCTCGGAACCCCCGTGCCCGGCAATGCTAGCCGAGATGACCCACGTGACCACCTACCTCCTTATCACTGAAGACAGAGAAGTTACCCTCCTAGAACCCAGTTACCTATTTCTTCTCTTTCAAAAGCTGAATCTCTTCCCTTCAGTGCACCGTTAGCTGCGGAACTCCCAACACCAAAACCAGACGAAAGGAGGAGCGCTGAAACCTGCCCTCCTAATCAGACACGAATGATAACTTATCAGTTCTTGGCCGTGACAGGAGTCTGGCTGGGTACCCACTGCAGAGACATCATTTAATTCTCTCAACCATCTTATGGGACATATGCTATTATGATCCCCGTCGCACAGCGACATAACCGAGGTTCAGGGGACTTAGGTCGTTTGCTCAACAGGTCAGGAGGCCAGGAGGTGGAGCCAGGAATACAGAGGTCACTCCAGAGCCCGGAACCTTAAACTCTGCACGCACCTTCCTCGTCCCGAGATGCTCCTGACGACTCCTCGGCGTGGCTCAGGGGCCAGGAGCCCGAGTGCATCGCTCCCCGCATCTGACAGCGAATATGGTAAAGCTGTAACTGATGGGGCTGGAAGCTGGGGGCACCGTCCCCAGAACCATTTCCTCCCGGCGCCTCGGTGGCCCAAAAGGATCCCGGAGGTAACTGCAAGCGGCCCGCGAGCAGCCCGCGGCCGGCCCTGCCCAAGCGCCAGGCCCCTCGGGTCCGGCCAGGGATGCCGGCCTCGGGGCGGGAGGCGCGGGTCCACCGTCGCGCGCGGCCTTTCCTCGGAAGTCTCCGCCGCCCCGCGCTCCTCGCGCTCCGCGAAGGTACCTCGGGTCCCGGGCCCTAGGCCCAGCGCGCTCCGGCCCGGCGGCCGGTCAACGCCCCTCAGGCCACAGGCCTCCACTTCCGCGTCCCGCCCGCCGGAAGTGACGAACCGGAAGCTCCCGCTTCTCTCACGGGGGGCGGGGAAAGAAGATGGCGGCGCCCAGCAGCCGGTGAGGAGAGAGGACGCGGGGACTCCGCGGGGCCGCCGGACTCGTGCGTGATGGCCGCATCCCCGCATACTCTCTCTTCGCGCGTCCTGACAGGTACTGCTCCCGTTCTCGGGCACCACTTTGGGGGAATTTTCTTCTCTTTGTCACGTGTGACGCCGTGGTTCCGCCTGCCTGCAACCTTGGGAGCCCTTGGCGAGGTCGGCGGGGCACCAGTGCGGGAAGTGACTTTTGGAGTAGCCTGACGTGAAGAGGCCACGGAGCTAGGGTCTAGTCTTGCACTTGGGCCCCGGTGGTCCGCACCGTCTCCATCTCCTCCTCCCCCCGGGGCGGTGGGCGCGGTGTCTGGTGCTTCTTTCAGTTTTCAGAGACTGGAGGCTGCGGGAGAGAGGACGGGGTAGAACCTGGGGGCTCCACGAGCCTCTTGGCTTATTAGAGTCTTAGGTCCTAGCCATTTGTAAGTTACTCGTACGTCCCACTTGTAAGGACCGGGCAAGTGCTTTTCTCCCCCACCCCCCAACCCGGAAGCCTTGTTCCAGGATAAAGGGTCATGATGGCGATGATAAAGATGATGACCACCTCAGACAGCGGGCCATAACCACCCCCTGACCCCCAGACTTTTGTCTTTCTCCATTAGTGTGGTCCCTGATATAATCCCTCCACGCCAAGGACCTGTCATAGCTATATGTTGAAAGTGGGATGCACTTTCCTGCCCCTTGGCTCGGTCTCAGCTCAAATGTTATCTGTTCAGAGAGGCCTGACCACCCTATCTAAGGAGAGCCCCCCGCCCCTCTTTTCTTGCATCACCCTGTTTCTTTCATGATGGTTAGCACAGTCTGTAGTTGTTTATTTATAACCGGTTTATTACGTGTTTCTCTGAACTAGGAGATTGAACCTTGTGCAGGCAGGGACGGTATCTCTCTGGTTCACCTCTGTGTCCCCAGTGCCCGACACAGTACCGGGGGTGCATTGTTGGTGCTGAATAATTACGTGTGAATGAATGAAATTTCTCCTGATGGAGTTATTAAACTGGAGGTTGGGAACTGTTTTGCCCCCCTCCACCCCCGTAGTTTAGGATGGTAACTGATGGGTGACGAATGTGGTGCTGGTGGCCCATGTTGGAGGTGGACTCCCTCTGGGTCTATAAAATGAGGCAATTCAACTAGATGATCTCAAAGGTCTCTTCTGGTTCAAAAGGAGGGCAGGAGGGTGAGAAGTGGGAGTGTGTATACATGAAACAAGATTGGCCGAGGTTTGGTAGTTGTTGAAGCTGGGGGATCAGTGATGGGGGCTCATTGTGTTCTTCTGCTATTGCATATGACTGGGATTTTCCATAATGATACATTTTATTTAAAGGGTCTGTAGTTCTTTTTGAATTTCTTTGTTGCCTTCTCCCATCCCTGACTGTGAGTGTTTGATCCTGACCCTAGACACTCATTCTCAGAGAGCTCATCCTTTCTTAGCGCTTGAATTATCACCTCTGTAGGGAGGTTTTTCCAATGTGCATTCCTCAAGATTGGCTGCTTTTCTGCCTTTCAGTTCTGTATTTTCAGCTTCCTATAGGACAAGTCCGCCTGACTACTTAGAATTCCCCAGTTCAGTAAGTGGGCTGCATATTCCACATGGTTTGTTGCTGGACCCGTCTTTTTGATGCAGGTATGGGGGGAATTAACAGACAGCTTATTAGCTTCCTGAAGCTATGAACATAATCGCCAAAAGATCTGCTAGTAAGTGGTCTGTGCAACCTGCTATGATCCACTTGGAAGATCCACTGTAAGAGCTTGATATGGAAGCAGCATGGGGGGAAGGTGGCAGAAGGGTAAATAGGGACTGTATCAGGTACCTAGTGGTCATGCCTGACTGTTCTTCTAAAGCTTCAAAGAATTTTATAGCCATTAAAAACTTTTCAGGACCTTTCAGCTTCTTATCTGTGCACTTCATTTTTTTTTTTTTTAAATTTATTTATTTATTTATTTATTTATTTTTGGCTGCATTGGGTCTTCGTTGCTGCACGCAGGCTTTCTCTAGTTGTAGTGAGCGGGGGCTACTCTTCGTTGCGGTGCGCGGGCTTCTCATTGCGGTGGCTTCTCTTGTTGTGGAGCAACAATCAAAAAAAAATCTTAAAAAAGAAAGAAAGAAAGAAGTGCCACACAAAAAGAGTGTGAAGTGATAGAGTAGTTGAAGGAGACTTTGACATTTTACAGGCAGCGGGCGGAGGCAGGACCGTGCCAGCAAGGAAGCAGCGTCAGCGAAGATGCACGAGCTGGAATGGTGGCGCGTGCCGTGCAGGGCACGAGACAGCGAGTCATAGGTACAGGTTTGGGCAGGTAATGTGTATTCCAGGCTTCAGAAGGAAACCGTTGGCTCTATGAGACTTGGGTTGGAGAGGAAAGAGAGTTAACCTAAGTCAGGGCAAGTGGCTTGAATCCCATGCCTGTACCGTAGTCCAAGTGTGAGATGACAAGGGTCTGTATCTCTCAGCGGCAGGGAAAGAAGTGGACAGATTTGACCAGTGTTTCAGCGTTGACTGGAGTTGATGATTATTAGGTGATGAAGGAAGAGTTCAAGGTGGTCCTGGAATCTCAAGTAGGCGATGGTTCTATCAGCAGTAGGGAACAGAGTAGAGATAAGGGTGAGAGTAACGTTCTCAGAGACATACTAGAACCCATCCACGTGGAGATACTCAGCAGATGGAAAGAGGCGTAGTGACTCTAGAAATGGGTTGAAGATGAACAATTACCCTGGAATTACGTTTGTTCAGGGACAGTATGTAGCGCTCAGAACAGCAGCGACACAACTGCCTTCACATGGCTGACACAGCAAGAGGAGCTACTGCGAGAACCCGAGAAGTGGTAAGTTGTGGGCGGCAGAGAACCAGGGGTCCTTAGGGTCATGGAAGCCATGGAAGGAGAGACTTAAAAGAAAGGGGGGGGGGTCTGTGCTGTGGTCCTTTCGAAGGCTTGCCCAGGATGAGGCCTTACATGGAAGCATTAGATTTGCTGATGTTTGAGAGAAGGTTTAGAGAGAAATGATTAAAAGCCAAATTCGGATACAACAAAAATAGCTTCTTCCTAACTAGGTTGATAGACTCATACTTTATTGAGAGCTATTTCCTCTCCCTTTTCCTTGGCTTACCTGACATGGCCAAAATACTAATCTGAAACATATCTTCCATTTTACTGTTATTTTTTGAGAAAAATTCTGCTTCTTATTTTATACTTTTTAAAAAGTGACTGAACTGATTGTTATATATTTTATTCTTTTTTTAAAATTTTTAAAAATTTTTAATTTATTTATTTAATTTATTTATTTTTGGCTGCATTGGGTCTTTGTTGCTGCGCGCGGGCTTTCTCCAGTTGTGGCGAGCGGGGGCTACTCTTCGTTGCGGTGCGTGGGCTTCTCATTGCGGTGCCTTCTCTTGTTGCAGAGCACAGGCTCTAGGCGCTCGGGCTTCAGGAGTTGTGGCACGTGGGCTCAGTAGTTGTGGCTCGCAGGCTGTAGAGTGCAGGCTCAGTAATTGTGGCGCATGGGCTTAGTTGCTCCGCGGCATGTGGGATCTTCCCGAACCAGGGCTCGAACCCGTGTGCCCTGCATTGGCAGGCGGATTCTTAACCACTGCGCCACCAGGGAAGCCTTATATTTTATTCTTAAAAAGATCTATGGTTTGGTCATTTCAGCATTTGATATAATAAAAGCCTAATGATCCTGAGATGAAAAAGTTCCCTAGCCCTGCTGGAGAATTACGCTCACTTAAACAGTGAGCAGGGCTGATCAATACCGTTCATTCACAGGTCTGGATCAAGTCATTTCAAAGTTCTGACCCATCACTCATGTGTTGCTTACCGTGGTGCGGGCTCTGCTTCTGGGTAGGTCCAGTCATCACTTGGTGAGAAGTATTAACGATTTTAACATTTTTTCCCCCTTCCTCTCTATTACAGGCTGGGTAGGAGGATGTGTCTGGTATCTAGAAAGGAGAGCCTTGCAGGAGTCACCTCGTAGGTTCCTGCATCTTCTCAGGAACGTCAATCAACAGTGGGTTACATTTCAGCACTTTAACTTCCTCAGGCACATGGTACGTTCAGAAGACCATCCTCACTTTGTGCTCCCTGCCTTTACTTTCCCTGTGTGAGGGGACTGTAAGAAGAGTTTTAAGAAGTACTCTTTGAAAAGGACTTTTATTTCATGTGGTCTGAAGTTTATCCACAACTTTAATCCCTTGTTCTGTTTATGCTTAACTGAAACCAGAATAATTCTGGTGTCTGAGTTTTGAAGTATGATCTTGAACTTATTGATTAAGTTTGGGAAAAGATTGAAAACTGCTGGCATGTTTCGACTAGGCCACAATTAGGAAAAGCTGAACTGTTATGATGCATCTTTTTAAATTCTTTAAAGTTCTGTGAATACAGAAATAATTGCTTTAACCGTGTGACCTTCCTGTCTTCTAACATCAGCAGTGTATTCAAAAGTCTTTTAAACACATGCCCTTCTGAGCAGATTCAAACAAATTGAGTTTGTGATTTGCTGGGCATTTTACAGTGGGCGTTGGTAATACAGCTCAGTCCTCTTGTAGGATTTTGTCCAGGTCGACTTCATGGTATTGGCAGTGTGGTAACTTACATTTGCCACTTTCTCAAATGGCAAAGGATCATAGGATGAAGAAACGACAGCTAAAAACTCATGATTTCAGTGCAAGCAGGACAGAATAGCAAATTCATACTCTGAAGTCCTATTTGACATTTCTCTCACCTTTTTTTTTTAACTTAAAATGCCCACTTTAACTTTTAAAATCTTAATGAAACTCATTGTTTTGATGAGAGATTTTAATTTCCAGAAATGTTCAGACTTTTAAAGTTGGTGATCGAGGATAATGGATATTTAGAAGAGAAACTCAAATATGTTTAATGCCTTTTTTATGTAAATAGAACTCTGAATTCATTCATGAGTTTGTAACTCCTTTCTAAGACGAGTATATGTAATTTCAAGTCTTTGTGATGTAATGAAAAATTGCTTAACTAGTTATCAGGATAGGTTGCTCCAAGTCCCAGGGGCATCTATAAGTAACTAGTTGTTGATTCTCGTCTCTGTCAGTTTATTTCCGAGCCTTGGTTTCCTCATTTGAAAATTAAAGTGAGAGATAATTAATAATGATCCATCTTTTTTAACAACTTTTGGGAACATTGAATGAGATATGTATTCGATAAACTCTAAAGATATATGTTATATAAAACTGTAAAGTGCCTCAAGGATATTAGTCATAGTTACTCCTTTTTGCTAGTAAGTAATAAGAGATTATCTGACTCTAAAATCCAATTCTTTCCCCACACCCACTGCCCTGAGGTCACTGAGCCCTGGGTTGTGCCCCCCACAGAGTACGTCTGCATGCACTGTTCACCTGGGAACATGGAAAGTCAACAGGTTGCCTTGGCTCTTGATTATAGAAAACTTTTTCATTGTATTTGGAATATGAAACCTCCAGTTTCTGGTACTACATGGAGGGAAATTCTGGGGGAGATAAATATGAACTAAATTTATCTTTCTTTCAAGGAACTTAAATTCCTAGGATTTTCTAAGCCGTAGAATTTGAAAAACCAGTTAATTGTATTCTCCATATTTCTTAGTAGAGTGATTCCCATGTAATACACTCTAACACGGGTTACGTCAGTGAGTATTTATAAAGGTATAGGAAAATCTTTTAGGTATTGTACAAGTTGGACTGATGGAAGGTGCTACTGAACAACCATTTAAGAGCATTTTGGGCCTTGGTTTCCTAGTAACGTGTACCTTTTTTATTCAGTATGTCACACGACTGAACAGAAGCTTCAACCAGCAAATAAAACCAAAGCCGGAACCAGTGCCATCTCCTTTCCTTGAAAAAGCATCTTTGGATGAGGCCAAAACCGAAATATACAAGATGAGACCTCTTTCGCCCCCAAGCCTATCTCTGTCCAGAAAGCCAAATGAAAAAGAATCGATAGAACTAGAACCCACCCCAGTAATTGAAGGCTCTATAGCTGTGGGAACAGAGACAAAAGAAGAAAAGCAGTGGAAAGAGATGAAGCTGCGTGTGGATGATTTGCCAGGAATTTTGGCTCGGCTGTCCAAAATCAAACTCACAGGTACTTTGTTTTTCCGGTCTAGTCAGATTCTTACTTGAGACTGTTGTTGTTTTTTTTTTTTTTTTGTTAAACAAAATGCTAATTTTGTTACTGCCCCAAAAGGAATGATTTTGAAACTACAGGTCCCCTCTTAGTATTTTTCCTCTCTTCAACTTAATTGGGATTTGAAATCAAATTTTTGGAATTCTGTTTACACAGAATAGTAAATAGTATTACCCTAAACATATTGTACTAAAAATAGTCTCACTTTTATTTGCAGTTAACACAGAATATTTATCCTCCTTATTTCCTTGTCTTTTGTGTGTTCACGCCTGCTGCCCTGTAACGATGCAGTAAGATAATGTGTTCCGTTTCAGTTCTGGGAACAAGAAGGACTGCACTGCTGGGCTTGATGGGCAGTGAACCCACGGGCACTGGGACTCCCAGCTCACTGCTGTGCTTTGCTTCTTGTAGGGCCCCTGGGATTGTCCCACATGTGCGGGAATGTAGAGTGTTTCTCTCGAAGAAAGCTGGTGACTACACTGTTGAGCAAAGCTTGTCTGATTTTGTAAATAAAGTTTTATTGGAACACGGCCACAGCCGTTGGTTCTGTGCTGATGTCATGCTACCTCGGGAGAATTGAGTCATTGCCACAGAAAACTTATGTCCTGGAAAGCCTGGAATATTTCCTGTCTGGCCCTTTAGAGAAAAAGTTTGCTGACCCCAGCTATAGAGCATGGACTAGTGAGAGGCAAGGATGATGGCAAACAAATCAGTGGTGGTCAACTGAGAAATGACTTGGGGCTGAGTTAAGGAGAAAAGGGGGGAGAGAGAGAGAGAAATATTAAGGAAGTGGAATGCACAGAACCTCAGGTAGACGTGGTGGAGTACTGGGGGCCATAAGGTAGAAGGTTTAGGACACGGACTTGCAAGGAGTCTTGACTGCTGTTAGGTGGAACAAGTCTTCCCCGGTCCTGGGCCCTTTGCTCCTTACTATCCTCCACCCAGCCCAGTTCTGAGAGAGAACGTAGAGTAGTGACCTCTGGGCTGGAGTCCCTGCCGTCAAATCCTCGCTCTCACTAGTTGAGTGACCTTGAGCAAGTTCCATACATCTCTGTGCCTCAGTTTACCCATCTGTAAAGTAGGGATAATAATGATACCTACTTCCTAGGTCAATACTGAGTTTTAAATGGGGTGACATCTGCAAACTGTGTAGAAGAGACCATGTTAAGACCTATACACTTGTTTCTTAAATAAAAAAATAACTTCGTCACCTGGGTGCCCCTGCAGGCACTTGAGTTTGCTGCCCCTGCTCTGGGACAACTTGGGGCCTTCTGCTGTGGAAGACTGGATGAATGGTTGTGTTGAGACTTGAGAATGTGAACAATGAAGGGAGAACCAGGTTTGGGGGGAGAACAGTTTTGGACACACAGAATTCGAGTTGCTGCTCGCATATCCGGGTGGAGAGGTCCAGCGAGCGCTGGCTGTGAAGGACAGGAGCTGAGCTAGACCACTGGGCCGGAAGAGCACGCGGTCTTCAGCGCAGGGCTGACTGTGAAGCTGTGGTGGTGAGCGGGGTTGCCAGGGGTCAAGCGTAGAGTGACCAGAGCGGAAGGCCAAGCACAGGACTTTGGGGCATGTCCCCTTTTCAGGATTGGGCAGAGTGTATAATGGAGTCTGCAAGGAAATAAATGGTCAGAGGAAGTGGCTTGGTCACGGAAGCCAAAAGAAAGCCAGTCCATAAAGGAAATGACCAACACTTAAATGGTAGAGGTCTCCTAAGATGCCTGGCTATGAAGTTATTTTATTTGGCGGTTAGGAAGTCAGCGTTGATGGACTGCTCAGTCAGGAACTAATTATCAGTGTTTCTTCTTAGAGTCTCAAATGAGGTACTTTAAATACTTAATTTAAAATAATGTCTTAAAGTTTGTTTTCATAATGCTTATTTCTTTAGGGACAGATAGGAAAGGATGACAACTGGTTTAGGATCAATTTGGGGGGCTGGGGGCACATTTTCCTTCCCTTCATGCCAGATGTTGTATTGTTTTTCCTTTTCTGTACCTTATAGTGTTGCATATCTGAATAGGCATTCCAGATGCAGGGTTTGATATTTAAAACATGGTGTCTGAAATCTAAAGCAATGACTAAATCCCTTCTTTAATGGTACATGTTGTGCTCTATGTATGTTGCATGTTGACTTACCGGTCCCCAGGTGTCAATTTGCTAAGGAGCATATGTGGCACGTGTGTTCAAACGGGGCTTCTGCTGTCCCCAGAGATCAACTCCCAGAGGCCTGGGACCGGACCCAGAGCTCTGCATTTCGGCACGCGTGCAGATGCTGTGATGCAGGTGGTCCTGGACCACCCTTCGAGAAAGTGAAGGAAGGGTTGCACAGGCAGAGGGCCGGGCCCAGCCCCAGTGGCCTGGAGGATGTGGGAGAGCTCGCCCCTCCCTTCCCGTGAGCCAGAGCAGCCCTTGCCACCACTGGCACGGGAGCAGCCAGCTGGGGGGCTGTGGACCACACAGGAGAGATGTGCACAGGCGAGGTACACGGAGGGAGCGGCGGGCAGCAGCCCCCCCTGCAGCCACACATGGAAAAGCCCTGGGCAGTAAACTCCTCTAGCATTTTATATATTCCATGCCCCAGGCTTCTGGAGGAGCTAATTGAATTAAAGTCATTTCCTTCTGCTTATTCCATTTAAAGAGGCAGCACCCTTTGGGTGACCCCGACCCTCTTGTTTGACCTCTTACCTCCCTGTTTATTTTATTACTTGAATTCACACATCTTGGAGTCAGCAGGATTTTTTTTTTTTTTTTTAAAAGAAAATCCCTGGTATCTATAAATTGATTTCTTTTGGACTCTTAACATCTCGGGCAATTCGTTTATAGCTAATGATGGCGGAGACAGAAATACCTGGGAGTCAGTGATCACTTTTAGAGAACTAGTCTTCCTTTCTTTGCCTCCTTCTGTTTATAGCTGTGATATGCCGAGGATAACCAAGTGTGGACGAAGTGAAGAGCCACGCAGTGACGTCCTCACATTTCCTTTGCAGGATAGGAGGGTGGCAGTGGGATGATGCTCTGGCATTTATGCCAGGATCTGGGCCAAAGTTTGCAGGAGATAATGCCATTTAAAGATTTTGTTTTCTGTGCAAGGAAGTAAGACTGAGTTTATAAAGAAGTAATAATATGTCTCCCTTGAGTTTCTCTTGCCAGCTGAGCTATTTACAATACGTTTTTGGAGTTTGTTGCAAGGACCACACTGGGGTGAAGAAATTTTATTTGGATTAGGATCATAAGAAGCTTTGGTGACTCAGCTGAGTTTATACTTAATATGTGTCAATAAAAAGCAGAAATTTTTTCCTGAATAATGTCTGTGCTGAAAAGCTACAACACATTTTCTGAGACCAGAACGCTGAAATAGATCGTTTATTGGAGCAAATAGATTAGGCTGTCCATGGAACTGATATAAACTACAGTCTGTCAGTGTATAGATTTTTTTCCCCTAGAACCTAGAATGATGCTTTTTATTAAAAGGAAAAAAAAAAAGAACCCAAGAATAGAGGATACAATTTATTTTAGATTGTCTGTAGTTTCTAAAAGTCAACATACTGTAATCATCAGCTCTCGGATACTGCATAAAGGATTTTTCTCATTTTCATAAAAATATTAGTTGAGTAGAATTTTAATTTTTAAAATTTTAACGTATATTTTGAAATAAATACCTTAATATTTATATGCTTGTTAAATGTTAAAGCAGTATTTTTATTAGTAAGTGTTTACTTTTAGAACAAATAGAAAATATAGATAAGCAAAAATGAGACGAATGGAATCTCCTTGTAAGTCTACCCTCTCAAAATAATAACCATTTTGATGATTTTGGTGTATTCTAGAATGTTTTTCTATACATGCCATTCAGATATTTTTGCTTTTTTTTTTTTTTTTAAATTTATTTATTATTTATTTATTTTTGGCTGTGTTGGGTCTTCGTTTCTGTGCGAGGGGGGCCACTCTTCATCGCGATGCACGGGCCTCTCACTATCGTGGCCTCTCTTGTAGCGGAGCCCACGCTCCAGACGCGCAGGCTCAGTAGTTGTGGCTCACGGGCCTAGTTGCTCTGCGGCATGTGGGATCTTCCCAGACCAGGGCTCGAACCCTTGTCCCCTGCATTGGCAGGCAGATTCTCAACCACTGCGCCACCAGGGAAGCCCCTATTTTTGCTTTTTAAACAAAAGTAAGATCATAATGTGAATGCTTTCTGTACTTTTTAAAAAATTCTGATTCTGTGCATATCTTTTTGTGTCCCTATGCTTATCCTGTTTTTGATGACCTTCTTTTTTAATAAGTAGTGTTGTCTTAAGATACAAAAGCACATGATAACATACCACCCAGTTTGACATGGTGTTGTTGGACTTCTCTTGCATTTTTAAGCTTGAGGATAGAGGCTCTCAGTTTCCATTACTGGTGAAACATTCCTGTGGCCCAAAGGAGACACAGAGGCAACCAGCAAGGGAACTTTTTCTCTGAAAAGGTTTTTCCAACGTGTTTTTGAAACCACAGAGCCAGCATCCTGCTTTTTCGCAAGTCTGGTTTCTCGTGCCGTCCGCTTCCACGCTCGGCACACAGTGAGTCTGTGCCCAGCTTTGGCCCCGGTGCCCCCGCCTGCCGGGCATACCCGCCGTGCAGGGGCAGTGTTGGTGCGGGGCTTGCTCTTCGGGTTAAGGTCCTCAGATTCATCTCTGCCTCGGCTCGGTGAGGAGTACGTCAGGGCCAGGCCCTGCTTCTCTCTGGTGTGACTGCTCTTCTCTCCCTCCAGCTGTGATGCAGCTGCCTCCAGACAGTCCTGCCGTTGCATAACGTGGGTCCGTGTCGCCGTGGTCCACCCTGGCCTCTGCTTCTGGCCCCTCACCCTCCACACCAGCCAGGGAGACAGGGTCCCGTCAGATAGCCTTTATTTCCCATACTTATCCATTTTCTTCCCACTTGGTATTAAGGTAGTCTAATTTTCTGCTATTCAAATAGTGAAAGTAATAAGTCAGCTCTCGGCAGCTGTCTTCAATTTCATCTCATCTGCACTGTATTTAACAAACATTTCTTGAGGGTTTTAGTATCCTCTCTTTACCTAATTTATTGCTGATGTAGGTTTTTCTCCAATTTTCATTTTTATTCCATCATTTCATTTGGTTTCTGGTAGGAGTGGGCCACGTAGATGCCTCAGCCAGTGTTCTAAGTTAGATGAAAAATGCATTTATCTCGGCTATTCTGTTTTCTATTGATATAATTGTTTTAAATTCAGTTTGATGTTATTTGGATTGATTTTAAGTGGAAGAGGTGTGGTAGATGCTCGAAGAATGTAGAGATAAATTTCATGTGGATGATAATCATTCTCAAAAAAACATTGATGACTTTAAAGAAGAGAAGGAGAAAAAGCTATGAGTTGAGAATGGGCTCAGCTCCATGTAACTGAAAACTTGGAGAACGGTGACTTAAGCAAATAAAGCGTTTATTACTCTCTTGTAATAAACCTCAAGAGAGGTTTATTACTCTCTTGAGTCTGAAATTAGGAGCCCAGAGCTAGTGCTCGAGGATGTTGTCTACATAGCTGGCCCTTGTTTTTTGCTCTGTCATCATTAGCTTGTGGCTTTTATCCTCAAGACCACAAGATAGTTGCCACTCCCCCATCATCATATTATATTCCAGGCAGAAAGAATGAAGAAAGGGGATGGTGTAGAAAAGCAGAAGCCTCCTTATGAGACTTGGCCTCTTTAGGGAATTCCCTGGTGGTCCAGTGGTTAGGATTCTGCCCTTTCACTGCCAAGGGTGCGGGTTCGATTCCTGGTTAGGGAACTAAGATCCCTCAAATCGTGCTGCCTTTTTACTTGGGAAGGGAAGCTTTTGATAGGAATGTCTCCTTATATCTCATTGGCCAGGACTGTACAGCATGGCTTCTCCAGCTAAAAGGGAGGTTGTAAAGAATTCTTACCTCTATCATTTAAGAAGCCAAAGCATCTGAAGTCCAGCCTAGTCAGCTCTGTCGGTATCCAGCTTCTCTGTATTCTCACAGCGCCCCCCAGGCTGTCTCATTATGCAGCGTCCCCTCCCAGGAAGAGGATGCAGGGCTGCCCACCTCTCCACCCCCGGTTTTCCAAAGAAAATAGAACAGCACCCCTAGGTCCGCTCTGGGACTACACCACACGTGCACTTCACATGTAACGTGTTTAAATGAAGACTGCTTTGCCACCCCAACATGCACTTCCCCAGTGGTGGTTGTGGACGTGTAGCCATCTGTCGGCAGTCTTTCCCTGTCGTCTTGATAATCAGATACACATTTGAGACTCCTAGTTTGTGCTGGGGAGTTGTCAGCCCTGGACTGTGCAGTGAGGAAGGCCACCTAGCCCAAGACTACCTTGAAAAGTGTAGGTTGACAGTGAAACTTGAGCTAAACAAGGGAACGAGCCAGGTGGTCCCATGGAATTTCCTCTTTCCTTTCTTTGTTGCATTTACCAGTCACTGAAGGCTTTTGCATCCTGCTAAGTTTTCTTCCTCACCCCAAATTCCATCATCGACTTAGGGGACTTCACTATTTTCAGTGGTTCTGAAACTCGAATCGCTTGTTATAATGCAGATTTCTAGGCCTCATCTCCATAAACCCCTTCCCTCAAGGTCTGGGATGGGGCCTAGGAATCTGTATTTTAACAGAGGGCCCTGGTAGGCATGGTCCCCAGAACATATTTGAGGAACTCTTCTTACCTGGAGAACTCATTCAGCACCCTCTCTACCACCTCATCTTCATTCTCAGCAAACTACCTTGCTTTCCATTTCAAAAAAAAATAGAGCTTTAGTTCTCGTCAAGTGGGAACTCAGCAACTTCCTGCTAACCGAATTCATCTGAATTCTCACCTGTCATTGCCTCTTCTCCCCTCTGCCTGTTCCCCTGACCCCACCCCAGCCCAGCCCCATCAGTGGACGGCTCCATCACCGTGGCACCTGGGAGTCCTCTTAGACTCTGCAAACGCAAGCAGGCCTCCCTCGTCTGTGGAGGGCGGGTTACTGCATCTCTGGAGGGGACAAGACGATTGCTTCCCAGCCCTGCAGGTCAGAAATGCCCAGGTGCCTAATTAGCATTTTGGGGTATTATCAAGGGCTTGGTTTCCAGTTCAAAGCAAAACATGGTAGCATCTCATTTATTGACATTAAGGAATGAAAAACTTACAGAAGTGAATTTAAAAGAATGTTACAAGGTTATCTCTAAGTACTAAAAATAGTTTTTGCTAAAAAAATAGCATTATTTTTTTATATCTTAAGCGGGTGGATAGTGAATTGGGAAGTTAAGAATGAAAAGAGGAGTGCTAACATATCAGTGATTTGCTAAAAAAAATACAGGGGCCCGCTTTTTATCTGTATTCACACGGGTGCAGGGGAGGAGGGTCGGTCTGTCTGGCGCTCCCTCACCCTGCGGCCTTGTCCTTGCTGTCGCTCTGCCTCTCGCAGTCACGTCTCCCCGCTTCCCCGTTCGCAGGCCAGCTCCTCCTCAGCCTTCGGTCACACCTCTGACCTCAGTGTGAGCGGGCACTTGGTCGGGAGCCCTTCACGTCCCTCACAGCGTTCGTCCGTGACTGCACCCTCTGACATGCTCCCACGCTCTGTGGTCATGCCTGTTGGCTTGTCTGAATCTTCACCAGCCTGTGGGCACCAAGAGACCTGGGACCACATCCATCTTCCTGGCTTGTTGCATTGCCAGGGCCTCGCTCCTGCCCTGCCCATAATAGGTGCTCAAAAAACAGAAGCTCGATGGGAAAAAAAGAAAACTGTAATGAACTCTGTTGCCACCATTTGTAGAATTTGGAACAGCTTAGCCTTTTAATTATAAATAATTATTTTACTGTGATATAATAGTTGAAATGTTTAGTGGTGACTGAAAAGTATTGTACCTTAACTAGATGACCTGGGGCCACTAGATTTCCTCTGTCTGCTTTGTATAGTGTCACCTTCACCTGTTGTCATTGATACGAAACTGAGAAAAATCTTCATTATTTTAATGAAAAGTGCTCAACTAACAGTTTCTTCTTGCCAAGCTCAGTTTTCAAAAGAAGTGTTTTTACTTCTTAAAAGCTTGATAAGCATCAGTTTTATGGAAACGTTTTTTAGTTAGTTACAAAGGTTGTAAAGTGTTGGTTATTAAGTATATTGAAAAGAAAAATTTCTTTTTTGAAAAGGAAAACTAAAAATAGGATGACAAAGTAGAAAATCTTTGATGGTTCAAGGAAAAACTGTGATTGAAAGAACACTCTTAGGGTCTCACTCGGTGTTGCATAGTTAACTTGGATATAGACAGCTTTTATTTATGTTTATTTACACTGACCTGATAGCAATTTCATCTCCCTTTTCTGAATGCTGTGAGTGCAAAGCCAACGCGTCCTGGGGACTGTACTTAAATGTTTCATTTTGGTAGCAGTGTTGCTCAGGAAATTTGAAGTTAGGAGTTTTAATTTGGTTTTAGGATTTTTAAGACCAGCTCTGGTCACTGAGTATGAAAAAAAGAAAGGGGAAAACTGGAAGGCCCGGCAAGTTCTTAGTTTTGCAGCTGTGTTATTAAAAATCTCCACTAAAAAGTGTTTATCTTTTAACCAGAAGTGGTTATGGTTTGTAATCAGTTACCCCCTGATTGGCAGGCTTTAATGTGACTGAGAAAAAAATACCCTGTCTCTCATCAGTTGACTTTTCATCTGAACATAACAATAAGCATAAAAATTGCCACCTTCCTCCGTACGTGTGTGGGTAACATAACCGTCAGGAGGTTCACGGAACAGGGCCAAGCTGTGAAGGCTAAAAAACTCACTTAAATTAGAAATTGAACCATTTGAAGCTTATGGTGTTAACAGAAATGAAGAGAGAGGAAGAAATCATGAAGTACAGCTATCAAGTAAAAATACATGCTCATTTGAAAATCAGAAAAAACTTAATTCTTGCCTCTTAATTAAGTTGTATAATTTTGAGCTTTGAGATCTGCTAACAAAAACATTCCATTGCTTGGAGCCACCGGTGAACAAAACCACATACAAATTCATTAACTGCCTGTTCTTGGGCAGCTTTGTACATAAAAGAGCTTTCAAGAGATTCATCACAGGCTTGTAGGATTTGGGTTATAATATTGCATAGCATCTGCTATCAAGGATAATGAGATGTAATAGATCACAAGGATAATTTGAAATCTATAGAGAATCTCAAACTCTCATTTAGCCAGTGGTTTCAATCTTTTGAGCAGATCTTTTATCAGAGTTGATAATTATCCAAATTGACTTATTGGAGTTTTGTTTTTCACTTAATTCTTTTGGGCCCAGGGCTGAAAAATAGCAAGGCCTTGAAAGACAGAGATAAAGCAGGATGTAGATGACCAATGTTTTAATATAATTGTTAGAGTTATTTCTAACTGACGATCTCAGAAAAGAAAGCGCCTCCACTATGCAGTTCTCAGAGTGTTGAGCCTTCACCAAAAAAAAAAAAAATCATTCCTGGTAAAGCTGGTGCTCCAAGAAAACCTATTGCTTATTGGAAAAGGCGAAACCCTTCAGTGGTTCCTGGCTGCTCTGGAAAGCACACTGTGAGCTGGAGTGGGGAGCCTGGCTACGCTCGCACCCAGCACGTGCAGGGGGGCGCCCTCAGCGTGGGGCTCCCTCCTCTGGGACCTGTGGCCATTCCCCTTGAGACCCGTGCTGCAGGAGCATCGTGGGTTATGCGCAGGGATGCGGTGTCCTGCGAGCCCTGCTGGCCTGGTGGTGGTTTTGTAATCAGCTGGGTGGTGCGTGTGTATATCTTCCCTTCCTTTAGTGGAATTTTCTTCTGAAAATGAGTCTTTGGAGTACTTGCTACAGTACATCCCATAAAGCAGAGAGCCAAATATTATGCATAAAGCGTATGACTCTGGGTTAGACGGTAGATTGAGTTCACTGCCGCTGGTTGACGCCTGGATCTCTGTGTATAAAATCAGACATAATACCCACCAATGCTTGCCTTGCTGTTTATTTTAGAGCAAGCTTCTGCAAAGTTTGTTAGTCGTGTACTTTATCAGTAAAAAAGTTTTAAGTGCACGTGTGTATATTTATAAAATATTTATGCTATTGTATATAAATATGTCATATATAACAAAAATGTATAGTTAAGTTACTTGTAAGTAAAATTCATGTACTCTTACACCTATGTATTATATTCATTTTAAGATACACAAAGTGTGTGTTTTAAAAGAGAGAGTTAAGAAGTCAAATATAAGTGAAAGTTCTCAAGTTTTCTTCCATAACCCTGAGGTAGGTACCCACACCCTGCTTTGAAGTGCAGTGTTTCCGGGACTTAAATAAATGTAAAGGCACTTTGGCATTGCAAAGTGCTTCACAAATGTAAGTCTTGTTTTTATCACTATCATGGTTAATCCACATTTCTTAAGGACTGCACTCCAGGCACTCCCCTGGACGTTCTAAGACAGAGGCGCGTGGAGCTTGTGTGAAGTGTTTTACTGTTTCTCAGAGTTCCTTAAGACACCGCTTTGAAATATTAAGTCTAAGCATAGTGGCTGGAAAAACACATCATCTTGAAGCACATTTTAATAATTACCAAGAGCACTGCTTATTAAAGCCCTTATTACTTGCCAGGCACTGTGCTGAGTGCTTTTGTTATACTAGAAAGTAGTGTTTCTCTAAAAGGTGTCACTCAGTGTGGACAGGAGCCTGGAGGCCCCGCGTGGCTGGTCCCGTGGACAGTACGCCTGGAGAGACAGAGGCTGTGGGTAGTGGCATTTGCATGATTGAAGGTTGTACTAAGAGAGGTTAACTCGGTGTTGCTCCAGAGACAAGAGTTATATCCAGAGGGAGCTGTTTCGAGGGAGTCGTCCTGACTTGGTCTGGGAGAGAGAGAGAGAGAGAGACCTGTCCCACAGCTGGAGCCCTTCTGTGCAGGGCTGTCCGGGCAGAAACCGCTTCCTGTCGCCAGATCCAGGGATAGTGTCCATTCCTCCATCAGGACAGAGATGAGACTAGCTGACCCTAAGTTCCCTCTGACCTTTTAGGGCTTTATTATTCTTGGAGTCACTGAATTGCGTTTCGCTCCTCTGCTGTACCCATTCGGCTTATTCCATATTGAAGGCCCGTGTCACTGCCTTAAGATCCCTCACTCCACCTGTGTTTGCACCGTTGCCACCCTTGCCAGGTCCTGTCCCTGCCCAGCCGGTTCCCTGCAGTGACCTTTCCATGGTTCCTGAGCGAGCTTTCCTCCACTCCGGTCAGTCCTCTGTGTCCTGAAGTCTAGTCTTCCTTAAATGCCACCCTCGTTACAGTATCACACGTTTTCTCTTACTGCAAACCATGTTACCACAGACTTTGCAGGTTAAAACAGCACAAGGTTCTTATTTCGTAGTTCCTAAAGGTCAGAAGTCCAAGTGTGGCCTGGCCGGATCCTCCACTCAGGGTTCCCCTGGGCTGAAATCACTGTGGGCCGGGGCCATGCTTCCCCCCTGGGGCTTGGGGGCCGCTGGCAGAATTCATACCTTCGCATCTCTGCATCTGAGGTCCCCGGACCACTCTGCTCCTACCGGCCGCCTGGGCTTCTTTGCCATGTGGTCCTCGGGTAGCTCACACGGGGAGGCTTGCTTTTTTCTGGGCCAGCCAGGGTGTGCCTGCTTGCGACCGTTTGAAAATCTAACAACTTGTTTTTAATTATAGAGAGCTTCTCCCTGGAGGAGGCAGGCAGACCAGAGACCGCATCTGGTCATTCCTTGTCAACGACGGCATCTGGGAGGACGTGGCCCTGACCACTCTTAGGTCCAGCCTGATGGTTCCGAAAAGAGTCATGGGTAGAGCTGCAGCTGTGCTGGGTGTCAGGGCTGCCTTTGTCACCATGCACCTCCCTAGGTGGCCGCTGAGTCTCTGCATGGCGGTGATTGCGACTGGGCTGGACCTCCACCCGCGAGCGGGGGGCAGGTGGGAGTGCGTGCTTCGGCGTAGGGGTATCCCTCTTCCTTGGACCTCCAGAGTCACCCCTGGGCCTGCGGGACAGCGCTTCTGGGCCTCTGTTGGATGGGTCACACTTCATTGGCAACATTGATTTTATGTTTATTTGTGAAGGGACAATATGAGATTACCAAATAAAATATAATTTCAAGTGCTGTGAATGAAAGAATATATTACATTCACTGTTAATGAGATCCTGGTGTTGCAAAATGATTCCATGTAATGAATCCCAGGAAATCAATGAACAGTTTAATTACCGTTGTGGCAGTGCTGTGTGAGAGTATTGCTTTCGTCAGTTTTACAATTTATCAATTTTCTTTTCCTTTCTCTTTCTTTAATTGCTTTGATGAAGTAAGTATAAATACATTCTTTGTTAGCTTTTGATCTTTTTTTAAGAAATGTGTTACAAAATTCAGATTTCTTCCTCTGTAGTAATAATGGCCCCTGTATTATAAAAAAATATATACATTTTTTTATGTGTATTAACCATTTACAATTTGTATATTTTTAAATGAGGCAATATTTCCATTTTGTAAATTTAATCATTGCTAAGTCTTACTAAAACATTGTCCTTTTCTCTCTGTCATTTTTTTGTAAACTGCTTTCTGTCTCTTCTCAACTTACCACTTGACCCATCAGTCAAAAATTTGATTTGCTTTTGTGTTTATTGTCCATTACCCAGTCATGCTCTGGGGGCAAATAAAAAGAAAAACACTGCTTTTGTGTGTCTACATATCCTTTTCAATTTTAAACAAAGTGAATTTTCTTTTTACAGTATTTTTAGCTTGACAGTTCAGTGACTGTGTTGCTTTCTTTTCCACTATGGTGGTAATTGATTTTTAAAACTTATTTATAAATCATAATACAAAATATTGACCTGGATATTTAGAGACATCTAAAGTTGTTTTTTATTTTGGTGACTCTGGATTTTACTAATTATATATTGAGAAAGTTATCATGGATTTTCTACACTCTTTTAACTACCATAGATGTTTATAAGTAGTCTACTCTTTAAAAAAAATTATTTATTTATTTATTTATTTACTTTTGGCTGCATTGGGTCTTCGTTGCTGCGCGCAGGCTTTCTCTAGTTGTGGCGAGCGGGGGCTACTCTTTGTTGCGGTGCACGGGCTTCTCACTGCGGTGGCTTCTCTTGTTGTGGAGCACGGGCTCTAGGCACACGGGCTCAGTAGTTGTGGCTCATGGGCTCTAGAGCACAGTCTCAGTAGCTGTGGCGCATGGGCTTAGCCACTCCGTGGCATGTGGGATCTTCCCAGTCCAGGGCTCGAACCCGTGTGCCCTGCGTTGGCAGGCAGATCCTTAACCACTGAGCCACCAGGGAAGCCCAGTAGTCTACTTTTGGTCTAAGATTCAAGGTCTCAAAATTGAGTCAAGAATTATTTCAACTGATTTACTCTATGGAGAGAAGCAATTTACTGAGTTCCACTTTGAAAGGGTGAACCCTGCTGTCTGTTTTCCTTCGAATTCCCGCATTGACACCATGGACCCTTTGTTCTTCGGGTACCGCTGGGAAGGAGCCTGGGTGTTGAGGACTTCTCCCAGTCCTGGCTTGTCGCCACACACGGGGCGACACGTGAGGAGCCACTGAACCCATGTGCAGGGCTACTGAGTTGTGCAAAACAAGATGACTGATCCTAGAACACGGCCTGTTGTGAGGCTTAGCGGTTGATGTTGTGATGTCTGGAAGGAGGGACAAGCCTCCGCAAAGGAGGGTGCTGCTTGAGTTTTGCGCATCTCTTGCTAGGTAGGTATGGCTAGGGCTCCTGCCTCCTCGGGCTTATATTCCAGGGAGGAGCTGGAGTGTGACAAGTACCGGGAAGGAAATTGAAGGGTGATGTACCGGGGGAGGGCCTCCCGCACGTGAGACGGTCAGGGACGTTCTCCCTAAGACGTGATATTTAAGACAAGATCCGAAGGACGAGAAGGATCCAGTCATAGGAAGAGGCAGGGGGAGCAAAAAGTACAAGGACCTTGAGGCAAAAAAGAGCCTGACCTGCTCAGAACAATGCCTGATGTCCAGCACGGTACTGGTCATGGGTTAGGCGTGCAGTAAATGTTTGTTGAATGAATAAGTGAATGACTGGATCTGAAATACCTATCTTATTTTTCACTCTTGAGTGTAATGAAGTTGAAGGAAAAATTGGCATTTTTCTATAGTGAACACATATAGTTTTTATAATCAGAAAAATGTTTTGTAAAACTTTTTTTTTAATGAAAGATCAGGCTACAGGTCGTGTTGCTGTAGTGGATTGTTTCATATGGAGGGGGCTTGCTTGGCCGTTACCGTCTGGCCCTGTGTGGTGACAAGCTCTGCTCTGTTTCTGTGTTGCAGCCCTCGTGGTCAGCACCACCTCAGCCGGATTTGCCTTGGCCCCAGCACCTTTTGACTGGCCCTGCTTCCTGCTGACTTTTGTCGGAACTGGCCTGGCTTCCTGCGCTGCCAACTCCATCAATCAGGTCAGTGTGTCACCTTTCAGCTGGATCACGATTTTGTTACTTCTTAGGTGATGCTATTGTCACATTAAAAAAAAAAAAAACCTTCCAAAATTGCACCTGTAGCTGGGAAGGTCCTGTGAACCTGTGTCCTACAAGGTCTGGGGCACAGAATCAATTTGTCTTTTCTTTTGAGGTGAAAAGTTTTCAAATATTTCAGGGGAGAGAGCGTTAGAGTATCTTCCTCAAATGACTAGGATTTGGGGTTAGGAAGTGTTTTAGGGCCGTCAGACTTTCTCCTCTTACTCACTTCAGGTACATTCCCCTGAGCTTACATTATTATGTGCTGTTCTTTCTTTGGTTTGACTTGTTTGCGTTTTAAACCACCACTATGCAAAACAGTGTATTTTAAACAAGCATATCCAGCTTAAAAAAATAAAATAAAATAAAATTTCAGTATTCAGTAAACTTGGTATGTGGAATCAGAATATATCAAAAAATTAATTAGCACATTATTTTTAATGCATCTTCCCCTCCCTATTATGTATTATTTTAAACATCAAAGTGATTCTCTAAAATAGTTTTTTTCCCCCCGCCTGGTCATTGTGGGGTGCCCCAGCCTTGTGGCTTTCTCATAAGATACTGTGGTGGAAAAGTCTTGGCTAAAACGTAAAGAAAGTCATTTTCATCACCAGAACACCCAAGAGGAGTTGGCACGGTTTTAAAACTGGAATTCAAGTTACCAGCAGGAAAACAGCTTGGCTGAGTGGATGCGTGAGTTGGTAGTCTGTAAAACATGAGCGTTTTCATTCGGTAATGCCTAAAATCATTGTGTTTTTTACAATGTGTTATCAGCTTTTTGGAGAAGGATCAATCTATTTCAAATAAAGTTAATTTTCTGTTACAGTTTTAAACATCAAAACAGTCTTACAGTGAGGTTCAAACAGCCCTGCTCCTCTGTCCCTCCTGTAAACCATGATTCCATCTCTTCCAAGTGGATCCTACCCTTTGCTGCCCTCCCATATTCCCTGGCTAAGAGAATGATCATGGTTTCACAATGAACATGTTTTTAATGAAAATTGGAATAAAAAGCAGTACAAGGAAAATGGATTTATGTGGCTATTTTGGGGTCTAGGTTTCAAAATATTTTTTAAATTATTACTTTTATATAATTATAAATCTGGGTCGTAAGATTAAGCCAGGAAAACATTCTAGTTTTCAGGCTCCTTTTAAAAATTGAAGAACCGCACTTATCCTTGGGATATTAACTGCTGTCTTCTGTTTCAATTACACGAATTTTAAATAGAGGCTCCAGACAAAAGTGTGGAGACTCAGAAAACAACAAGAAACTAATAAGCATCAAATGGTTCAGAAATCCCCAAGTATTATAAAAGATAATACAGAATGGCCTTGAGTTGGAGCTGCCTGCCTCCCGCTCCCACCACCACCGGAAAGAAGAAGGTGGTTCAAGAATTCATCACGGGGAAAAACCCTTCAGTTGTAGCAAAGAAATATCTGGAGGAAATAAATGATTTACATTTAGGCAGAAATTTGTGGAAGCTGAACATAAACCAAGGTTTTAGAAATTTTAGAAGTTTAAATGAGCTTAGATGGCTGTGTTAGTTCGCAGTCTGTAGGAAGTACGTTTGCTGCAGGGGGTGAGTTGGGTTGTGTCGGTTTTTTTTTTTTTTTTTTTAATTTACTTATTTATTTATTTATTTATGTCTGTGTTGGGTCTTCGTTTCTGTGCGAGGGCTTTCTCTAGTTGTGGTGAGCGGGGGCCACTCTTCATCGCGGTGCGCGGGCCTCTCGTTGGGAGCACAGGCTCCAGACGCGCAGGCTCAGCAGTTGTGGCTCACGGGCCCAGTTGCTCCGCGGCATGTGGGATCTTCCCAGACCAGGGCTCGAACCCGTGTCCCCTGCATTGGCAGGCAGATTCTCAACCACTGCACCACCAGGGAAGCCCGGGTTCTGTCGGTTTTAAACTGGTGGGGTTCTTTCTGTGCTGACAAGTGGCAGTGCCTGTCGCTTCTGTTCGTTGCCTCCGTAGGCTGGTTTCCTCGCCTGGCCCACCTCTCACGCACACAGCCGTCCTGCTCTTCTTCTGGAACGCTCGCACACCCCCTGCAGCAGCGTTGGGCGTGGCGTCTGCCCTTCGTCAGTGCTGTTGGACGCATGAATAACTTCCTCATCTTACTGTATTCATCACATTGCTTCCTCCCACTTGCCTTGGACTGTGATTTCACTGGGAAGCCTTGTAATACTTAAAAAATCTCAATGATTTCCACCGCTGTCGAATTTCATGGTTATTATGGTATCAATTAGCTTCTTAAATTACAGTATTTTCTAAATAACGTTGGAAATATTTTAGTTCTAGTGTTGTTAAGCAGTCTCATAAAATTAAAATAGGGGAACGTGAGGCGGTTTTCATTAGCGCTTTTCTTTAGTGTAAGCAGAACGAAGAGCACGAGGCCACAAGAATTTGCCTGAGTTTTTGAACAGCAGATAAAGAAAGAAATAGCCCTTGGCAAAAAGGAAGCGCTTCCTGCTTTTTTTTATCCGCGCCCCGCAGCATGTAGGATCTTAGTTCCCCGACCAGGCATCGAACCTACGCCCCCTGCATTGGAAGCACAGAGTCTTAACCACTGGGCCGCCAAGGAAGGAAGTCCCTTCCTGCCTTTTTAAGGGAGCTGGTGTTCAACTGAAAGAATGCAGATGTGTGGTTGGTGTGCACGAACGTTCTCCAGCTTCTGATAGAGTTCTATAGGGAGAAAATGTCCTTCCGTCACGTTTATAAAAGGATTCAAATAACAGTTCACATTTTTTTAATATTTCTCTTAGCTGTTATTCATTTAGTTCTGAGTATTTCTTCTTCGTACCCTGCTTCTGTGATCTCTCTGTGTGAAAGTAGGAAAAATAAAGTGTTGGAAAACAGTTCTTACATTTCTTTTAAGGAGAGAAAATGAGGTTTAGCTTCTGATTTATGAAGTCCTGACTAATGCATAAAGAGATTCATGTATATGTAAGAAACCACTAACATGACAATATAAAAAGGAATTACACCCATGTTTTGTAAACCATATGCATGCTTCATTTAAAGCCATAGGGCAGCTTGAAAGCGGGAATGCCTTCCAAGGATGAATGCAATGCATAAAATTCAGCGACTGGAAGATAAAATGTTATAGATGGCCTTGACTGATCACATCTTGTGAAACGGGAGACCAAAAGGAAGAAGCTGGATAAATTCAAGTAGAATGAATTAACAAGTTGAAAGATAAGAATTATCAGAAAATTATCATCACAACTCTTGGCTATTTGACATAACAGATATTGTTGTAATAAGCTGTATTGGGGATTATTTTACTTATGTTACACATACATGAATTTTTTTAATAAAGGTCAAGAGTGTATGTCAGTAAGTGCATTTCTACAGAATGAATTTTAACAGTGATTCCATTTTATGGATGTGCCACAACTTTCTCAATCCTCTATGGTTGCAACTTTTTGCTTCTACAAGTAATGCCACACGCACCTCTGTTTTTAAAGGACAAAATACTGGAAGCGAAATTGCTGAGAGAAAGGCTTACCAGCCAAAGCATATATGAAAATGATTTAATGCTGGAATGTATGATCTTAGCAGAATAATTAATTTCTAATATTCATACAGTGCTTTAGAGTTTACAGAGCATATTTACATAAATTATTATTTAAGCCGTACAACCCTGTGGGGTAGGTGGCATTATTTCCATTTCTATTTGTAAAACGTTTTGTTTTGCCATTGAATTATTCTTTTTAAAAGCAACATTTAAAAATTATGATGAAAATAAAGTGCTTATTGCACATCAGTGAGAAACTATAAGTAAGTAAAAATAACAGTAACATTTTAAATTTTATGTCCCCTTGTGCCAGGCACTGTTTTGTGTGTGAGAGTCACAGCAGAGAAAAAGCAAAAATCCCTGCCCTCGTATCTTGCATCCCAGCACCCAAATAGATCCACCGCTTACCATTGTGATTTATGTTATTACTGTACAGACTTTTTTCACGCACATACCTTCATATTAATTTCTCACAGAAATGATATATATATAATATATATATTTTCTATATATTTTTTCTTTTAAGTAATATGTTATGAATGTCTTTCCGTGTCGATATTTGCTATATAGCATGATTTTAAGAGTCGTATATAGATATACCATGATTTGTTTAATCGGTTTCTCCTTATTTGACATTTTAGGGGTTTTCAATTTTTGCCCAAATAAATAATGCTGAGCCGAAATTCTTGTAGCTGAATCTTTGAACATGTCCACAACTATTTCTTTAGGTAGATTCCTGAAATTGTGCCACTGTATTAAAAGGTATATAGTTTTCAAAATAAAAAGTTAAAATTAAAAAAGATATGTATTTTAAGTACAGCTTAGTTTCTTCCCTGAAGGTCTTTTTTTGTTTGTTTGTTCCAAATCAGCTTATGCTTCCACTTGGCAGCGTGTGAGAGCTCATCACCGACGCTGTGCATTAGAAAATCTATGCTGGCCTTATAGGTGACCTTAGACGTGTCCTTTTAATTTTATTTATTTATTTATTTGGCTGTTTTGGGTCTTTGTTTCTGTGCGAGGGCTTTCTCTAGTTGCAGCGAGCGGGGGCCACTCTTCATCGCGGTGCGCGGGCCTCTCACTCTCGTGGCCTCTCTTGTTGCGGAGCACAGGCTCCAGACGCACAGGCTCAGTAATTGTGGCTCACGGGCCTAGTTGCTCCGCGACATGTGGGGTCTTCCCAGACCAGGGCTCGAACTCGTGTCCCCTGCATTAGCAGGCAGATTCTCAACCACTGCACCACGAGGGAAGCCCCAGACGTGTCCTTTTAATTCAAAGTGTTTTGATTCCTCAGGAGGTAGAGTGGTTTTTTATTTGTGGAGACTGTTTAAATGCTTATTTGCCATTTCTGTTTGCCCATTTTGCTGTCCGATGCTTGCCTTTGTTTAAGAAGTCTCGAAGTACGTAGATTGGATTAACTTTTTCTCATGTAAGGTCGGAATATTTTCTGCAGTTTTTGGGGGTTTTTTTTGAAGTGCAGATGTTTCATATGTTTATGCAGTCAGATCTTTTAATTTTTAATACAGGGTTTCTTAGTCTTGGCACTTTTGACTGTTTGGGCTGGAAAACTTTGTCCTGTGCATCCTGGGGTGTTTCCCATGGTCCCTGGTCTTTGCCCACTGGATGCTGTTAGCACCAACCCCCTAGTTGTGACACCTGAAAATGTCTTCAGACGTTGCCAAATGTTGCTTGGGGATCACAGTCCCTTGGTTGAGAACCACGGCTTTGATGATTTCTACTTTTGGTTTCACTCTAGATCCTGGCTATAGCTCCTGCCTCGGGCAGTCTCTGGCTCACCTTTCTTCTTACGTAACTGCCCACTGATGGCTGCGGTGACCACGTGGCCTAGTTTATGCTCGTGTTCCTCGTGTAATTATTAAAAACGCCCCTTTTAACTCAGTTTAGACAAGAAATCCTATGTCTCTCTCTTCATAGCCCACCTACGCCTTCCATCTTTCACTATAAATGTGGTGTGGTAAAAGCAGCTTTGTATCAAATGATTTGGGCTTGGGTTCTGGCTTTTCTACTTCCAAGTGCACTGATTGGACCCAGGTCACCTGGCTTGCCTCACCGTCACCCTCTCTGTAGTTACGTGTTGGATCTACTATCAGGCTAATTGTGGTGCTGTGTGTGCGCCTGCAAATCAGACCAAGAATGTTTTCCTCCGTTATTACTCTGCTGTCGGTAGATTGTTCAAGAAGTTTGGTGACTTGTTTTGTGTTGGATCTCTTTAGTTTTTATAATATCCCTGGCATACTGAATACTGCAGTTGCCGTTTACTCTCAGGGTAACTGGCTCTATTGATGGGCAGCCTGATGATTCAAAATGTCTTCCTCCTGTTGAGCCAAAGTCGGTCTCCTTATCCCTCCAAACTACGGGTCATTGTTCTCCTGTCTGTGACAGTTCAGTGTCCCTTCTTCCTTGTGACCGTGCTCCCAGTCTGTCACTTCCTAACTGTGGTCAATAGGCTCTTGTGGTGTTGCAGTAAAATTATTCATCTGTAGCTCATCCCTAGGGAACGCTTTACTCCTTGAGACCAGTGATTATGATTTACTGATCTTATCTAACCATCACCTCTTCCCACAGCATATAGCTGGCCAGGAGGGTGAAATTCCAAAGGAAGTCATATTGGGAAAAAAAGGAATATTTATGGGGGAAGCGAGGGAGAGTAGCAAGAAATCCATAATAACAGTAGTCGCAGCTGACACTTATTTCACACTTAACCAGAGGCCAAGTAAGGTTCTAAGCATTTTACAAGTATTAGCTTGTTTGTTTAAATCTAGGTTCATGGGATTTCAAAAAATGGCTCTTTTGAAAGATGAAATAAATGATGAATGAATTCATACCCTAGACTTAGCTCGAAGAAGAACTATTGATGTTCTCAGAGACTTTATTTTGGAGAAGATTACGAGAAAGGCACAAAACCTAAGTAGAGTTTCAGATCTGAGAGGTAGGTTATAATTAGAGAGGTAAAGGAGATAAGGTCATGTTATCTTTGGGATCTAGTGTATCAGAATGTTGAAGAATTTTTATGAAAGGAAATGAAAGAGATCAAGAGGTGTGAATAAAATAGGGTCAAGAAGAGACCTGTTTTTTGTTTGATACTGACAATACTTGAGAGACTTTTCATGGCTGAAGTAAGGTAAAAAGGAAGAGCTTTGGATGAAGAGCTCTGAATTATAGGGTGGGTAGGGCAAAAGAAAATTTACATCCTCTTAAACTCTGAGAGGAGAGACAGATAAAGATTTTCCTGTTTTCCCAGTGAATATGAGATTAATATCTAAAGCATCTTTCTCTGTTTTCCCTTTCTCTGATGTTTTTTTTGTTTTGGCTCTGCAGTCTGCCTTGAGCAATAGGAGTTGACTTTCATCTTCCATGTTGAACAGAAGTGGTTAGGAAACTCGGTGTTGTATTCTGGGAGAGGAAGGCTGATGTCAGCGAACACTGGCGATGTGATGTATAGAACATATCGTGTGTGTAAGAAAAATCAATATGAGAAACGTATTTTTCTTCTGAATGTTGTGATTTGTTTGACTTTGATGTTTTAACTGGTGGGCAACTTGCGTTCACTCCGAGGCTTCTGAAGTCCGCAACTTGTGGCTTATTCAGATGACTCAGATTAGCTACTGCGCTAGTCAGTTTTGCAGAGTCTTTGAATAGCATGTGGGAAAAAGTCTCCAACTAAATATGTTTTTTATATAAGGCAAATGATGAGCATTACTGAGCAACGTCAGAAAGAAAATGCATTTTCAATGCAGAGTCTCTTTTCCTGCATTGATACAACCCCAAATAGTTCCTAAATTACATTTGATTCTCTACTCCAGCATGATCCATCTAAGTAGAGTGAGTTTGGCATGGGAATTCATAACTGCATAACTCTAGGTGAAGTTTGGCCAGCAAATGTAGAGATGACGATAATTTGAACATATATTCATAGACAGTATTTTATAATTTACATGCCACCTTAACTGGCCATTATTTTATTTGCTTCTTACAAGAACTCTGAAGTGGCATCATCCCAGTGCTGTAGAAGAAAAAACTTGATCACACATCTGAACCTGGTCAAATTGAGAGCAGAATTTGTGGGCCGTGGGCCCCCAGTTCACTGCTTCTTCCCCTCACTTGAAATGTGTTAGTCCGGGCACCACTCGGAATAGGGCTGTTCCCACTGAATGAGTCACCTTCCCCCAGGTGACCGACATCCTTGCTGCAGAGCCCTGGAGGTGAAGGAACCGTCGTGGGCCGGCAATGTCTCTGTCTCTAGTGAGACAGGGAGGATTTGAAGCACTACGCCCTGTAGAAGCCAAGTGCTCCATTAATGTTAGCTGTTATTATTGTTACTTATATAAAAGTGTGGTCTGTTTCTGGCCCACTTTCAGAATCTGGTTACCATCCAGTTATCTCCAGTTAGGGTCATAATATAGAGAATGGGATATTTTCCTCAGTGTACTGAGAGCCTTGGGTTAGCCTTGCAAACTAATATATGCGTGTGCATGAATATGCGTATATATTTATTTCAAGCGTGTAATACCTGCACGTGGTATTGGAATATGTGGTGACTTGGGCTCAGCAGGCATTATTCGTCCTCTGCCACTACATAGCCATGTGGAGTTGTGTAGTCAGTGCTGGTAAATCTAAGAAATACTGGTGGAAAAGGTTGATAAATCACAAAAGCAGATATTTAATTGAGACATAATGGAAATAATGGAAGTGATACTAATGTAGGTTTTTGGAGTTGTGGTTCTTGGCTTGTGTCTCTGGGTAGCGGGTTGTGATTCACTGTGATGTGGGAGGTTTAGAAACTTGCTTCCTGCCTGGATGGCTCCCTGTCTTCTCAACCCAGCAGGAGTCAGGCTGAGTTTTTCCCAAATTATCTTTCTTTTCTTTTTTTTTTTTTTTTTCCCAAGTCTTCAGTTATGTTTTGCCTTTCCTGATAGCTTGTTCATCTGAATCCCTTCAGCTTGTTTGTTCTCTGCTCTGAACCAGCCTCCCTGCCCCGCTGTTTTCTAGGTTAGGTTGACTCTTGGTTGACTGATGACACTGATGTCAAACTTGACCCTGTGGACCGACCCTGGGAAGCCATCTCATACTCACTCTCTTTGCCTTAGTCGCTGCTTTTAGGGTTTAACACATGAAAAATTTCAATGTTTTAGTATTTTTACTTTAAAATCGGAGTCATTTGATGACTCTGAATTCCATACTGAACTTCCAGACACTTGAAAGGAATAGGAATAGGAATCAGGGTGTCGGCGATGGACAATGGAACAGATCTGTTAGACCTATGCTCTTGAATCCAGACTGACTTTTGAGGATCCTTTGTTTGTTGCTATTTCTAACCAGTAAAGGAGCTCCATGCTGCTTTAGGCAAGGCATTAGACCTTTAACATGTGTACGTAAGTGATTAAGTAAATCCTAAACTTGACATTTTCACGGCCACCCAGTCCTGTCGTATCGATTTTCCAAGAAGTTTTAGAAAATATTGTTTGGCAAGAAGGGGAAATTACTTACCTGTGTGATTAATCTTAAGGAAAATTTCACTCTGGCATTTCCTTCAGATCCTATGCCAGATTTCTCTTGGAAGCAATGATCACAGGGGGAACAAAGAAATTCTAAAGGATTTGAATGATGGAATGTAAAGATAGGATGAAACAAAAGAGAAAATTTGGTAGTTAATAAGATTTATGTATACTTGTAATAGAGAGTGTCCTTATACCTGAAAATCTACTGTGTAACCTTACAATACTAAGAAAATACGCAGTTTTAGCTTTTGTTCCAACGGAGATTTCTTTAATCCGAGAAGATATTTACCTGCTAGCTTATAAAAAAGAAAACTACGGCTGAAATAAAAGTCTAGTGTATTATCCTAACATTTTCATTAATATATCTGAGTAAAATTACGTTATTCTGATACCGCTTTTAGCAAAAATATGGTTGATGATCTAGAAAATTGCTACTGTTCATATTGCTGTTATTAGGTGAACTAATACGAAGGATTAAACGGTGCTGTGTATAATTTCCTTAAACAGCTTGCTGAAGATACGAGACTAAAGATTTCTCTCCTAAAGTTAATGCTGTCAACTCCTAATTTAAAATAATGGGGATTAAACAAGACGTGGGATGTTAAGAATTTTAAAATATCTTAAGACCAGATTCTCAGTTCTTATCAGAATATTCAGGGATTTTGTAAATTAGGGTATTAGTAAAGGACACTTTTGACTGAGCCTGGATTCCCTCCTTGATTTTCACTTGCTCTTGAGTAAATGACAGAATGGCAAAATAGCTTATTTAAATAAGCATGCGGTTAACCTGGAACAATTAGACAGTCCCCTGATTCAAAGTCTAACATGTTTTCGCATAAGAAGAAAAGTCGTTCTTAAGTTTTTCAGCAGAGAGATATTTAGCCATCCCAAATACCTCTGGCCTAAGTAAAGTCAGGTCTAATTAAAAAATGACGCTTTCCGTAAGTACTTGGTGAACAATCAGGCTTCAGGACTTTGCTTTAATGCCTTTGAAAGTCAGGAAAATGTGACTGAGCTGGTTTTCACTCGCGCAGAATTTTGTTTGTTCTGCTGAGTTCAAGTCAAAATCGCCGAGGCTGGGGGGTGGGGGGGAGGCTGTCGGAGTCTCCCCGGTGTCCCCCGCCTGTTGGAGAGAGGCTCCGATTTGCCCGTGACCAAAAAGCAGGGTGCTGTTAGGTAGTAGGAAATGCTAGTACCCGGTGGTCGTCTCTTCCTGAAAGTCATTTTCGGGAAGGACCCTCGCATGTTCATCAGCTCCTTTTGCCAGTGATCAAAAGGTCAGTCCCTGCTCTGAAGTAGCTCCTAGTCTGGTAGGGAAGACAGTTGTGTAAATAAGTACAGTGGAATAATAAAGCGCACTAGTATAGGGGAAGAATACAGGCAGTGCCGTAGGTGTACAGGGAAGGGGCCGGGAGTGGTCATTGCCCCGTCTGGAGGGCAGGAGAGCTTCCCCAAGAAGGGATCAGAGCCTCCCAAGGTCAGGTGGGCGTTTACCAGCTAGATGCGTGTGACAGGGGAACTTTGCAGGCAGAGAGAAGGTCATGAGTAAGCCCCGGAGACTGGGGCCCTGGGCGGGGCTGTGCTGTGAGATTCGGCGCAGAACCGAGCAGGGGTGGGGCGTCGCGGCCAGCCTGCCGCGCTCAGGCATCCGGACCGCCCTGCACGTGCCCGGGCAGCCCTGGTGGGTGGCCAGAAAGCCGTCGCACCTGTAACGGCTCTCGAGCGCTTCAAGGGCGGAGAAGGCGCTGACTTTGACCCACGGGCGCCGCGTGGTCCGTTTCCTCTCCAGCCCCACCTCCTTCCACATCCCCGTCTTAGATCGTGGCGTCTGCCGGCATCACAGCTGAAGTGTCATTCATTCAGCAGACGCTTCCTACAGGCCTGTGTCGTGCCAGGCTCTGTGCTCGGTGCTGGCAGCAGGAAGGTTGCTCCTCTGTTGGCGTTTAAGTGGAAAAGCAAAAGGTGGGCGATAGATACTTTAACAAGAAAACACCAGGCAGGGACGAGGACATGATGAACATAGAAGCAGGCAGTGCAGCAGCGTCAGGTCCCCACCCGCATCACCTGGGCAGCGTGCCTTCGTGGTGCTTTTCACGGTTGTAAGGGTGCATTTGGGCGATTGATCGATTGTGAGCTCAGCGCGGGCAGTGACCTTGTCTGTTTCTCTGGCGCAAGGGAGCTGCTCAGCGAGGCCGGGAAGGCTGAGGGTCGAGCCCAGGCTTGCTGGCCAGGCTGCTGGTGGAGGTTCGGTATCTGCCACCCATGAGCCCTGTGACTCAGGCGGTTGACCTAACCTGTCTCAGCAGAGGAGGTCATTGAGAAAGTAAATGACATAGTTAGTTCTTAGAGAAGGGCCTGGTACTTAGAAGGCAGGCAGGCAATGTTAATTATTATGACTTCTTATTAACAGGAATTTATTGAATGAGGAAAGGCGATGGGGAGATTTTCTTTCTATAAAAATTGATTCAGCTCTTCTGTGACGCCAGGCTTGAGGACAGACCGGTTCAGGTAACAAGTAGAGCTCACGAGAGCTTGAAGGGGCGTCGCTAGGAGAGATGCCAAGTTAGAGGACTTGATCGTTCATTTGATGTCCTAGTGCGAAAGAGAAAGGTGTGTACACACCTGGTAGATTTCTGACATGGGGGAGTGGGTGGACAGAGTGCCGTCCACCCACCGTGCCCGAGTGGGGAACACAGAAGGAGGAGCAGGTCTGGGCAAAGAAATAATAATGCAGTCTGGATTTGGTGGCTGTGGGGGGTGGGGGGTGGGGGGTGGGGGGTGAGGGCGGGTAATGTTTGCCGCGCTTTTGGCGTCTCCAGGTGGAGATGGGTAGGGCCAGTATCCGAGCAGGAGACAGAGAGGACGAGAATGTGGAGAGCTGGTACCAGAAAACTGGCGGTGGGCATCCAGGTGAGAGTGAATGGGGGCTGGGGGCAGAGAGCAGCCTGGACTTGAGGACAGTAGAGAGGCTGCACCCTGTGGGCTGGGACTGGTGTGTACATTTTGGGTGTTTTCTGTGATGGGAAAATAGAGAGCTTGGACAAACAGTGGGAAGTTATGTCGGAGGCGTGTGGATGGATCGACTCAGAATAAAACCCCAAGTCCCCCCTCTGGGTGCTGCTCTCCTCCCTCTGGCAGCCTTGCTCATCCAGCTCCAGCCACGCGGCTTCCTCGCCCTCACCCCAGCCCGTCAGTAACGCTCCTGGCCAGAGTCCGGGGGTCCTCGTGCCCACTGCCTCCTCACAGGTGTCCACGTGGCTTCACTCCAACTTCCGCTCAGGTGGCTCCCGCCCTGAGCCAAGGGCAGGCCCGCACTCTGCACTCCTGTCCCTCTCCTCTGATGTGTTTTTTGGTTCGTTGTCTGCTTCCCTCACTAGAATGTCGGCACCATGAGAAAAGGGCCTTGGTTTTATCTATTGCTCTTCCCCCAGGGCCTAGAAAACAGTCCGACACATAGTAGGAGCTCAGCGTGTGAAGGAGTCAGTGATGAATGTTGCTTATCGTTTGGTGGGAGAAATGGGCGTCAGTCAAAAAATGACACAGGTAAATGTAAAATCACAACTGTGGTGAGTGGTTAAGGCGTTCAGGGCACACAGAGGGGACGCCTAACCCGTCCGTGAGGAGGACAGTCAGTGGGTTGATGCCGGAGAAGCAAACTGGAAACCTGCGCTTGGCCTCGTCGCTCACCCCGGTCTTCCTGTGGATTGCATCTTGGGGTGAGGAGGGACTTACCTGGGGGCACATCCAGCTGTGCACCCCCCAGCCCCTTAGGCTGCCTAGTTCCTGGGACTATAATTGTGTTTGTAGGAAACAGTCTTGCTGGAAAGTGATTATAGACAAGCCTCAGAAGTGAGATTTTTTTTTTTTTTAAAGCTTTTCCGTGATCACAGGGAATTCATCTCAGTTACCGACAGTGATTTTTTCCACTTTCAGAGACAAATGCTTTGGAGTCTCTTCCTTCCATGTTTTACTTGCCATTTGAGGGCTGTGTGGTGGCCTTGATGAACTCGAGGGTGAGTGCCCTGACGAGGGGGCAGCTGCTGTGCTCAGCCCAGATCAATGCAGAACCCGTGCAGCTGGAACCTCCGGTTTTTCAATACAAGCTAGACACTTGGGTTTTCCTGTGAAATTTCCTGAGTTTTCAGTGTGAAATGTTGGCTCAATTTTTTGAAACCCTGTGTATTCCAAACAAAACCTGTCAGTGGATTGAATTTTCCTTGAGGACTCCACCCCCAAGTCTAGCCTTTGAAATAGGACACACAATTTATATATTATCATTTACCAAAGTTTTTTTAAGAAGAAGAAGAAAGGATAGAAAAATCTTCCTTCTGAAACAGAATTCTTCACAACTAAATGGTGGAATGCACTTTTCTCCCCTTATTTTCATCATGCCAAGAAAAGTGAAGCACAAAATATCTCAGTAAGTTAGATAGAATCAAGCCGGTGAATCTCAGGTTGGAGATTAAGCGGCTGCCTTTCTTGGACACGTGTGTCTTCGCAAGCTGTACCACAGAAGAGCTCATTATTTCCAAATTTAAAAACGGGGGTATGGTACTGTTGTAGCATCCAAAAGGGAAAGTCAAGGAGGGTCAACTGAAAATTGCTTCAAGAAACACCTGGAAATTTCAAATGTGTTTACAATTATTCTTCCACTCATGGCGATGGTGTTACATTTCAGAAAGTGACATTAATTGTAATGGAGTAACACAGCTCTCTGTGAAATTTAAGTCCGTTGAGTATCAGCACCTTCAAAGACAATAAAAATTCCAGCCTGCATTTATCTATCCCCCTGTGAGGAATTACTACAATGGATATTGTATCATTCCATGTGAAATTCTTTGCCTTAATCATCTCTCATTTATTTGCAGTTGTCTGAGGTCAGTTTTCCACTTTGCAGTTGTCAAACAGCTGTCAAATTAAAAGACCAGATCCTGTGTTAATTTACATTTCATGCCATTCCATAGTAGTACATTTCTTGGCTTAAGTATTTAAATAGTTATCCACATGTCTTAATCATCCTTTCCCTCATTAGCCCATTTTCTCCCCCACAAATGTCCACATACAAATTAAGTATGATACTCTAAATATCTCTATTATTTTCTAAGCATAGCTTTAAACGATTTTCTTGAACTTTTAACAAAATCACTTGAATTAACCAATTAATCCACCGTTGCTTTTGCAAGAAGAGAGAGTCAAATCAATGTAAACATGTCATTCTCACTTTCACTGTCATGCTTGTTTGCATCCTTACTTTTATCATTTCTGTCAAATTGAAGCCTAAATAGTAACTGGATGTAGAATTCTTAATTTGCTTTCTAAATGTCTGCATAGGAGAGTGTAACAGTAAAAAATTCAGCGTTCATTTTTAAAGTTCATTGATCAAAGACATGTTTCTGGATATGCCACTGATGTTTTACTACAAAGTGTCTCAAGCTGCCAGCAAGTGACATTAACACTGTAATCCTCTGTAAAGAGGTGTTAAAAGATAAACTGAGGCATCTTAAATTTTTCAAGAGTTTCTTCGAGCAAAAATCGATCCAGCCTGGGCAGCTCCAAACCAGAAGTGGTTAGGGGTGCTCCCGCGACAGGAGCCAAGGAAAAGGCTTTTCCTAGAGAGGAGGCTGGCGAAGCCAGGAGATGATTCGATTGGCTGTAGCTTGAGCCTTATTTGGGAACTTGGTTGGCTGTTTGTGTTTGGCTCTCCTTAGGTTTTGACTTCTTCACCTCGAGATATTTACAGGCTTAGGTTTTGTTTTGCATACGCAGGCTGCTGAGACATTGGGGACATCTCAGTCTAAAGGGCTCCTTGTTTATTGAATTTAACAGAGGTTCACTCTAGGTGTTTGAGGCATATGTCAGAGTTAAGTAATTCAATCAAAGAATTACAGTCATAAGCATATATAATTCTTAGTTATTCGATAGAAAACACTTTAAGTGGATATTCTTAAGTATGGCCATTAGAGATTAGTATGTGGTAGCACAAAAACATTCCCCTATTAAGTTATATTTAACCTTTTGCACTCAGGTCATTTTAATCAATATTTGTTTAGCATGTGTTTTCCATAAACTTGTATGTTAGGGCTTAATTTAACCTTTTCTGGATTTTGATGCATTCTGCCCTGATCTCATAATTCCCTGTAGCTTTCTGTGACACCGTTTATTAGATTGCATTTTATGTTTTGCATATCTGAATGTGCACTAGCCTCTGAGCCCCTTTCTGGCTGCAAGGGCATATTTTGTTTATCTTAATTCCTGGCACCCGGCACTCATTGAATGGCTGTTGAATGAGAAAATGAGCCTGCAAGTGATAAGGTAGCTCAGTGGTCAAAGGGACCTAAATCAGCATTGTTGCTCTGGGCCTTTGTTATTCTAACCTCATCACAGCTGTTATTTAAAAAAATCACATTTTACAAGGTAAAGAGGAGGATAATCCTGTTGTTTGTACAAATTCTCTTGGAAACTTATTAGCCATCTTTGAAAGGATTAACATTAAGATTGTAATAAAACAAGTTGAATTAAAATTCAATAATACGAAGGGAGCAGATAGAATCAAGCTTAAGTTAATGACAATGTAAAAGTTATTTATAACAGCACAGTAGGTTTTTTCATACACTACTAAATGAGAGTGTTTATTAATTTCATCTTTGTCATTTGAAGACTTTAAAAAATTATTCTTCATTAATTGGAATTGCAAAATGTGTGGACGTAATGAGCTATGTGTTCTCTGTGCTCACAACTAATATTAGCTGTTAGTGAGAACATATTCCAGTGATGCATTTCCTCACAGAAACTTCATTACCAGAGGAAAAAATTAGATAGGAGATACAGAAGCCCAGGCTCTTCACATACCCTGCTGTCTACTCACCAGCTCTGCTTGGATTTCTGTAAGATGCCGGAAAGGTAATGTCTAAAACTGAACTTCTCATCTTTCCCCGTAAACCTGCTCTGGCGGCCCATCTCAGTTGCTGTCAGTCAATCCAGTGTGATGGTTGTTCAGACCAGAGACTTTGGAGTCATCCACGACCCCTGGTTTTCTCTTAAACCCCAGATTCAGTCCATCAGGAAATTATGCTGATTGGAAACACACACACACACACACACACACACACACACTTAGCTGTAGAGGTTATGAGGAGTGGCAGGAGGATGGTTGGACCGTCACATCACCACCACTGGTGTGTCTTGCCTGGGTTATGAATAGCCTCTCACTGGGGTTGCTGCTTCTTCAGCCTATTCTCAACATGACATCCAGAGTGACGTTCTAAAACGTAAGTGAGATCACATCCCTCCTCTGCTCAGAACCCGCCAGGGACTCCCCAGACCCCTGGGAACATCCTGCCTCTCTCCCCACAAGTTCAGTTTCTTCACATTGGCCAACACGTTTTCTCATCTCACTCATCTTAGGTCTTCAGAAAAGGAAATCAGTCTTATGTTCATAATGTGTTAATTATAAGTATTTATTAGTCATTGTTCTTTCTTGTTGGTTAATTGCCATGATTGTTCTGTCGTGTCTTTTGTCTATTTTAGTCTGAAGACATTTTCTTTTCAAATGATATCTAAGAGCTTTATGTGTGTTTAATAATTTGTTGCAAATATTTTTCCGAACTTTTCCTTGACATTGCCCTTTATTTATGTTTATTTATGTTATTTTGGAGTATAGGGAAGGAAGCCTTACATTTTTTAAATACTCAAATCTGTTGTTTTATGAGGTTTCTCCCTTGGGAAGGGTAATTAGAAAGACCTTCTACCTTCTACCTATATTTGGATTCTTTACAAAAAAAATAGGTTATGAGGTGGTAATTTAACTTAATATGGTCCTGAATTGTTAGCTTGTCATCCCAGGATTATTTTGAACTGCCACTCTTAAAATAGCTACCATTCTGTTATATTTGGATTATTTCTGTTTCACTAATCTGTTCATTCTGTTGTTTCTAGAACCACACCCTTTTAAGAAGTTGATCTCTGTAATGTACTTTGATGTATGAGGTTGCATGTCTCCTGAAGTGCACTTCTTCTTCAAGACTTTTTTTGGTGCTTCTTATCAGTTTATTGTTTCCGGTGAAGTTGAGAATCTTTGTTTTGAAGTTCTTTTTTTTTAAACACTTTTTTTTAAATTATTATTTATTTATTTATTTATTGGCTGTGTTGGGTCTTCGTTTCTGTGCGAGGGCTTTCTCCAGTTGCGGCAAGTGGGGGCCACTCTTCATCGCGGTGCGCGGGTCTCTCACTATCGTGGCCTCTCTTGTTGCGGAGCACAGGCTCCAGTCCCGCAGGCTCAGTAGTTGTGGCTCACGGGCCCAGCTGCTCCGCGGCATGTGGGATCTTCCCAGACCAGGGCTCGAACCCTTGTGCCCTGCATTGGCAGGCAGATTCTCAACCACTGTGCCACTAGGGAAGCCCCCTGTTTTGAAGTTCTTAAAAGAAAAAAACCCATTGGGTTGTCATTAGAACTACATTGTACCTGTGAATTTACTTGTGGAAAACAGACATCTTTGCACTATTCAGTCTTCTTATCCAAAAGCATTTCCTAGCTCCTAAAGACTATTTGCTAACTCTTGAGGGCAGGAAGGTGCAAATGTAACAGGAGACAGCACTAGATAGACCAGCCAATCTGCAGATGACTCCCAGCTTCAGAAAGGTTAAAATATAGGGGAGAAAAGCACGTAGAAGAATCAAAGAAATACACTGATTTTTTTCTGGTTTGCTCACACTTTATATTCTTAGTAAATGTAATTTCTAAAATTTAGACCTTCTCCCTTTTTTGAATGTTCATTCCTAGGTTTTCTTACCTCTTAGATTTTTAGTTTCTTTAATGTCAGGTCCCATTTCTCACCTATTTTTCTGTTGTATCTGCCTGTACTCAGGCAGCTTTTTCTTTTTTCCCATACAAGTATGCTGTCATGTCTTCCTTTAGGTCTTCTTTTATGGTGTTGAGAGTAAAAAGCAAATGCTTTCCAAACTTTACTTTTATTTTTACTAGTAGGATTTTTTCGAACATACGTTCTACTGCCTCTCGGTACTGTTGCCACTGTTTCTGTGGGAAAGTTTTGATGGTCCCACTGTTACTCCCCGTTTATTCACCACTCAACTCACAGAGGTCTCTCCAGCCACGGGACCTGCACTGGTGCAGGGTGTGCAGTATTTGCTTGAAACTACAGGCGTGGATGCTAGTCCTCCTCTCTGCCCTTGTGCTTTGCCGCAGTGGGTATGGGTCTCCCTTCCTCCGAACTCTGATATTTTTGGGCTCTTCATCTGCCCCGAGGTGATATCTCCTGGTCCCACTTCCTATATTTTGTGTAAGTTTGTAATTTATGCCTTTATTGAAGCAACTGGTTCAGGTATTCAACTTGTTTTCAACTATTTTGTCTTCCTCTGAGCGTCTATTGTATATACCAGTCACTAGGCAACGGAGTTCACAGGAAACTCCCCGATACCTGGGGAGTGAGGAGGCAGACAGTAATTCAATGATCACAGATTGTATTTGAAAAGTACAGGATTGCTTTCGTGAGCTCTGCAGATGAGAGGTGCCTGGTACTGTGTGAGTTTGTGAGAGGGATGGAAACGATGCCCAAGCTGAGAAGATGAGTGAGAGTTTCCCAGGGAAGTGGGGGCGGGAAGAGCGATCTAGGCAGAGTGGATAATTCGCGCACAGGCCCTGCGGCAGAAGGGAGCGTGGCTGAGGACAGCTGGGAGCGCTGTCACTGGAGAGAGGTGGGAAGGGGGCTGCTGAGTGCAGGGAGGCCGCGTGGCGGAGGGCAGAGGGCAGGCCACGGACGGTGTACGTGCCACGGCAAGGTTTTTAAGAGCATTTGGAAGCCATTGTCACGCTCTAGAATCTCTAGAGGGATCACCTGATCAGATTTGGTATTTAAGCCAGAATGGATACGGCGAGAACCGTCAAGAGGCTTTGCCATTCTCTAGGGAAAAGCTGGTGGTGGCTTAGACCAGAGTGATGCCGGAGAGGGTGAGGTCGGAGAGATATTTAAGAGAGGAAATGAACAGCACCTACAGATTGATTCACACTCGAGGAAAGAGGGAGAGAAGCTGTCAAGGATGACTCCTCGGGTGTAACTTGTGAGATTAGGTGGATGGTGATACCATTCACTCACAGAGGACCTAGGTTTCATGGAAGAATCATGAGTTCAGTTTTGGACATGTTGAGTTTGAGGTACCTTCATTATAGCCAAGGGGAAATGACAAGTGGACAGATGGATATATGGGTCTGGAAGTCAGGATAGAGGAACGTGTTGCAGATGGAAATTTGAGAGTCATGCCGGAGATGGTGGTCGTAGCTGTGGACACGAACGAGCCCGGCCCTGAGGATCTGCGCTGTTTCCTGGCACGAGGAGAGGGACACCCTTGCCGAGGACACTGGGGAGACAGAGGGGGAGAAAAGCAGGGTACCAGGGGAGCAGAGGGCATAATGAAGAGGGAGGGAGTGGTCAGCGGTGTAGAAAGCTGCCGGAGGCCATGCGGGCCGAATCCTCCACCCCTAAGTGCTTGTGTCTCCTGGTTCCTAGTGAAATGGGTTATACTTTGAATAAATACGTATTCAAATATATATATTAAATATATATTTTTCTCTGCTTGCGGCCTGCAGGGCCTCCCGGTGAGTCACTGCAAATAACCGTAATCATAATGATGCTAATAATAGCATCACTTTACGTACATCATCTGATTTTATCTTCGTAGCAACACTGTAAGCTAGGTCTTGCTTTCCCCGTGGAACAGATGAGAAAATGGTTGCTCAGAGAAGTTAAGTGAGTTGCCTCCGGTTATTTGGCCAAATGGCAGAGCTGGAAGTCCTTCCAGTTTTATCTGACTCTGGAGCCCTTTCTCTCTTGACCCTGACTTACCCACCAGATTCCTAACCTTGCTTTGACCAAACATCAACACACAAGGCACCTGTTCGCAGATTCTTGCTGCCCTTTCACCAGCAGAGGATTTCTGGGTCTGACCTCCTCTGACGTTTTCTGCGTGTTGACCTTAAGCCTTGCCGTACCTCTCTCTGCTCTAGCTTCCCACTCCTCACCCCACAGTCGGAGATTTTCTAGGCGCAGGGCTGACTGCAGTCCTGGTCGGTGGCAGTGGCTGTGGGGCTGCTCTGAGGAAGAAAAATGCCCTTGACCAGCTGAGGGAAGCCCTGCCAAGTGGCAGGCGGTGCTGGGATGGCTGAGACCAGCCTCTCAGTCTTCACGAAAGCCAAGCGCTGGACAGTCCACTGGCCAGGAGACCGCTGCTTCAGTAAACTGCGTTGAGTTAAGATCTTTCCTAGGTATGCGTCTGCCAGAAACCAGCTAAATCCTCCCTGAATCCTAAGAAACCGAGGTAAGGCTTCCAGCGCTTGCCTTTGGGGGAGTCGCCTCTACACGGGGTCTGCCTGCTTCCACAAGGGCTTGAGAGCAGAAGCCAAGCCCATTCAGCCCCCGGAGAGGATGTGCAGTGGGACGGATGTGGAGAGAAGGCTGGGAGTGAGGGCGATACTGCGGTGCCTTGCGTTTCGAGGGTACCTCACAGTTTACAGAGCTGTTTCCTGAGCCAGGTCTTTGATCTTCCCCGCAGCTCCCTGACGTGCATGGAACAGGGGTCACCATGTGAGTACCACTCTACTGCTTGGGAAACTGAGGCTCAGAGGTAAAAAATCACCCTGCCTTGGGTGCCGGAGCTCAAACTCAGAATTCTAGTTTTTCTTCTGTCACGGAACCTATTGGTTCTTCTCCCGCTCATGCAGTAAACCTTTGATCTGGGAAGCGACGACTTCTGAACTTTTCTTTACACTGCAGGCTCACAATTCATCATAATGAATATGGATCCCCAAATCATAAATCTCTTCTCAGCAGCCTTAAGTCAGTAATTTTCTTAAGACTATTTGAGTATAGAATGGATTCACATAGGTAATATTATCGATGCACGAGCTGTGAAAATTAAAACTTGTTGTAGAACTCAGGCTTTTTTCCTAGTGTGGATAAAGTAGCCCAGAGCATGATGGAAGCATACGAAACTAATTTGTCTGATTAAAAAGAAAAATTTTTACAAATCATAAAATTAGGAAGGCAGTTTATAATGAAAGGCATTCGATAGAGAATGTAAATGTTATTTCTGTGGTCTGTTTGGTGTTACATTTTAATGTAAATCATGTATCCCAAAGAAACTGTGAAATTGCGAAATAAATCCGCTCTCCTCCGAGTCAGGCAACGTGAGATGGTGTGAGCAGGGCTTTCTGTGCGGGCAAAGCGTTCGCATGCTCACGGGGGTGAGGCGGGGCAACCAGCCTGAGAACAACAGGTGCCTGCAGTGTATGTTCAGAGCCATTTAAGTATCTTTAATCTGTCTGTTTTAAGTCAAACCATGTGATGTGTAGGCTTGGACCATTTTCCCTTCAGTATCAAGTGCTTTTCCCTTTTCTTCCCTTTTGGTGCCTGTGTATCAGTGGTACCGAGCTGTGAAATTAGGCTTGCTTAGTGTTACTGAAAAGCAGATACAGTATTTACAACAGTTACAGTCGATTGCCTGCGGTTGGTTTCACGTCTCTCTCTCCTGTCACTGTGACAGTGGATCTCTAAAGAATAAATCAGGTACCTGATTCTTTGTCTTCTGCTCAGTTCAGCTGTGAATAGGTTCATTGTTGCATCGAATATTGCAGGGTGACCACTCTGTTAGACTCGGACAGCTGTGTAGCCATAGAAAGAATCGCTTCATCTCTTGAACTTGGCACAAAACTTGTGAATTGGGGGGACAACCCCTTTAGAGAGACTAGTGTTTAGCGTTTATTATACGCCATTGGCATTCCTTCGAGGATTGAGAAGTGAGGGATAGTTTTAGTGAAGTGAGCCACATCCTAAGAATATTCCGCAAGCAGTTTCCCGTGGTGGTTTTCCCTAATTTCCGTGAACATAGAATTAAGAAGTTAAGACTTCCATAGGACAATCCAGAGTTGATTATTTTTTCTCATTCTGTTCAGAACGTGAGCTTGGGTGCTGCCGCCAGTCCCGCTGTCCTTTGTTGGTGGACGTTTGCCCTCACGGTCTGTGTTGCACATGTAATTTGTTAATGGGCCTCTTGATAATTAAGATGGTGTATTCATTTCATAGCACCCGCTTGTTAGATGATTACTTGTGGGAATACGTACGGCGGTGGCTGGGGGGGAAGGCCTGTGGCGGTCTTGCCATCAGTGGTCCGGTGCCGAGCGCCCTCTGTGCCCTGGGTGCCGCTCGGCTCCCCGGCTCCCCTCTCTCTGCTTTGGTTTCTTTATCTGTCAGAACATGGAGTCTCCTTTCCCACTCTTAGGAGGCTCCGGAGGGTTGGGTGTTTTCATTATGTGACTGTGGCCAGTGCTGGAGATTATTTGTTTAATGTTGAATCAGAACCAGTTTATAAGTTATACTTGAAACGAGTGTTCCTAATTTTGGAAATGTTCCTTTTCGTGTAGAATTATTTAAATCTCATTTTTTCTTCCTATTGCGTTATCAGTTTTCACTCTGGTTTGAAATCCAATAGGAAATGGCCAGTAAAAGCAGGTGACAAATTGATTTAGGAGATGCTGGTTGGGTTTCTTCCCCCTGAAATGTGAACAGTGAAACGCGAGCTTCATCTTTAGATGTATTTACCCAGGTTGTTACTGATGAATGCACATCAGTAAAATAACTACAGGGATGTCTTTATCCTGTCACCTCCAGTTGAGACGTTTCATGGAGGCCGTAGTTTTCAACACGCGCTGAAAATAGAAGGTGCCACTCCTACAGCTGATAGGAGGTGACAGCATGCCCTTCTTGTACCACATTGTCATCTTATTAATAAAAATGTAATAAAGTCCTGAAACCGTCGAGAATGGGATTTCAGGTGCTACTGGTAACTTTCGCAGTGTTCAAGTCATTCTTTGATGAATTAGCCTTGGACCAAAGAGGTTCGTTGAAAGAAAAACATTTGGGCTATTGAAAAATAAAGTTTTATTTCCATACCGAAAACCACACTGTAAAATTTTAAACATATTCAGAGGCCAGCGTTCAGAGCCAGAAGACAAAATGCAGCTCTCTGGGGAGGTAAACAAATTGGATCACGGATTACAAACGGGATGCCTGTGAGTTTAAAGAACTGCACCAGGGCTCCTGCTGGTGTTCGGAGTTGAGGCCTGTGTGTCTCCATCTTGGTTGCACGGCCTCTGAGAAGACTTCACAGCGAATGTTCTGGGTAGTTGAAGGCATCCAGTTCACTTTCAGTCTTTAAAATACATGTCAGTACTTCAGTCGGGTAGACAGCAGCACTAATCATATTAAGCACAGTGTCTGAACTTGCAGCGAATGCATAATTAATGCATTGTTTTAAAGGACCTGATGTATTAGTCAAGGGCAAGAGCTCCACGCCCAGCGTGTCCTGTGGGCGAGGAGGAAAGCCGTTCCCGGGCCGCCTGCACCACCATAGCGAACTCGGCGCAGGAAATCTATTTGGTTACACCTCTAATACGAGCGGAAGCCACCAGACAACCCCCATTAAAGTGCTTGCCACGGAGAACTCTCTCTGGGGTAGTAAATGCTAATTCAGTGTCAATTAGAAAAATGCTTCTAACAAAAAACACTGCGATTAATAAGGGGGTACTTGTGTTGATTCATTGCTGGGATTTTTTTTTCCCTCTGATTCCTTGTAAGGATGCATCTTTCATTACTTTCTATTTATTATTTTAAATATGTTTAGTTTGAAGGCACTTTACCATTTCATCTTTATTTTAAAATGTACCCAAATGTTTACTTCTCCATCAATATCCATTTAAACTTGAGCCATTTGGGTCTCACTAACTTAAATTCCTTTAGTCAACCCATTGAATAAAAGGTTCAGTATAAACTCTTGAATTACGGCATTCAAACACACTTTTAAAAGTTCTTAATTTCTATAATCCTCTTCCTCGTTTTAAAGATGTATAATGTATATTTTAAAAATAAATCAGCTTTAATAAACATCCTGTTACCACAGCTAATTAGCGGGAAGTAACTCTTTTTCTCTTTGCAACTTTCAGACTTTATATAGATGTGTTTATATGTTAATAGGGTACTCTATGCTTTTATTACTATACGTTTTTCAAGCCATTGAATTGAACCAAGTGTGTTTAATGGTGGAAGTGGTTACAGTTCTGTCTGTCTCACTGTTTTGATGAAAATCGACTTTGTTAAGCTCACTGAGAGAGAGTGTTTGTGGGGAGGGGAGTGTCCTTGGGTGGAGACATGCGACAGGGTGCAATTCGATGGGGTGAACTTGGTAGTGTTCTTTGGTGACTCGCTGTTCAATTCTCTCAAGCTCTTGCAGTATTAACATCTATATATTTTTTGTTCTCTGCAATGTTTTATTAATGTTTAAAATTACAAGGAAATATTTATTAATCTGTATGAGCATTACTGAAATACGCTGAATCATATTGATTTGGTTTCTGACTTGTTTTTAACTTTAGAAGAGATAGATTGTTATAACTATAATTCGTCTCTCCTTGAATAATAGAATCATATGTTTGGTGCAAAGGACTGAAAGTGTGAGGCTTCATATTTAAATCTTTGAAATATAATCTTGAAAGAAAATAGTTTAATTTGACCAAGACTATGGTGTAACTTTTGAGTTAACTTCAGCTCTTTTAAAGAGAGTTGGTTTTAAAGTAGATTATGGAGCAATGTGTAAATTTAAGCTATTTGCTTTCTTTACTAAACCAACTTTTCTACTGTAGGTGTATGTTTTTATAAATTTAATGTTTTGAATAGATTATTTTCTGAAGACTGTTCTTTCTTCCTGTATCTACTTTCCTGGTGCTACCACTAAGTAAAGTTATACCATTGAGACATTATAGTGGGGGTCAGCGACAGCTCTGCCATAATAAGCGTATTTCAGCTATTTATTACTCTTACCTCAGTTTTCTCATGTATTTACATACTGGTGGTGAGGAGGGAGAGGTAAGATATATTCTGATGTAAAGCATTAACATTTATAAATAAAAATAAGCCGTACTCACTTTAAATTTTCTCTCCCTAGAGGAAGTTTTAAGATTATTGAACAAAAATTCCAATGCAGTAAATGCATTCTACTTACTATATTCAGGTAGGTCAAAACTAAGAACTAGTCATTTGAGCTAGTGACTTCTATTAAATAAAAACTGTATGTGTGTGAGTGTGCTGCATTGAGAATTTATGCATTTGCCCTATGTTTAGACTGTTAATATTGTTACTGTCATTCTGTACTTAAAAATAAAAAGTAGTATTTTTTTTTGCACACTTAGCTGTAGTTCTTTTAATTACACGCTATTGAGAAGTTACTATTTCGCCCTCAGGTACCAAAACAGGCTAGTAACACAGCCACATGAAAGTTAGCACCACCTTCAGAAGTGTTTTTAATTTTTTCAAAAGTTGCATTTTTAATAGTAATTTGAATCTTGTGTGTGTGTGGTTTTTAAATTATAGCATGGAATCTTGAAGCCCCAGCCAGTACCTCAGATTTGTTGCAGATGCTGTGTATAAATCTAATTTATCTTTTTTCGTTCTTTTTTTTTTTAAACAGTGTAGACATTTTCTGTTTAATTTTGCTTTTTTGGTACCTCTAATAGTTTAATAAGCAATTTCACTGAACTGAATTTTTAGTTAAAAAAAAAGATATGAAAAACAAACTACTCATATGCTTATGAGTAGATTAAAACATGAAAGGATTATAAATTGTGTTGTTTCATCTACATTTTAATGCTGCAATTTTGAGCATTTGCATTTTCAGCTGTAATCTTTTTTTTTTTAGTTTGTCCTATACTTAATGCGATAACCTGTTAGCTGTGAACATGCTTATTTGACAAAAAACTGTTCCTGCAGTCATAAATTAAAAAAAATACTAAGTATCAGATATCTTTTTTTTCAGTTATGACTTGATTATAATACTTGTGTTCTTTTTATGCTATTTTATATTTCTGGATAGAAAGTAACTCTTTGCAAATATTCTTTTGGTCACAATAAACCATTAAAATTGAATGACTTATGATACAAATTATGAATTCTCCTAATAGGGTGTGCATATAGTAGGGATTCTCTATTTTTTTTTTTGGCATGCATGCGTGAATTCTTGTAAAAATGCTTTCACCTCAGATATTTAGATAATTAAATAAAAAGGTTTGTGGAGGAGGGGAGAGGGTGCTTTGAGAGGGGGCAGTTAAGTACATTATGGATGGATTTATGATTGTACAGCTGGGCCGAGTTACAGCAGGAGTACAGAACCCAAACAAAAGTGTTCAAGAAGAGTATATCTCAAGGTACATTTCTAAAATCTGTATTTCTACATTTATTTTTTTTAAAATACCCGTTTTGCATTAGTAAAAATAAATCTTTTTCTTTAGATTTAAGAGATTGCCAGGTCCATTATGCTTCAGTTGTAGTTTGCAGAAATGAAATTTCTTCCCTTTGATGAAATAGTACTTTATATTTCTACATTGGTGTATAAATAATGTAACCTTTCCTCAGCTGATGAGCCCTTTGCCATGAAGAACTATTAACTCAAGTTCTCAGTTTCTCCTACCTGAATTCCATTGTTTGATTTCCAGTTATAAACATACTGTCTGAATCAGCTTAAAACTTCCTGTGGTATCTGCATCTTTTGTAATCTTTACCAGGATCTTACTCTCAGTGGTTATGTAGGAGAGCTATTTTTATTTAGGCTTATGTGGGTAGACCAGCTCTTTCAGCCTCCTATATTTTTGTTTGCCTTTACTCTGTTTCTTTAAGGCCCCTTGAGAAAACTACTCATAATCACCTCAATCATTTTCTTCATCGCACTGTAAGCCATGTGTCCCTTTAGCAGAAGATGTGAAGATGCAGTTTCTTTGTGCTCCACAAAAGCAGACCTCCTTACTTGGGAAGCACACCTGCAGAAAAGCCCACTTTTGCAGAGCCGTGAAAGCAAAAGGTCGGGAAGAGTATGCGTAAAATACAGCCAGATATGCTTGGCGTTTTTTTTCTTTACTTATTGAAGAATAAATGTTGTAAGCCTCCTTCTCCTTTTTCAGCCTGAGGATCAACTTGTCCAGGAAACACTATAGTCACATATTAAGAAGCGCGCATAAGTTAGCTTGTGATACTCCTTAACCCCAGGTGTGTACACCTGTGAGCCCAGCATCTTCTCACATCTCTTCCTCTGGGGGGCTGGAGTGGGCGTGCTGAAGTCAGCCTCTGCCAGTCTGTGGCTTCAACAAAAGTCAGGGAAGTAAAAGCCTTTGGACGTAAATGGAGAGATTTTAGTCCCCAATTAAATTACACGGAAGAAGTAAGAGTCCTGTGGGTGAATGTGTTGTGGCCCCCTCAGGATTATTCCTCCCTTCCTAGGAAGACATTGCTCCCATAATTGTAAAATATTTCTGCAAGTAAAGACACTAGATATATTACTGTTATTGAGTAGATTTGCCTCTTTAAGGTAAAATCTGAGTCATGTCCATCAGTGATTGGAAGATTTGAAGCCCAGTCTCTGCCTCTGTAATGATCAACTGATCTGTAATAGACAAAGTCCATCAAATAATGTCCTGGTGAAGGTCAGAAGTTTGGGAGCAGAACAGGCCCAGAGTCAAATTCCCGCTCCACTTACTAGGTGTATTATTTTTGTCACCAGGCAATCTCACTGAACTCCAGCTTTCTCACGTAGGAACTGAGGCCTGTAACATCTACCCTGTAGAATTTTCCCTAAGGGTTAAGTTAGGTCAGTTGGTTTTAGCACTTCCTCCTTTGCCGTCTTCCTCACCATCGTGTTTGTCTTCCTGGCCGTCGTCTCTGTGGTCCTCCGCGTCTCGCCATCTCGCATACTCCGGGCCATCGTCCTGACTGTCGTCTTCATCTTCGCTCTCCTCTCTCTCCTGTGCAGCTTTCTTTCCTCCTCTTCTTCCTGTCCCCCATCTTTCCCTCCTCCTTTGCTCCTCTTCTCCCCCAGCATTCCCTATAACAGAAGACTTTTCAGGGACCTTCACAGAACTTTGGGGTTCTTCAGTGTGTGAAAACCCCTGAATTAGGCTGTGTTTGAAAAGCCCTCACACAGTGGCTGGTCTCTGGTTGTGCCCTCATTAACTAGTGATTCCCCTAGATCAGGAACCTAGTTCCCTACCGTATCCCAAGCAGCACATAATAGATGCTTAATAAAATTCTTCTCAAGTAAATGAACGATTGGATTTTCATTGTGATGTGTAGCTTGGATATATTCAAGTCATTTAAATGAAGGGCCAAATGGCCATTGATTTATAGACATCTTAAAAGGGCAGTTTATTGAAGAGAAAGTCAAAAGGCATTTCTAAGTAGTTACTGTAATTTAGAAGAATAACCAAAAAGCTGCTCAAGAAAAACTTAAAAGGAGATTGTATAAATACATCTTGATTTGTCCAGTGAAAGAAATACTCTGCAGTCATTATAGGTGATGAGGTAGATCTATTTGTGTATGTGTGTGTGTGTGTGTGTGTGTGTGTGTGTGTGTATAGATAGATATATAGATATATAATTTTTTTGACACAAATGATGTTCACTCTATAATGTTAAGTGAAAGAGCATATTCAGAGCAATATATAGGGAGATAGAGATAAAAATATATTAACTTTATATGTGAGTATCAATACTATGGTTTATCTTTTATTTTTCTATTTTTTTCTGATTTTATAATTAGAAAACAAAGCATGAAACTGTTTTTTAAAGCCTAAGAAAGCTGCTTTATATATTAAATATAAAGGTGTAAACAGATCAATTTCCTTGTTGTTAGGGGTTCTGAATACTCCCGTCTAGCTTAAGATTGTCATTGAAGTCTTAGTTCCAGTTCCTAATTAAACACGATCTTCGGTACTCTATTAATTAAACACGATCTTCAGTACTCTGTTAATTAAACACGATTTTCAGTACTCTATGTCCAAAATTTTCTCAGTGCTTTAAAATTTTGAACATCTTCTTCACCGTCAAATACACCATCTCCCGGCTTAATCCAGTAAATAAAAGCCAGAGGGCACAAGCTTTAGGCGCAGGTTTTCCTCTTCAGTTTCTCTGATCACTGGTTCCTATGCTTTCCATTTTCTGTTTCCTACTCATTTTGTAAATATGAGAGAAGACTCAATAAAATATTTAAATAATTTCGCTAATACTGTGGTTGAGACAAAAATAGCAGCGCAACTAAACTCAGATGTGAGGAGGTAGAAAACCACACTTTGTAAGAGCTCAGATATTTTATTTGTCAGCTGAGGTACAGATGTCTGTATCACAGAAGACCGTTTTTAGGGGCATCGAACGTGTATAATGTACAAGAAGAGACATCCAGGGAGTTGAAGACTGTATATGAGATTAGAAGAATGAGTTCTCGGGGCCCATTCTAGCATTCCCCCCCCCCCATATAGCCCAACGGTCCACTTTATTTATTTATTTATTAAAAAAATTTTTCGGCCGCACCACGCAGCCTGTGGGATCTTAGTTCCCTGACCAGGGATCGAACCCACGCCCCATGCAGTGGAAGCGCGGAGTCTATACCACTGGACCCAAATGGTCCACTTTAAACACGGGGATAAAAACCTACGTGCAGGGCTGCTAGTCAGGAGATGCCGGCTGTTAACCTGTGGGCCGGTAAGTCAGGCAGCCACCCACCCCGCGCCCAGGACTCCATAGACATCAGAGCAGGGGTGAGAGCAGGGGGGCCAGCGTCCCTTTGGGTGAGCCCCAGGCCCATGCTGTATTGGTGATTAAATATTTTGAACGGCCCCTGCTATGTATCACTTACATGTTGTGGTTAGAAGTTTGTTTGCATCAACAGTCTTGGTAGCCAAAAGACCTCAGTTTCATGCAGTTCAATCTTAGCCCAAGAGAAAATCTAGAAGCGACCAAACAGGATATGGTACACAGAGGCAAAAAGCGGCACAGACCTACCCATCTCATTTTACCTAAGGTTGTGTCTATGAAAAAACACTTTCAAGTGAAATAACATATGTGAAAACATTATGTAAGCTGTGAAACGCTGTTTAAAGGTAACTTATTCATAAGTCTGTGAAGCGGAGAGATTTCAAACGTTCCGTGGGAATAGGTTGATTCAAACTAAGAAACTGTTGAATGCCGGTTGCAGGGTGGGAATAAAGAAGCATGTAGCACATGCCAGACAAAGATGCTGCACCCGCGCGGTTCCGTAACCCTTACAGCAGCTCTGGGAGGCAGGTATGGGTAGCCTGTCATAGAGCCTGGGGATCAGTTAGAAGAGACGCAGAAAGCCCTGCCTTAGCTTGTGTGTCCTTTCTGTTCCCCGGCCTGATTTCCTCCATCCACGGGAGGTCCTCTGCCTCTGCCTTTCCTCTCCTCTTGGGGCGCTAGGGAGATGTTAAAACTGCCACCATGTCTGGCAGGACCCCTTAGCAAAAATCAAGGGAGTAGGAGGGGGAGGCTCCAATTCTCAGCTCATTTTCACTGAGGGAAGGGCTCTGTCCTGGCCCCGGCTTTGCTCAGTGGGATAGTTTTAGGTCACTGAATGTGACCGGGTGATCACATTATACCATAAAATACGCTGGATGCAGCAAATAAAACAGATAACATTCCATTTCAAATACTCTAATGGCAGTAATTTAGAAAGCAGTAACATTAAAAAATTATGAAACAGATTTTTCCCTTAAAATTACTATACGACAGCCTATATTGTTACCATGTGATAGTAGCAAATGCACAGGAGTGTTAGACGGACAGACTCAGTATAATAAAGAACGCTGATTTGTGTGTTGCAATCTTGACATTCATCAGGTGGGCAGAGTAATTAGGAAGGAGATTCTGAAACCAAAGCCAGTAGCTTTTTGACAAAGTCCCTTTCATTCAGAGGATTTTCCAACTAAAAAAATTGGGGGATAAAATGATGAACAAACGAATTGTTTATGACTTCTTTCTGAATAGACATTTCCTTAGTGATCTATACATTTTCATCATTTATAGTTATGTTAAAAATACTTGAACTTGCTTTTGTTTGGGTTTCCTTTTCCATAATATTTCTACATTCTACGTTAGAATTTAATCATGAACAAAATGCCACATCATTCTTTATCCAAACATCATGAAATCATTGCAGATGAGATGAGGAGATAAAGTAATTGGATTAGAAATGGATGGTTTAAGTTTACACCATTTTATTATATCAGGAATTTTTGATATTTGAGACGTAGATTTCCACAGCTGTTCAATCACTTGTGCCTAAGCTGCATATATGAAACCAGGTTCTGTAATTTTGTTATTTTAAATTCCGAAGGAGGATAAGTGTAGATGGTCAAATCCATTCACCTGAAAAACTTTTATATGAAGTAAAACAACTGATGTATCAGTTTTAAACAACATGGAGGTATGATCCTTGTATTACTAAATATGCGTTAGCTTGATTCTCTGCTTTCTCTCACTTTGGGTTTATAAGCACTTTAATGAATGGTGGTCATAGTATCTGAGCATAAAAGTTTGTTTTTTAAAAATTTTCTAACCATAATGTTCTCCTAATCTTAAAAAATAAAATTTTATGTATTTTTTCCCATCTGACAATTATATTGGCTGATTGTAGAACAGTTTTTGATAAAGTGTTAAATTTTCTGTGGGATATATATGTATTTTAACCTCTAACCTATTAAATTATTTGAGAAGAAGAAAAAGAAATTTGTTGTGCTAAGGAACTATATCAAAGAATAATCCTGGTTATTTTTACTTATTCTATGCCTATGCTGGTGCTAAATCATAGCATACAAAACCTTCGGGTGGTATTAGAGAAAAATTACACACTGTATATAGACATTTAATAATCTAATGTTGAAAGAATTGTGTCTTTAGAACTTTTTAACCGTTCTGATTTTGAGTTTAGATCCTTTTAGATTTATTTAATTCCTGAAGAAAACAGTACAGTCCAGTCAGTTGGAGATTTTGTTGAACGTTTTAAGTTAAAAATTTGTAATGTGGTAACTCTTGTAGCTTCTTTACTGAGGGGATGTGTGATGCTTGTGAAGTTCTTTACAGAGGGACCAGATGAAGCCTGGGTTAATGTGAACTTGAAAAACTTTCCTAGAATTTCCCTGCAATTTATTAAAAATAAGCCATTTATTTGCTAGTTTTCTTTATTAGAAACGATGGAGTAAAACTTTAAAACTTAGTATTTCAGTAATTAGACTGTATTCATTTAGTTGGATTGGGCTGCAGTTTACTTTTGTACTTTCCGTGAAAACAAAAAATCAAAAATGTAATAACTGTAGTTTGTTGAATGTATTTTTAAAAATAATTGGAAGTATTTTACAAACGCATATTTAGGACTAAATAAAGGAATTGTTAATAAATTACTTTTGTGACTCATACATTAAAGGAAGCTTTAAGGGGACCTCTGGTTATCCATTAATCTGTATTACTGTAGCTGCAGTTAAATTACACTAATTTGTACTAACTGGATTTGTGAAAGGTTCAAATTATGGAATATTTCTGAAGAAATCCAGTATTATTTTTCAAATTAAATCAGAATAATAAAGTTCTTGAAGAGTTTCTTCTTATTAAGAGTAATCTTTTGAGTGCGGGCACAGTGTCTATGTTTATATGCCCCCACTGTAGTTAATGGTGTAATTCATTGAATTAACAAACATGATTTGTAGTTATACTCATTGTGTAATACAGAGTACTTGACAAAATATATTTGAAGATACTTAAACAGTTGGTTATCAAGCATTTTAAATGCCTGCTGTCACTACCAACACCAAATATTGTTAAAACTACGAAATGGTATTCTGTAGAATGAAAGAGTTTTCTACATGGAAATCAGTTTCATCCTAATTCTAGTAGGGGTGATGAAAAAAATGACTAACTAAAGTTTTAAATTCATGAAACCTTTATCATAATTGAAATCAAGGAAGGAAACATCCTTTTTAAGAAAAATTAGTCTTTAATTCAGATTTTTCATTAATTCTAGTACAGTCTTAATTAGTGAAGTTTTAGTCTGCATTGACTTTATGGGGCGTAAGTGAGACTCTGTGTTACCATATAGAAATCTTTTCTTTTTGTGAACATGTTAATAACCTAGATGCTGAATGACGTGACTTTTACAGAGAGGAACCCTGGTGTTCACGGCGGTTCTTTGAGCCAGTGTCTCTGAGCTCTCTTTGGTTCTTTGCTGTGGTGTTAAAGAATTCCTTTCTACACCATAAATGTTAATAACAGTTTTTCAGTAAATTGTAACTAAAAGGCTTCGTGAAGTAGACCACATAATGTCTTCAAATTCAACGAATGTTAGTGTCTGAAGGAAAAAAGCAATGATTCTTCACAATCCATTCCATCTAGATCTTTAAAGAGTATAGTTTTTCACATTTCATCAAGTTGTCTCTGACACTTGTGACCTTTGGGAATATTATTGATGATATGCTTACATGCTTGTTAATGTGCTCTTAAAGAAAATCGAGATAAAAATACAAAGTTACAGTATCTGTTGGCTTTAGTAAACAACTTACGTGTTAGAAAATGTCTGTTTTCTGGAAAATATTAACTGGGTCTTAGAATTACCTTAATGGTTGCTCATATTGGAAGATGAAAAGCATTGCCTCTGTCAGATAGGGTTTCAGAGGCACAGAATGACTGTAAGATGCCTAATTTTGCTTTGTATGTGGGACACAGATGGTTTCACCTCTAAAAAGGGATCACAAGCACATAAAAAAGGAAATTAAACCTGTTCCCAGGGAATATGTGTGGTGTAGTACACTTTCGGAGAGAATTTTGAAATCAACTAGCTTAATAAGCTAAAAAAGGCAGCAGTGCCACTTAACTTCAGTAGCAGAAAGTATGCCTTCCAAAGCGGTAGTTCTTTGACCAGACCTGGGTAAAATAAGTGCCCTTGGAGGGTGGTTTTTTTTTTTTAAATTAAACTCTTTATTTTGAGATCATCATAGACTCACATGCAGTTGTGAGAAATGATACAGAGGGATCTCATATACCCTCCACCCGGTTCCCCTCTGTGGTAGCGTCTTGCAGAAACATCACATGACATCATAGCCAGGATACCAACTCGCCTTCGTGTTTTCAAAATGCTTTTTGAGTCTGTCCACAAGGCCAAAGCACAGCACTATTTTTTTCTTTCATTCTGAATAAAGAGCAACTGTGCATAACTATACATACATATAAAAATTATCTTTAAAGTTAACCTAATATATATATGATGAGATCTCTGTTATTACCTTGTGGGCACAAAGATCCATACTGTAAAGCTGTTCATTTGCAAATAGTTGACTCTTACAGATTTTACGTGGAGTGGGCTTTGTTTTCCTGCACAGTTTAGTTTATTGGTTCTGTTGACACATTTTACTTTGATTTTTTTTTTAAATCAGAAGTTAAAATCTTTGAATAATTTTGGTAATTAACCATTATCGTAATGATAACATTTCTTTGGCGCTCATGCAGCTGTTTTGTTGGGAACAAAAATGTGTTAGCATGTCGCAAGCACACCACCGGCTTTAGATTCTAGATTAGTAGTTCTGAAATTTTATGGATATAAAGACTCACCTGCAGAGCTGATGGAAAAGGCAGGCTCCAGTCCCCACTCCTAGATGTTCTTCTGTTTTAGAAGGTCAGGGGCGGGGCCCAGGGATCTGCATTTGTAATTAAGTACCGCAGAGGATTCTGATGCACTCGGCCCCTGAACTGCACTTTGAAAAACACTGTACTAGACGTGGAGCCTTTCTAGCATTATATTGTAGAAGCAATAGAATGTTTATATTTTTCTCTAAATGTATATAGAGAACATCATCTTCATTTTCTAGATTTTTGTTCAAATATGGAATTACTGTTTTTCATAGTCTTATTACTGAATCTATTAGAATTTTTAGATTTTTTTTAACTGAGTTATAACTGCATGTAACATTATATTAGTTTCAGGTGTACAACATAACGATTTGCTATTTATATATATTATGAAATGATCACCACACAGTTATAAATTTGTTTTTCTTGTGATGAGAATTTTTAAGATCTACTCTCTTAGCAACTGTTAAATATACATACAGTGTTATTAACTATAGTTACCATGCTGTACACCACATCACCAGCTTTATTTTTTTTATAACTGGACATTTGTACCGTTTGACCACCTTCACCCATTTCAACCATACTGAAACAGTTAGCAAGTCAGTCACACCTCTGTCTTCCAGTTGAAATCTTTTTCAAACCTAGAGAAGCAAAGGCATTTGCACAGTAGAGGGCTTGGAATAGAGATTGAGGAACAAACACCCTAAAAGCGCTGCCTTTGATGATTGCATTTAATCAAGTAGTTTGGTTGGTTGTCCTCTCCTACCACGCCCCCCACCCCTGCCCCCGTGTAGCCTTTGTTTTTTCTTTTTTGTTAAGTAATGACAGAAAATTAAAAGTAATAAGGATTAGAGATGAAGGTAAAGAGGAAGAAAACGCTGGCGTAAAACAAAACAAAGAAAAATAAAGGTGATTTCTTTTTCAACGCTTAGGAGTTCGAGCAGTCTGCTGAGAAGGCAAGCATCCTGAGTCATTGCAAACAAGGTCAGATGAGGCTCAGAAAATTGTTCTGCAGGCTCAGAAATAGGAGGAATTTGAGAAACATTTCCATCAAAAACTGATTGTAATTTTATAAATATTTGGCTATTCAGAATAGAAAATTACTTCATTAATCTAGAAAATTACTTATTTGTGTGCATCATTTTCTTTCTCAGAGATGACAGAAAAATGAGGTGTGACTTATCCACTTGATCTCTGAGTAATAAGCATCCTTTTAAGGAAAAGCTGGGTAATTATATATACCTTTTTTTAGATGTTTTTCCTGCTACTAACCCAAAAGTCTAGATTTGCTTTCATTCATTACCAGTTTGCTGAACCCCCTTTTTTGCTGTTGGCTTGGCTGCACCATACTGATGTTATAGGAAATTTCTCACCGTAAAGCCCAGTTGAGACTGTGGTTGTTTGAATGCTGTACTTATTTGTTTTCTTGATATGTGCATGTCAAAACTTAGAGTGACTCTCCTCCTCCAAAATACATCTTTTGCTGGGGTGTTCTTTTTTGTGATTATCTTATTTATGAGGTTAGCAGAACAAGAACTCTACCTTGACTTACAGTGTTAGGAATTAATTACAGTGAAAGGAGACAGAGAAAAACATGCATGACTGTAGTCTGTTCATACAGATATTTGCATGTGCTGATGACTTCATTTTAACAATCGATGCTTTATTAACTTAAGACTTTTTGTAAAGTTGTAAGGTTTAGTTTACATCCTATGTTGAAATCTTTTTTTAAGTCAATGAGAAATCTTTTTTAAATCAATGAGAAATTAAATGAGTAAAGATGTTTTAGGTTTTTTTTTTTTTTTCTTGTTTTTTTTTAATTGTTTTACCTAATGCTGGCAAGGATGCTGGAAGGCAGCCTCTCTCAGGCTGTTGAGAATGTAAATTGGGACAATCATTCTGGAGGGAAATTTTGGAAGTATAGTTTAAAATTGTTAAAAATGTACATTCCCTTCAACCCAGCAATTCCATTTCTAGAAATGTTTTAAGTTATCAAAATATGTGCATGTATTTTATGTATTAAAATTCGTTAGACATAATTTCAACATACAAAAATGGGCTCCGTTAAATTATGTTTTATCCATATAATGGCATACTGTGAATATCATAAAAGTCACATTTCCAAATAGCATTTAATGACACGGTAAGTTTGTGAGTGTTATGCAACAAATATTAGATTATTATAGTGAATACAATATGTATATGTCTGAGTGGTAGATCCAAAAGTATTTATAGCTTTTAACCTAGTAATTTTCCTTTTGGAAATGAATGTATATAAAGTGAAAGTAAACAAATATTTACACTTCTTTTAAAACACTGAACAAAGATAAGGAGAATAAAAATAATTCTCCCTATGAGTTATTATATATTTAATGTTTTAATACAGAAAATCTTAAGGGTAGTGTTAAAAGACTGTGGTTAGGATTCTGACGCATGCTTATCTACAGACTGTAAGAACTTTCTAAAACAAATCCCTTTAAAATAAATGGGCGAATGGAGAAAAAATAAAGAGCATTAAGATAGCCTGGAAAGCACACTATCTGGGGTGTCAGAAGGACGGAGGGATTTGAGTCCTGACATTCCGGGGGCTGGGGTGGAGTGGGGATCTCTTCAATTCGGTATCGGGAAATCACTGCTATTTTCAGTTGTCAAATGCAGTTTATATCGAGATTCATCCGCATGCCCTTAGACAAATTGCTTATATTTCTATGTTTTTTTTCTCCATGCAGATTTACAGTTACAGTTTTGTGATTGTTATCAGAGCTCTTTAATACCAAAATGTTCTTGAAGTATTCTTTCAAATATTTCATACAGTGATGATCATTAAAGGGACACACATGAATAAAATTTCCTTAGAGAGGGAACAGCATCCCTCAGTTATAATACATTGGTTTATAGCTCTTGTCCAATCTTTTCCAATACACATACACAGATAGGCACTATACTGTATATGGCATGTCATAATTTTATTTTCTTCTCTTAATACCGAATCATGAACTTCCCAAGTCACTCAATATCATTTGCTTTTAAAAGGCTTTATACATTTTGTATATTATGCCATTATACAAATAAAGCAAAATTTACATTAACTAAGCCCATATTGTTGGATATTGGAATTGTGTCCAATACATTGTGTTTCCATTGCAGTTAAGCATGTCAGTGGTTCTTTTGGAAAAGAATAAAATCATTTGAAACATGTTCTTTATATTATTATACCCCTAATGGTAACTGCTGTATGTTGGTGGCAGGAAGTGGTTTTTAAGTTTGTATTTCTTACTTGTGAAGGGTTAGCCCTACCAATTCTTAAGCGCTAGCTGCACAAGTAAACACAGACTTTTGCTAGAAGTTCTCAGGAGTCTTGCACCCCAGTGCCTGGAGGGCCAGATTTCAAATGTACCAGTTCCGAGACTCATCGTCTTTCCTTCCTCTGAACCTTATTTTTGGCAGTTATCGTCTGCATCTCCGTGAATCGTATCGTGCTGCCTCTTATTATCTTATAAGTTAAGTGTCGTATCTCCCGAGCTGGACTCTGATCCGGGGCCGGGGTCTCCGTCTCACGGCCCCTCAGAGCATCCGCATCCCAGCCGTGTCTCCCGCTCAAGCCGCCTGTGCCGGCTGGCGTGTGGGGCCATGACTGAGCACAGGCACTTCGGCAGCCCGGGTTCAAATCCAAGCCTTACGACCCTGGTGAATTACTTGTCTGGGTCTCAGTTATCTCGACTTTCAAGTGAAGATAATGGTAATACCCACCTACAGGAGATAAGGCTTAATACACAAAACACTGAGCTCAGGCGTGGGAATAGTAAACCCTCGGTGAGTCATAGCTAATAGCATACGTTATTCCTGATTTGTTCAGAATAAGTCAGTGCATTGCTGTAGCCTCATCAGTATTAAGAAGGCATTTTCCCATTGCTCTTCTGTGTTTGCTTGTCTGTTACATTCATTCAGTCATGAAACTAACTATAGATTTTCACCTGCTTCAAGTTGTGACTGGTTATCGTGAGAAGCTAACATTTGAATGAACCCTCAAGATATTAGCCAGGATCCATCAATTATTTTATGCATAGCAGATTTGCTGGTCACCTCAAAGGAAATATATTTCCTTCATTACTAAATCCATAGCTGAGAATGTGCACTGTTTTTCAAGTAAAAAGCTGATCAAAATAAAAGGTTTTACAATTTTATTATTTAAGCTTTCATAAGACAGTTTCAAATGAAATAACCTAGCTATATATTTTTTTAATGTCTAATTAAGTCAGCGGATTTTTTGGCAGTAAAATAAAATAAAATTGCATAGTGATTGCAAACTTAGATATTCTGTTCATCAGCATCGCAGCTCAAAGTGGAAAAACTACAGATGTGCACACTTGAGGCCTTCTACCTGGAAGAATCCCTCTGTCGCCTCCAATATTTAGTATCAGAAATGGTTTCGGCTGGTAGTCCTAAGCTTGCTGGACTAAATGTCTGTAAATTCTTGAGCAAATCAGAGTATGCTCTGATAGTAAAAATAAAACAAAACTTCTGAGAAATATGGCCTTAGCGAGCTACAGCCATGAATAAACAAATAAAGCTATGGAAAATATAGGTTTGAGGACTTCTTAAAAGTGAAGAAACCTTTTCTAAAAGAAGCCTCTTCCCTTAAGTCCGCCTGACCTGCCATGTTTATAAGGGCCTTCCTCCCTCAAAGTAACCTTCAAAAGCGTTTGTGATGAAACTTTTACATTTCTAATGTGTTTTGGAAAACCTAAAAGATTTATTGTGGTTTGGAAAATGTAATGTAACATTTAATTTTTTAAAATATTCCCAAACCATCTGCAAATCTTTCTTTAAAAGTAGCCACATCTATCTGTATAATTTACTCTTTGTGCTTATTATTTTTCTCATTATTATAATAAAACAAAATTTGGAAAAGAGAGCAAAAATCCATAGACCCACCACTCTGAACAAATTATAAACTATATTATTAGCGTTTGAAGCATTTTCCCAGATTATTAGTCTTAATTACCATCTTTAATGACTGCCTGGTGTTCCATCAAGGTGTCTTATTACCACATTGTAACCGTTCCTTTAGTGCTCTTCCAGTGTTTATCTGTTAAAAGCAACCCTGCAGCAGACGTTTTAAATTTTTATTGTGTAGTCTTCTCCTATACTTCTAGATCATTTCCTTAATATGTAGTTCCAGAAGTGGAATTTATTAGAAACGAACTAAACTCATTAAATTTAGAGTTCCTTACTGCCCTTCATAAGAACGTTTTCTTTTTCTTTTGTAAATGATATTGAAATAATATATTCTTATTTTCATATTCCTGTGTTTGTTTTTAATTTCAGGCATTTTATATTCTTAATAGTAATCTCATTGACTTGTTATGAAGCAATACAAAATTTAGATTGTTAAATATCATGTAATATATATGGTCAGTAAATCTTCAGCGAGCCTAGCCTGTTCATTTAATTGCAATGTTACGTCTGATTTCTTGGTTGCATAGCTTTGAAAATCTTGATTTGTGGTGGTAATTTTCTTTTTAAAAAAACTTTTAATAGAATTAATTTTTAAGTCATCACATTATGATAAATGATAAATAAAATGAGGTATATATTCTCATTTATATATTTTTAAGGTACATATTCTCTCAAATATATTTAATTATAAGAGCTATCATTTTGAAAAATTATACTAGTATAAACTAGACTCTGCTTTATTGCTGTTCCTCATATATTCTTTCAAGAATTCATATGTAGATATTGTCTGGGATTTTTAAGCCTAATTATAAGTTATAGTGCTAATTTATCTGTTAAAGATCAGTTGACAAAGTCCCAACCCCCTCTTCCCAGTGTGACTTGTCTTATTAATTTGTATTATACCTGTAAAGACTGCCTTTTAAAGAATGAGAAGTATTTTAGTCACCTCTCGTTATGGAATAAAAGTCACTGTCAACGGATAAACTGAAACAAATGTCTTAATGGTTAGGTACTTTTGCAGACTGTGTTTTTATAAAGACATTCATTACGCAACATTGTTTTTCATCATTACAGATTTAATTATAAAAGTCTATTTGCCTTTCTGTTTGCTGTGGGGCTTGTGGGAGTGGTAGTTACTGTTTTCCTGGCACATAAATTCAGGGTTTCTCTGCTTCACAGAAGAGAGACTAGTACATGATCTGGAAGGTTTTTTTAAAATATAGGAGAACGGTGGTCCACTTGGTATTGCTAAAGTAAGATCTCTGATTAGACGTGCACTCAAATAAGCTTTTACACGTTTTATCCGTAAACTCTGACTCTGGGTACCGCTTAGAGCTTAGCCTGGTGCCAGCTCCTCCCCATTTGCTTTTTTACCCATCCTCAGTGTGGAGGCTTCCTTCTGCTGCTTTCACTGTCTCCTGTCACCAACAGTGAGAAAGGGAGCGCTTGCATCTCTTAGAAAGCCTGCCCTCCCATTAGCGTGTATTTAAAAGGAAACTGGAGGGGAATTCCCTGGCGGTCCAGTGGTCAGGACTCCGGGCTTCCACTGCTGGGGGCTCGGGTTTGATCCCTGGTCGGGGAACTGAGCTCCTGCAAGCCGTGAGGTGCGGCCAAAAAAATTAAAATTAAAAAAAAAAAAAAAAAATTAAAACTGGTAAAGGTGGTCGTTAAAATTAAAACCTTTTCTGTTTGGAAGTATTTCATTAAGACATTAATGCTCTCCGTTTAACTCATATTTATTAGAAAACTAGATTGCTACTTTACACGGATAGTTGTGCAAACACAGAAAATCATATGTATTCTAAGAATTGCCTCTGAGGCAAAAAACTGTGATGCTGACAAACTACATGGACATGTAATCGGTTGCAATTCTTTAAGTATTGGGATTTGATGACCAAATAAATAGCTTAGCCATTCACCTAAGCTGCATAATCATACTAATAAGTTCACAGTCACATATCAGTTACTGTAATTCATAGGCATTTTTAAATGTTTGCCTGCCTTCTGGGATTATATTGATATTTGACAGAAAAGTTAGAAATATTTAAGTTCTCTTTATGCCATTTTTAATTAATTAAATTTAAAACTTTAAAAAAGTTCCCACTGAAAAGCTCAAAGTGAACGTCAGAACCCTCTTATATCTTTTCTTTCCTAGAAACTCCAAGTAATTTGGAATTTTTATCCACATATCTTAGAAAAGGAAACATTTCTCCCCAGTTTGCTTTTAACAGGAAGACTGAAAATATTTTGTGTGTGGATGGAAAGCTTTTCTTCCGTGGATCAACCACTGTGTTATTTCGGCATCATTCTGTAAGGTGGTCAATGCACGTGTTACACTCTCAGAACACGGTAACCATGCTTATAACATGTCACAGGTTTTTGTTTGGCTTCTCAGGAAAGAAGTTATATACTTAAACTTTTCTCGGTTCTGGGAAATTTCTCAGTATCCTTCCCTTGCCCATGACAAATGTCTTGCCCTACCAAAAGAATTTTCCGCCGTTTCCTGTGTTTCAGTGAAGGGACTGTAGGCCCTTCTCTGTAGGCCCAACTCTATGCTCAGATATATATTTTGAATATATCAGACACAGAATCAAGGCATGTCCAGTAATCAGGTTGAAAGGAAAGCAGTGGGAATATAGGAACAGAAACAATTATGAAAGGCTGTCAGAAGTATTCCACTTAATGACTACTTATAAAACACCTGTGTTCCCTTCTTAAGCCTTTGAAAATGCCCCAATATATTTTATGTGCTATTTTATTTTTTGATTCAAGTATTATTTCCATTATTATTTATTTATTATTATTTTGATGTAATAGTCATTGTTTTTATTCACCATTCCAGTTTCTTTTTTCACTTAAGTTCCTAAAGAAGCTCATTTTGTAATATACCTGCTTTCAGCACGAAGACTTTCAAAAGGTTATTTAAAAATAATTTTAGGTAATCGGCAAGAGACTGAGGATTGTAGGGGAAAATAGGCAGCAGAAAAATTTTACTAAAGTTGAAATGCACTATAATTGTACCCCCATCACAGAATCTCAGAGACAGAGGGGAATGGGGTCATTAAAGAGCGGTTTCAAGTCACTTTGCTGACGATAACATAGTAAGTAGGTAGTTGGTGTCTCCTCAGAAGCCGAATCATTTCCCTTTGCAGCTGTATAGGATCTGAAGTTCAAAAAATAAACCGTAATCTTAGAAGAAATGTGTTAATCTTCCAACAGGTTATTGAACATTTACAGAAGGCCTGCGAAACTATATTTTTAAGGTGTATATTCTCTGATCGGCAGAACGAGTGAGACATATTTTTCCCCGATTCCCCCAGCCTCCTCCTCTCTGCCGCCCCCTCCTGGGTGTGTAGAGTAACGCGACGATTAAACCAACAGGGGCCGGGGTGCCGGCTCAGGCTGGCTCCGGGCCACATGCGGACGGGGGAGGTTTTGTGTCACTCCAGGTTTTGGTGTGTTGCCGTGTCCTCACGAGGGAGGGAATCACCCAGTTGAAATACATACTGCAACCCCTGAGGGATTAAGTGTGCTTCCTTTGCTTTATAGTTCAGAATTTTACAGTTTCTTTGTTTGGAATGTCTCCGATGGCTTAATGATTTCTATAGCTCCCACCCCCGCCCCGATGGGACCAGATGTGTATCAGAGCAGCTGCTGAATCTCTGTAGATTTGCCAGTTTTATTGCTCACCTTGTGGTACAACCTTTTCTTTTGAGTATCGTATCGTTCTGCCATGGATCCTAGATAAAGGTGATTTTACTTATTTCTTGCCTTTTAAAATGTTCATGTTCTATTTTTTTTTTTAATGGTGGCATTTAAACTCTTTGTGGTATTTTAGGGAACTGTTTCAGAGGTCAGACTTGTCATATTATTGATAGTTTATCACCATTAATGGTTTCAGTAAGCATGCCTGTTTTTTTATAGTTGTAGAGGGATCCACAAGACTTTATTAATTTGCTAGTCTTTTGTCCCCATTAGATTAGGATGAAGTAGCACTAGTTGAGGAAAGGTTCCTTTAATCTGTGAGACCCAAGTTTTAAAAAGTTGGGTTTAAAAAAAAAAATTTCTCAATCTAAATAGTCTGTTCATATTAGTCGCCTTTAGTGGACTTTAATGCATTTATTTATTGTTCTTCAAAACTGGCCTTCAGAATTAACTATTTTAAAAATGATTCTTGCAAAGATGGAATTATGGTCCTTGGCAGCTGTTAGAATAGAAATCCCTTGGAGCTTACTGCGAGATTTCTGGAGGGTCCTTAGCCTCACGCCGGACACCTCCTGCCGTGGACCGTGCTGGCTGAGGTGAGGGCCCCGACCTTCATGTGCGGTAGCGGCAGAGACCACGGCCTCTCTTTTCCACATGCTAACCTTGTGCTCAAGTCCGCTGGCGACACCGGCAGACGTGTGGGCTTGGGGGAGAACTAAGCATGTCGAGGTAGGGGTGGGAAAGATCCAGCTGCAAGACACCATGCTATGGGGAAGAGGGGTGCTTGATGGGCTAGGTTTCATAGGAGGTGGCAGGGAACAGGGTCGCCAGCCCAGGTGGAGGGAAGGAGGAGGTGGCACCCATCGGTTGAGAGCGGACCGGATTGAACTCGCCCCCCGCCCTCCCGTGAAGAGGAGCAGAGCCCGTGGGCTAGAGAGGTCGAGGGGGCTCGCCAGGGAGTGGTACGAGCCGCCTTTGAAACTGGTGACTGTGCACTTGAAATGAATCCTCTTGTCCTGTCGGTGGTCGTCCGGGCAGAGCCCCACTGCCGAGGCACACACAGAGGAGCAGAATGTAGGGCAGACCAGTAAGTCAGCTCTGCGCTGATGATGGGTGCGGCACAGCTACCGCGAAGGGTCCCTGCGGGCGCGGAGGCTGTGGGAAGGACTGACGGCAGACTGCCCCCGAGGACCTGTCAGGAGGTTCAGACCCTTGGAGGGGAGCAGTCAGGGGCGAGAGAAGATGAGGCCCCGGGACGTAAAGGGGCCGGAGCTTCTGTGAAGGACTTTCTGTGCCACCTGAGTGCCTGGACTTTACTCCCTGGGCAGCGGGTAGCCATGGAGAGTTTTAGGCTGGGAACTAACATGACCAGGTCTGTACCTGAAAAGCTCGCGTTGGCTGCTGTGTGAGAAATTGACAGGGGTAATCAATACTGCAGATAGGAAGTGTTGGGAGGCTGCTGTAATCTAGGCAAAATAAAATGGTCGCCTGAGTTAAAGGAGTGGCACCAAGGATGGAGGGAAACGGGTGTCCTTGAGAAATATTTAGGATCAACATTTTATCCTGTGGTTCTTTCTGGGGGAAAAAAGGGTTCTAATTGACTAAGGCTCCATTGATATTGGCTTTCTACTAGATAAGTTTAGGTATTCTTTATTAGTTAACCTAACGAAGGTCTGTCCAGATTTTATATTTGTATCATTTAGGTAAAAATTTTTATTACTTTTTTTTTTTTTCCTAAGTAGAACATACATGGTCTTTATAGACAATTGTAAAATACAAAAAGAATATTCACCCCACATCTCTCTACCCAGATCTTGTAAATATTTTGCTGTGTTTTCCTTCCATCTCTTTTCAGAAAGCAGTGTTACAAATTGAGTTCCCTCTGGCAGGAGAAAGGGTGACCTATAACACCATTTCTGAACCTCGTCAAAACCAGTGCAACTTTCTGAGTTTTCTTTTACTTACAGGATGTGGTACTTCAGACCTCTGATAAGTGCTGGGTGACCTTTTAGGGCGAAGCCTTAAAATAAGCTTAATGAGCGATGGCCTGAGTAGCATGTTTGGAGGAGAACATTAGCCCAGCACCACGTGAGCACACACACACCTTATTTCAAATGCCTCGTGGGGAAAAATCAATGGGAACAGCGAGTCTCACTTAATTTGTTTATTCTTGGTATGGCAATGGAGCGCTGGTAACAACCAAAGAGCCATGGCTGACCGCGTATCTGAACTGATTTGTAAGCTGAAAGTAATGGTATGTGGAACCCTGCTGGATAAGGTGCCTCTCCTGGTGCTTTATTTATTTATTTTTGTTAACATCCCTTTTAACTTGGCCTGAGACCGATTGAGACATTATCTTGGACCTGGGAGGCTGTGAGCCATACTGGAATGACAAACACTTGTTGACAGCTTTGAGAAGATGGATGGAAAAACAAACTCCCACAGGGTTCACACGTTTGTTTTTCCTTTGAGTCTTTAGAAGAACGTTGCCCCCATTATTTAGCCTAGGGGAAGAAAAAGTTGCACCTCGTTATCAAAGTCAATATTTCCTGAGCCTGACTTGCAGACATCTCTAGAACACATCTACTTTTTGCATAGTGTATAATTAATCAAAATAGGAATAGGAAGTTCACCACTTGGGCCAAGTTATATTTCGACCTGCTTTTGGTGTCTGTGTCATTTTAGCTCACAAAATTCAATAGTGTCCTAAGTATGTTGTTATCTGTTAGAAGAGTTAGTAAGTATACTTTATATCTGAGCAGCATCTCTCTGGAGTAATAATAATTATCTACTAATATAAAAGCATGGTATAATAGAAAAGCACAAATCTGATATTAGGAATCTAATAAATATTTACCCATGGGTGTAATCGTGACCCATATCTTAATGTGATTATGAGGAGGAAAAAGTAATCCATTTACTTTAAAAAAGTAATCCATTTACTCCTCTATTAAATAGAACTATTGATCCCCCAAACTGATTATGAGACAAAGCTTAATATAAATTATTTACTGTGTTTATAATGATTAATGCCTTTCAGATACTTAAACTAGGAGTAATGTAGGCAAGTTATTTTATAGGTATGACGTGAGATGAAATGATTTGGGGCCGTTAGCTTTACAGTGAGTTAGAAATAATTTCACTGCATCCATCTGCCTAACATCTTCCCATTTTCTTCTGGTAATAGAATTTTTCTTTCCTATCGAGAAAATAACACTCACGATTCGAGGGCGATACAGTGTCACTGTGTCTCTCCACCTGCACCCCCCCCCCCCCCCCCGCCGTGGTCACAGGCTAGTCACATCATCACCTAGCTGTGAGGATTCATGGCCATGGTGGTTCTGGACTTTTCTTCTGGAGGTATCAGGAAGTAAACGTTCCACTAGGGTCACCACCACGGGCACGTGCCATTTTGCCTGCTTCCTGGAAGGCGCCGGCATGCAGGGGTACTCGGAGCAGATGCGAGAGACGGAGAGAGCCAGCATCATGACAGCACATTTGGCACCGGACCCAGTACTTCCTAAAAGCAGGCACAGCCCTGTAGTAAGAAAGAAAGCCCCATTTTTTCTTTGAGTTGTTTGGGTTGTGTTTCTACCATTTGCAGCCCCAAGAGCCTGACTCATATAGCAGCTCATAGGATAGCTGGGGGGCAAGAAACTAGGAGGAGTGTCGACCGATGGAGGCTGGTGGGATGGGGAATTGGGATTAAAGGGGAAATTTTAAGTGAAAAGAATTCCAGAAGAACAATGGATTTTTATGAGGGAAAGAGGCTGAGAGAAAAATTTCTTTTGGAAATGAACATAGACAGAAAATAAGTTGTTTGCTGAAGGAAAAAGCAAGTATTATTCACTCCTGGGCAATGCACTGCTCTGATGTTTGAAGTTCTTATAGCCTTTCCTGTATTGGGACGTTGGAACTAAGAGGGACTGACCCGTAAGGTGTTGGCTTTGACTGGAAAGGGCGGGTGGAGGTGGAGCCTTGGAGGTAACTTGACCCAAGCAATCAGTGTTGGGCCTCTCCTCCACTTCCCTTTATCCTGTTCCATGGCCACAGGCAACCCAAGAGAAGAGAGGACATACCTTCGTGGGCTTTTGGTTTGTAAAATCCCAAGGAAAGACTCTGTTTGAATCAGATACCCACTCAGTAAACCAGTCACTGTGTCCAGGCGTGGGGTAAAGTACTGGGTGACATGGCCATTTGAGACCTAATGACCAGAGCCTTCTAAAGGAAGGGCCCGAGAGGACAGGCCTGGCTGAGCGGCTGCCCAAGTGTGTTCACCGAAGCATGTCACTGGGGGTGTTATTCGAAGCAGCGAGGGTATATGAAAAGGCGGGCCGAACAGTGTGTTCTAAGGGTTGGTAAGACAACATTTGTATTTTATTTTCAACACAAGTTGTAGGAGTTTTACTTGTCTGCTTCGGACGTAGTTGGAGCCAACTGAAATGATAATAACATTATGAAAAAATTGCAAAGCACAGGGGAAAAATGTGAGTAGATTATCAAGCCAGCTATATGTTCTAAAATGTTTAAATTTCTCATCTGTATTACCTCCGCTTTACGTTTTGGGAATGTGGTTTCAATAGCTAAACCAAAGCAGTGAACCTAGCTGAAAGGCATTATAGGAAACGCATGAAAAACAGCGTAAAGCAGCATAACGAGCTCGGAGGAATTGTCTAGCCCTCGCTGGAATGAACCAGAAGTCTTGGTCAGCGTGGTATTTCTACCCAGGTGTCGCTTGTCCTGATAAATTCGAGCGTTCGTGGGAGTCAGAAGCTACTGCCAAGTTCTGGCACCCTGCAGTTCAGTTGCTGTGTTCTAGACCTCAGTTCCCATCTTTGGATGGCTGACTTGCCAGAAACAGAGAAAATATAACATCATTTTTCATCCAGATGAAACCATTCATTAGAATTCCTGAACTAAGTGTGTGTGTGTGTGTGTGTGTGTGCGCGCGCGCACAGACTTGAGAACTGCCAAGATAGTTATTTATACAAGAGTTTCTGTGTTATACTGGATAACACCTTACCAGCGTTTAAATAACATGATCTGTAATTGGAATCCTCATTAGTCCTGTGAAATTAAATTAATAGGTCATGAAGGAAAGATTATTTCAAATACTTACAGAATGTGTTTGAATATTGGGGAAGGGAGGGAATGTGACAGACAGAACATTTTAATTATGTGTAACTTGAACACATTCAAAGAATTTTTTAACACTTATAAATTGTAAATCGTTTCAACATGTAATTCAGTCTACAAATATACTTACTTGCAGTGATGGTTTATTTAATTATTTATTGAGTGCCTATTTGCGTAGTTCTCTTTAACATTAAGGATGGGAAATTCACATATCTCAGGAAGCCTGTCATTGAGATCATAAGATGGACATACTGAACAGTTAACTACTTTTAAACAGCGGCCCTGTTGAAAGTATTAGAGAAGAGGCCTGCATCAGTTAAGGTTTGATCAGGATGTCGGAACCACTTGAGAGATATAAGGGATTAGGCCTGGTGGGACCGTGGATGTGATGCAGTCCCGTAAGCCTCTTGCCCCTGTACCTCGTGCCAGGCCTGAGGAAAGCAGAGGAGAGCAGGAGTGACCCGGAATCCGCAAGGAGGAGCAGAAGTGAATGAGAACAAACTGGACCACGTGTCTGTTTCCTGCCGCTTCCAAGCCTGCACCTTTGATGATGCAGGTTGACCTGCAGGAGAGGATGCACTTGACCATGGAACAGCACACAGACTTGGCCCAGGATCACGAGACGTGGACGAGCTCGGGGGTCAGCTGCGGGCCCCGTGCCGCTCCGGGCCAGCAAGGCGAGCCAACGGATCCCAGCCACCCTGTGTGAGCCGCAGTAGAGCCTGACCTCACGCCAGTTTTGCAAGTGTAAACGTGGCCGCTCCTGCATCCCCACCATCCAGACCTCACGCGTGCTTCCATGGCTGCGCCTAAGCTACAACTGCGGGGAGAGGGCGTTTCGGGCAGCCTCGTTCCCGCTGAGCTAAGTCAACACGGCGCAGACCCGTCGCAGCTCGCCCTTGTTGGCCTGGCGCTCGGATACGCCCTTCAGGCGTACTTCCAGATAAGGCGATAGCAAAAAGTTGTGTGTGTACTGAACATGATGAAATTCTCCCCCTTACAACCAGCAATTCACTGATCCACTCCCTGAAAGAGGACGCAAAGTCCCTTTATTCGTCTCTGGGGGAATGTTCTCTCTTCCAGCTGATCCTGTGTAACTTCAATACTGAGGCATGAGAGTAAATACTATTAGCATATATTCAGTGGTAGGAGAATGGGAGACAAATAAAAAATGTGGTTTATATATTACAAACATATTTATAGTAAAACAAGGAGAAAATACTCAGAACTATTACATTCCTTGTTTCTGCAACTGGTCGCAGGGTTGTAGCTGGTGTTTATAACTACCTTCTTCTGCTGGCCAGTCTGCGTGCCCTTTGTCCTTGGACGGCTGTAGTTCCTTGCCACAAGAGATGACCCAAAGCTTAGTTCTTGGAGGCTCTGGGACTGGACCTCTTATACTCTGGTGGCAGGAAGGTAACGTGGCAATCCACTTCGTGGAACAGTTTCCTGAGTAGTTTCAACATGCATCTCCTCGATGACTCACTCCAGTGTGTTTACCTATGAGAAGTAAAAGCATGTGTTCATGCAGCGACTTACACACAGATGTTCATCGCAGCTTTTTCGTAATAGGCAAAACCTGGAAACAACCCAAATATGCAACAAGTGAATGGATGTACAGATTGTGGTATTACCATGTCATGGAATATTAGCAGTAGAAAGGAATGACCTATTGATACACTCAGCAATAGGATGAATCTCAAAATAATTATGCCACGTGAAAAAAATGCAGACAAAGAGAGGGCATATTATTTGATTCCATTTACGTAAAAGTCTAGAAAATGCAGATAGTCTGTAGGGGCACAGAGTAGTTCCGTGTCTGCCTAAGGATGAGGTGTGGATGGGAGGGTAGGGGAGGGGCCTGCAAGGAGGCATGACTGAGCTTCTGGGAAGATGGATGCGTGCGGTGTCTTCATGTGATGGTGGCTTCGTGGGTGTGTACATAAGTCAGAACTTAGCCAAATCATATATTTTAAATACATGCAGTTTATTGTATATCAAGTGGACCTCAGTAAAGTTAAAAAAAAAAGATTGAACCAAAAAATGGACAATCTGTATTTTCATTTACCAACTAGAGTGACACTGCTATCATGTGAAATCAGAAACAGACTTATTACCTTTTAAATGCTGTCATTCTTGACAAGTGACTGTTGTATTTGCAGCATTTCGATTTCACCTCAGGTGCAGCCACATTTCCAAGTGGTTCAGGCAGGCGCCATGGGGATTGAAAGGAGGAGGGGATCACATCAGGTCAGAGGTTCAGGCTTCAGTTAAACCGGACCTTAGTGTTGCAGGAAGGGTCGGGTCTGTGAGGGGCTGGGAGTCTTGTGGGCGGTGCAGGCGTGGGGGAGAAGCGGCAGCTCTCGGCCTGCCTGCACCTGTTCTCATCTGCTGCTGAGGAAACTAAGGCTCCTGACACTAAATATTTCCTGCAGCCTCAGACCTAGAAGCCACCTAAGTCTCCATCCCCACGGGCACTTTGCTGTGTTCCTAAGACAGTGACCCGTGTGACACCCTGGTCTCAGGTGTACGGGAGAGCTGTCCCAGGCAGAGGGGCATGTGGCCCTAGTCTCGCTGTATCCCCGTCACTTGTGTATGGTTTCATCTGGCATCTTACTCCCTTCAGACCTGGCTTTGGCTCTGGTGGCCCATTTCCCGTGGTCACCTGGTTCTTGGTTGATTCACAGGCTTTGGGATGTGTGAAAAGTTCTGAAATCGTGGACGGCACTAACGCTGTAAACCTGAAACACTGGCTTTGAGGAATGCAACTGTGTGTTTAACACGTGGTTTTCAAAGTGGATAAAAGTAGCACTGTGCATGTTCCTGACAATTAGTGCGTATATTTTTTAAAATGTGTCTCTCCCAGAGAATTTTCCTCTAAAGAGTACCAAGAGTGTGAGTTTGTAGTATCAAAATTAAAATGAAATTTACTGTGGAAAAAAAACTGTAGAGCTAAAGCAGAAGAGAATAATGGTTTCACACCGTATTTAATGTTTTGTTTTGTTTTCTTTTTGCAGTTTTTTGAGGTTCCATTTGATTCAAACATGAACAGGACAAAGAACAGACCTCTGGTTCGTGGACAGATCAGGTAAAATCATGAATGTCAGTCTCCTCCATGTTACAGAACATTCATTTGCTTGTCCGTCCTGAATCATTTCCCAGTATTCTGCCTTGAGTTGTAAAGTGAAAAGAACACCCCCGCCCCCAAAGGGACATACGGGGAGGGGGACATGTAGCGCTCTCCAACTCTAACCAAAATGCAGGGCTCGGAGCTCAGAATGGATCTGAGATGGGCAGTTTTGCTGTGGGAATAACTGACGCGATGGATTTCCTTACTAGACTCGGTTTTGAGACGTGGGCTTGTTTTGCTCGTAGTGGCTAAAGGTAAAAACGTTCCATTAACACAGGTGATTTCAGACAGACCCATACAGGGTCTCAGCAGAAAGCTCTGTCTGCAGCCTTATGTTTTCAGATGAACTGAGAGCGCTGTTAGACCCCGAGCAAAGCACTGCGTCCCTTACTCTCCTCTCCACCAAATTCAACTAAGTGGAACCAAAAGGCATATAAATATTTTAATACCACTAATGGTTAATAATTAAACATTTTACTTCCTGGAAGACCTCGAAACCGGCATTTTAAAATATTTTTTAAAGTCTAATAGGCAGCACAAGCCGAGAAGAATAGAAAGAGCCAGTGGTTCATGCTGCACGACTGCTCCAAGTCAGAGAACCCTCTGTCCACCTGTCCCGGTGGAGCCCTCATGGAGCTTCAGGTTTATTGGTGTAACGCTTGTGGATCAAATAATCATACATACCAAGCAAAACAATAAAGGAAACAAATTCAGATGCAGTCAGATGTCTGTGTAAAAATAATTTTTAGTATTTGCTGCTTTCAGCCATTCAGTTCTTAAATGAATCTAAATATTGAAAAGGGCAGTAGATCCAGATGAAAATACCTAAGAACAGAAGTCTCATATCTGACTGATATTTTATTTCCCTTTTTGAGATCTGATGCAGCTCTCTGCTGTCTTTATGTTTAGAAAGTGTCAGAAGCACTTTGATTTGAGTAAAGTCGTTTTAGAGGGCACATGTAAGCCCTGTAAGCCATCTCAAAAGCTAAAAGGTGCTTCTGCCACTGCTGAAATCACAGGTGAGTTCCTACTTGTTTGGAATTTCTGTCCAGGCTTTTTTCCTCAGTGAAATCATACTCCTTTAGGACCAAGGGAAACGGGATAAGCCCAGCAAACAGCCATTAGGCATGGAATGGTCATCAGATAGAGGCCGTCATTCTTCTAGTAGCTCGTCTTACTTGGCCCAGTGTGCTCATTTCCTCGCACCCCGGAAAGCACAGTCTCTCAGTACATCCAGGAGGGAGGAGCATCACGGCCTTGGTGGCTGGTGTTGGCAGTGCCCTTCCGATAAAGGAAGAGGCTACAGTACGATTATTAGTCTTGATAGACTTGTAACTTACCTTTTGTTTGCAAGATGACCAAGGCGGAATCTCATTTATGATAATAAACCTTAATTGCTCTTCTAGAGGGCAAATCATAGGCCTGAAAAAGCTAGACTCAGACTTATTTTTCTAGCTAGGATGTATTTTATTAAACAGGCACAAGGAGCTATCATGAGTCTGGGGCAAAATCTTGCATTGAGAATCATAGTTTTAAAACTGAAGACTTTATATCTTGCCAGTTAGTGTTTACTATAATTCAGTAAATTATTTTCTTCTACACAGATGTTTTATAAATGAGTGGCCATAGGGGTATAGTAGAAAGTCTTGTAGACGACCATGAACATTTATCTCTCAGCTTTGGTGGCTCTCCCATTCATAACGGCTATTGGGCCTTAAGTCCAAAGCCTGGCCAGTTCACTCTGAAATTCTCTTTTGGTGTTTACTGTCCCGTTTGCTTTGGGCCAGTATGAATCTGTACAACCTCGCAGACTTAGTCCACAGTTTGGCAGGTGACGTGTGATCCCTGCCACTGTGGATGGGCAGCGGTGAAGTGAATCTGGGGAAGAAATTCTTAAAGGTCTTTTGCTGATGACAGCCTGTGTCCGTAGCTTGGTTGCATCCATTTGGCAGACATACTGTAGACATTTATTTTCATTAACTTTTTCAAGTGATGGCAGTTTTTTTTGAAAATTTTTGTTTAAGTGAACTAAATTCTATTCTATGGAGTTAAAGTAGTATAGCGATCCTGAAGGAAAGAAGCACACGCCTGGACTGGTCGTTCTGAGAGCTCTCGAGGAGCCGGGGGAGTCCCCTGAAGGAGCTCTTTGCTTGTGTGGACCGTCGGTGCAGTCTGCACGCGCCTGGCTGCCTTCTCTGCGCTCCTAGCTTCCCTCCTAGAAAAACACGACAGGGAGCGTTCAGAGCTGGCGGAGAAGATAGTGCCTTCTTGCTTACTTATTTTATTCTTTATTCCAGAAGGGATTAGAGGCTTCATAAGACTATTAGTAAAGTAGAGAAATATGTAAAGAAAGTCGGGGTTACAGAAAATAGAATGGGGATAAATGGTAAGATCACAAGAAAAGCTTATCAAATTCTCATAGTTAATAAGGTTGAACTGTAAATGTCATTCTACATTTCCTGGGGAAACCACACTTACATCATAATGAAAAGCATTATACGTGTTATTTGTATTTAATTCTCACTAGAGCAAGGTGAGGTAGATGCTTTTAAATTCCTCCCAGTACTCACGTGAGAAAACTGGGGATCCAAGTACGATGAATAAATTTGGCCTCGTCCACTTGACTCCACACCCTGAGTTCCTAACAGCTGCACATAACTCTCTGTAAAAGTCTCTCTATCCATGAGAAGAAAACACCACTCCAGGGAGACCAAACTTCTGCCTCTTAGTTCTTAAAAAGTAAGAAAGAAGGGGCACTTGGATGATATTAGAGGAGCGTCCTCAGTGACTTCTGTAGAGGCGGCAAATCATGGATTTCGAAGGCGTCGCTGGGTACAAGCCAGAGACAGGACACCGAGCCCCAGCTCCCAGTGGGACCCACGGCGAGTGCGTGCGTGGCCTCGACACGAGTGGGGAGGGGGCTCGACTCACTGGCCCTTCAGCCTGACCCAGGGTTGAACCGACATGGTGGAAAGAAAGAGGAGAGCAGCTGCCTGCGTGAGTGCGTCCCAGGTGAGGGCCATGACCAGAGATGCTCGGGGACGGCACTCTGCCACGAGTGGGACCGGCATGTGGGCTGAAATCGAGGCGCCCTTCCTCCCGGCTTACCCAGGACGGGCCCGCTTTATACCCGTTGTCCCAGCAGAACTGTGGGAGGTGTCCCCTCTCCCTGTCAACAGTGTCCAGTTTGAGTGGTGACCAAATGCCACCTACACGAAGGGAGTGACGGCGGCAATTGTGATGTTCACAGAATTCCCTTACTTTTAAGGCTGTTTCATACAAATGCCAATTGTTTATTTTGCCTCGAAGAGAAGAAAGAGCGTAAATGGAAGGCGCGATGTACCTAAGTCAGTTTGCGGGTAGACACTGTCATACCGACCCCTTTAAATAGCTCTTTATTCAGTGACTCTCAATATCTTTATGTCTTCTAAATTGGAAAAGATAAATAAGGTCAGCTGACTTGTTTGGACATTCCTGGCCAGACTGTCGTGGCTCTGGTCATCGTTGTGCGGGGGGGACCTGGGCTTAGAGCTCCCTTTCATTCTCAGAGAACACACCCGAGAACTCACCTGCCGCACAGCAGAACTCACCTTGCCGGTGAGCAAACCCACTGAGGAGGTTGAATCTGCAGACTCAAAGTCAAGTAGTGAAGGTAAATGTCAGAGGAGTTGACCTTCTTATCAAGCAAGTCATATAATCCCATCATATTAGGAAATAATGAAAACATCTGTGTGAGACTTTTGAAAATTGTAAAGCACTATAGAATTTAAAGACTCATTCAGTTTTTCAGAAAAAAGTCAGATTTGGTATAATCCAATTTTAACTTGATGATCGGAAAAAGTGAATTAGCAATTTTTAAAAACTGTACGTAATAGGAAACATCTCAGTCTTCAGATCTTCTTCATGTGGTCACCGCAGTCTAGGAAAAACGTTCTCTCACTCACTGAGCCTGGGCAAGTCAGTGAATGGCTCTTCCCACACCACCAGTTCCTCACGTGCAGGGTGAGATCGTATCTCCTACCTTGTTCATCTCGTAGCATTGTTGGGGGGACAACGTAAGATCGATAAAACCATGTAAACTGAAGTGCATTGTTGGGGAGCGGGTTTGACACTCCAGAGGAGCGTAGAGTTGTTTGCAGAACTTTCATCTTTTTCCAAATCTGCTTTGAAGTACAAATATTTTCATACTTATCAGGCAATAACATAAAAAAGAGATTCAGATTCGTTTCAAGGGATGGGGAAAAGGAAGCAAAACACTTGGCAGATAAGGGAACTCAGAAAATGAAAGTGCATGCTTCCATTTTCATGGTTAAGTTGGTCCAGCCAGTGGCAGGTTAGTGAATGCTTCGTTCATCCTGTCATTATCAGGACGCGTTTACGGAGGATGTCGTCCCTTAGGGGATGTGCTGGTTGCTAGAGTGACGAAGAGGCAAATGACATGGGCTCCATTTGCGGAATCCCGTTGGAGAGAGGGGGGCACACAAGCATGAGGACCCTAAGTGCTGTCCAAGGTACAGCTCACTCAACAAATGTAATTTTTGAATACACCTGCCAGCCAGACAGGCCCCACGCCAGACACTGGAGGGGTAGTGGTAGAACATGTGCTGGGGGGTGCCCAGGGGAGGTGGGAGTACAGAGAACCTGACCCAGACCCACGAGGTCAGGGTGACCATCAGGGAGTGGGGTCTTGAAGCTGAGGACGGAAGGGTGAGTAGGCATGGGGCCTCCGGCTCTCATTTCTGCTTCTCCCTCCCCTGTCTGCTCCCTGTCACTGGTCCTCTTCCCATCTCACTCCTCCCCTGAGGTGCTGCCCTCCACACTGCTGTGCCCACAGGCCAGACTCCTCTTCCGAGCCTGGACCCTTTGAAATTCTCTTCTGGGCGCCCTGAGGCATCTCACATTCCGTAAGCTCATCACGTTCTCTCCCAAATCTGTCTTTTTCCTTCTGTGCTTGTTAATTTACGTTCTAAAGTCAGGCACCTGGAACTCATTCTAGACTTTCTCTTTCTCTTATCCCCTTCATCTGACTATTCAACACATTGTGTCTTTTCCGCCACCTGGATCGCCCTGGCGCCTGCCCTTTGACCATCCTCCGTTTTGTGCGGGTGATTACAGCAGTGTCCCAGCCGCCTTCTCTGCCTTCTCGCTCACCCCCTCTCCATCCATCTTCCACTCAGCTGGCAGATAAGCATCACACTGGTGTCTGGCTTAAAACTTTTTGGGGTCTTCCAAACATATTTGGGGGAAAAATGTGTTTTAAATTCTTTACTGTGTCACACAAGGCCTTTCAGAGTCTGATCCTTCCTAGTCCTTCCGACCTCATCCCTCTGTTCTCCTTTTTCTTCACGCTTCCATGTTGTATTGTCACTAAGTGGAATTGCTGCGTTTTCCACCAAAGTGCCCTGCTTTCTCTGCCCCCTGCCAGCTGTGCTAGCCTTGCCCTTCCATGCCCGGGTCGGTCTTCAGCCAAGTGGGGCTGCCCCGGACGGATCGCTCTGTCCATACTCCAGTAAGGGGGTGCTGGGGTTTGGTCTTGGTGGCTTTCTTGTTCTTTGTGCTTGTGTCTGCCACTGCACCACTCAGCACACGACACACCTGTCCTTGGGCGTCTCCCACTACCATGTGGTGAGCTCTTCCAAGACAAAGACTGAGTCTTCCATCTGTTTATGTCCAGTGCGTAGGATTATGTGTATAACACGAATGTCCTGAGGGCCTTACGTGCACCAGGCCTGATGGTTAATGCTGCGACACAGCAGACAACAGGACAGACAAAACCCCGGACGTCGTGGAGAGCTCTTCCAAGACAAAGACTGAGTCTTCCATCTGTTTATGTCCAGTGCGTAGGATTATGTGTATAACACGAATGTCCTGAGGGCCTCGCGTGCACCAGGCCTGATGGTTAATGCTGCGACACAGCAGACAACAGGACAGACAAAACCCCGGACGTCGTGGAGCATTCGTGCTCGCCATCACACGTGGCAGGGGCAGATCTCTTGGTGCTGAATGAGGGATGGGTAGGTGGGTGGACGGACAGATAGTCATTAGAGATGTGGAAATGACCTCCAGGCGAGGGAAGTACAGACACCGAGGAGTGAATGACCTGTGACATCAGGTGACGAGAAGGACGGGAGTGGTGAATTAATGAGGAGAGAAAGTGAGGCCGAAGGTTAGAGGGAGCTTGCGGACCTCGGAGGACAACTTGACTCTGGTAGGTGGAGAAGCAAGCCAGGACCTGCCAGGCAGGATGGGCGTGGCGAGCAGAGGAGCAGAGCAGGAGTGCAAATACGTGTTTCAGGATGGAAACAGGTGAGCGGGCTGGACTTGGTGTGAAGGGCTCCTGGAGGAGAATAGTGAGGAAGGAAAGCTGGGAAGCAGGGTGAGGCCAATGTGCCTGCCAGCTGAGCTGCGAGGGCCGCCTGGAGGAAGTGGAGTGCTGTCCGCGTTGTCCTGGAGCTCCTGACTTGCGGGTCCGCAAAGCAGGAAGAGACAAAGGTCATCCCTATTAGGAAGGAAGAAATGAAACAGACAAATACGATTGTTTACCTGGAAAATTCAAAGGAATTGACAAAAAAACTGGGACAACTAGTAAGTGAATTTAGCAAGTGCACCAGATACAGGGTCAGTAGGCAAAAACCAACTCTAGGAGTTGCACTTCTGGGGTGACAGCTTGAGCTGCCCCGCAGACCCACCCCCAGTGAGACCAGGCCAGGCAAAGAAGTCTGAGATCGTAACACCCCTTCCCTGAGCTGTAACCCGTCTGCTCTCGACCTATCACTTTTCTTAAATTCTGCAGCCCTCTGTGCCAGTACCACAGATTCATTATAAGGTAGAGAAGCAAAGCAGGCATTAGGACACAACCCCCAGGGAAGGTGTGGCCTCACAGCCTCACTACCACAGCAGAAATCCATGCCTATTCAGTCGACGTTAAGACAGAAGGGCACACGCCCTGCAGGGAAGCAGAACCCTGTAGAATTCTCCACCTCCCCTCTGCCGAGAGTCGTCTCAAAGGCAGATGCTCTGAGCACCCAGCCACCTAAATATAGACTTTTCTTTTCTCTTTTAATTTAACTCAGCGCTTCTCAAACCTTAGTGGATTTAGTCATTATTTTCCAGATTTGTACATATATAAGCTTGCATGTACTTTATGGTTGACTCCGGTGGGTCATGAAGGATGATTTTGAGTAGAATATATTTCCACCTTAGGGCTGACCGACATAGGCTGAATGAACTGCAGCTCAGTTGTGTCTCAAGGAAGGGAAACGCACCCAGTCCTCCCAAGGTGTCGCTTGCCAGGCTTCATGCTGTTGCCTTTCTTTTTTTTTTTTTAATTAATTAATTTATTTTTTGGCTGTGTTGGGTCTTCGTCTCTGTGCAAGGGCTTTCTCTAGTTGTGGCAAGCGGGGGCCACTCTTCATTGCAGTGCGCGGGCCTCTCACTATTGCGGCCTCTCGTTGCGGAGCACAGGCTCCAGACGCGCAGGCTCAGTAATTGTGGCTCACGGGCCTAGTTGCTCCGCGGCATGTGGGATCTTCCCAGACCAGGGCTCGAACCCGTGTCCCCTTCATTGGCAGGCGGATTCTCAACCACTGCACCACCAGGGAAGCCCCTGTTGCCTTTCTTTTTGCTGAGCTGCTGTTTGTCTCTGTTGCTTCAGATATTAGAGAAGGTGACACTGAATACATATTTAATAAACAAGGCAGGACTTCCCTGGTGGTGCAGTGTAAGAATCCGCCTGCCAATGCAGGAGACACGGGTTCGAGCCCTGGTCCGGGAAATCCCCACATGCCGCAGAGCAACTAAGCCCGTGCGCCACAACTACTGAGCCCACGTGCCACAACCACTGAAGCCCGCGTGCTTAGAGCCCGTGCTCCGCAGCAAGAGAAGCCACCGCAATGAGAAGCCTGTGCACCGCAATGAAGAGTAGCCCCCGCTCGCCGCAACTAAAGAAAGTCCACGCGCAGCAACAAAGACCCAACGCAGCCAAAAATAAATATTAAAAAAAAATGAATTAAAAAAATAAAATAAAATAAACAAGGCATAGTAAGATAATTGGCTATTTTTGAAATAGTCAATTACAGTAAAAACACACCCCTTACATCTTAGGCCATAGAAATTTTCTCTAATATTTTTGAGGATCAAAGGAAAAAATCTTTACAGCTAAAATGCCATTTGATGACCATAAAAATCTATGAAATTGAATTATTATTTACTTCATTTTCTCAAGGAGGATACAGAGGACAGCACTTTTAATTATCTGTTGGTTACCTACATAAAATACCAATTCTGTGTGTCTAAAATTTTTACAGTTGAAAAAAAGAAGTGTCAACCATTTGGGACTGCTTCTTATGTCTTTCTCACTAGGGGAAAGAATAGGCATTTTTATATTTAGATGGCATGTTTGAATTCATCTTAACTCTTTCAGGGACCCAGTTATGAGTTACTCCGGTGGTCTCGTCTAGCGGGCGCTGTGGCTCACAGTAACTGCAGGTGGTTGCTAGAGACATCCTTTGCAGCTTCTGTTTCCTGTGGAAACACTTGACCCCATGGCTTTCTGCTTTCTACTCCGGCTCCGGGGCCTTTATGGTGGAATTATTTATCAGAGTCTTTAATGGCTCGGGGGCCACTTGGTGAACTTGAGTACGTTGTCCCCACGTCACTTAGGTGCATCCCTTACACACACCGCTGGTGGCGGAGTCTCGGTGCATTTGGTAAAGAGCTCAGCGTCTGCGTCTGAGGACGTCTGGAGAGGGGCTGCAGGGGCCAGACGGCGCTGTCTTACCTCCAGGACCGGCTCCTCCCTGCAGACTTGACCTCTGTTGACTGGGGGCCACACCCCTGCATCTGTGCCCCTGAGGCTGAGTGTCGGCACAGCCGCGGCACCGCCCAGGGGACCACGGCTCTGGGAGCCTGGATGACTTGGGGTTGAGCGAGGCAAAATCAAGAAGGAATTTGACACCTCTGGGCCCCCTGTTTTTCTGCTGTTTTGTATTCTCACAAGTAACTTCCTTCCTGCCTGCCGCTTACATGTCACACGCGTATCCAGTGTCCTTGAACGCCCTCTGTGTGATGAAACTCTGTATTTACTTGCAACCTTGGTCCTAATTGGATAAAACGGATTTCATAGCTTTCGGGTGGCCGAGGGGAGGGCAGATGATGATTGGTTCAAAGTGAATATCCTCAGTAGTTCCTCCTGAGACAGCCCTCATTTCTTCCGGGGAGGATGAGACCAGGTGCTTCTCCACAGGTTTTTGCTGTCAGCATCTAACACTTACTTTTGGCGGCTGGGGCCCCGTTTCTGCCTTCTGGTCCCCAAGCTCCAGCCCTAGAGGACAGCTTGCAGAGCACAGGTGCCTGGCTTAGAGGCTCCCTGGGCCTCCCAGGCCCTCTGCCCCGTCGGCTCCTTTCCTTCTGACTTAATATTTGGACAAGTGGTCCTTCTGTCATAGAGAAGAGTGTTCAATCAGCCCCTCCGTCTGGTTTTTCTTCTCTTTTTACAGCCAGACTTCCGGAAAGCATGGCACCCCTCACCCCTCCCACCCCCGTGTCGAGGCTGCTGCCCTCTGCGCTTCCACCTCATTCCTCTCTGCCCGTTGGGTCTTCAGGTCCCAATTCCACTTAAACTGACTCATCATAGACATGGAACCCTCAGCCTTGGCCCCCAGGTCTTCCGGCCGAGTCCTCTGTCCCAGTTCCCAGGCCCAGTGTGAGAAGACTTGCCGGCCCGAGTTCTGGTCCAGTGCCCTGGGCCAAGGGCAAGGCTGGTGGGGGCAGTTAAGCGGGGCGGGGGCGGGGATACAGGGCACAGAGAGCACCCAAGGCCACTCCTCCGGGGCAGCTTTCCAACAGCTTGAGCCACCCTCGGCCCTCATTCTACTTGGTCACCTTCTAACTGGGGCCCACCTCCGCCACCCCCAGAGCACCCACTTGACGTCAGATCCCTTCTGTGACCTGTAGTCAGAGCCTCCGGAAGACCTTCTGGGTTAGACGTTCACCGTTTGCCTCAATGCACAGACCTGTGTGTCCTCTCACTGTCCTCCTGTATCTGGCTGCTCTTCTGTAGGAGGGTTTCCTGGTTCTGTCAGAGTTGGAGTTCTCTGTTTTCTGTTCACTCTCCTGTGTGTTTTCAAAGAAGACAGAGGGATACATCTTTCTCTGAGTTGAAGTCCTTCAGACTTAAATTTCTAATATAGCTTATATATTTTTTTTAAGTAATAACCTTTTTTCCTGGTCTACCCTAATTAAAATTAATCTTTTTTAAGAATATCAAGGCCAAATGTATCTTCTCTATATTTTAGAGTTACATAATTCCCTTGTCTAATTCATCAAAAATTTATTGATTACCTAGAATGGAACCAGCACTGTCAGTTTTATTGTTACCATGCTCAAAAGGCTTATAATCTGGGTGGAAAAATTAGCCAAATGCATAAAATGCTTAGCAGACAAGACGGGGCAGCCTATAAACACGTGTTGACGGAAATAAATGAATTGGTACAAACAAGAAGGTCTCCGGGAGGTCAGAAAGGGAAGATTCGGATAAGGACCAGCTGGGCAGTGAAAGCTTCCTGAAGAAGTCAGGCATGGGCTGGGCCTTCTTTGTTATTCTGATTCCGTCTCCCTTGAATTATCCATTTTCCAGCTCGGTCATGTTGACAGGGAAAGACTACATGTCAGTGTTAGTTTCCCCAGCTGAATGGCTCCGACGAGAGTGGTCCATAACTTGTAAGCGTGAGGTGTGTGGGCTGTGAGCCGGAGAGACACAGCGACAAGAGCAGAGTGGAAGGTTACTCAGAGCGGATGAATCAAAGCACTTGGAATTGGGGGCCGCCCATACCTGGCTTTGAAATGAATGATGAAGATTGAGTTTTCGGAGTGAAATGAATGGATTGTTTAGTTGGCATTATTAACTTAAAGAACGGGGTTTAGCTGAAGTATTATAGGGATTTACAGGAGACATTTTTCACATTTACTGAAGGTTTTACCAGTAAGCACTTAAGCAAATGTAAACATCTTGCAGGCTGCAGGGGACCTGGGAGTGTTATTCATTCCCCCCGTCACGCTGGTCTAGTAGACACGTAGCCGGCCCGGGTGAAGCTCTGCAGAGCTTCTGGGTAGTTACGATTAGTCTCTCGTTGTGTATATAATGAGAATGTAATAAGAACATAAACATTTTATAGGTGTAGAAATTTCTTTTTTTTAGTGTTAACCAGTCATTTGGAGTGGCAGGAAGAACAGATTTGGTCTCAATAATAGTGGTACTAACGGACAGAACTTTGTCCTTAAAATAAAATCATTCAACGTATGAACCATGCTAGGAAGAACCAGCAAAAGGCCTGTGTGCACGTCGTTGTGACAAGTCATCACAGTGGCTGTATGAGAGGAACACGGGAGTTTTCTGATAGTTAACATGCTTTTCTCTCATTGTCATAAGAAAAAAGAAAGAAAGCATTTATGAAAGCATCGTGAGTTGTGAGCATTTGTTGACAGCAGTCCTGGGGATGGGGGAATCCTTCAGCCCCCAGGCCCCTTTTTATAACCAGACAATACTTAGATATTCTAAGAAACATGAATATACAGAGTAACTATCGTATCGTAGCGACATAGCCAGTACCTTGCAGTCACGTGGGAAATAAGTCATAGGAGCAAACACTCCTTCTACTAATAACCTGGAGCCATCTGGTCTAATGTCCTATCACTTTATTTCCTCCCTTTTCAAATAAGATGATGATGTGAAAAGATTCGACACCATCAAATGCTACTCCCATTGACTGCTGTTACGAGAGCAGTAGTCTTATGATCGTGTTCTCTCTTTTGCCTGGTTTGTAAAGGTTTGTTTCAGCCAACATTTTGGGCCCCAGCCTTAGGTACAGGGCATGTAAAGATGAATGGTACAGAGTCGCCCTGAAAAAGTGTACGTCGGGGATGGGTAGACAAGGCAGCAGAGGAGGTCAGCGTGAGACCAAGAAGTGCTGTGACAGCAGAGGGCACGTGGACCACCCATGGAGGGCGGACAGGGAGGAGAGAGGGGTGAGGGAAGATGTCCTTGGAGGACGTGTTTTGATGTCAAGGCTGAACTTGGGGGATGAGTAAGAAACGGCCACACCAAAGATAAGAGAAGTGTCGCCGGGGGCAGGGTGTGGGGTCGTCCTGGGGCAGAGGAGCTGCATGCACTCGACAGCAGAGACCTTCCACCTAGACCACAGACTGCAAAACAGCAGCCCCCAGACCAGATGCCGAGGAGGCACTTTTTTGTTTGGTACACTGCTTTTCTGCAGTTGCCAATGTTTAAAAATAGAAAATTTGAACATAAAACCACAGATTTCTAGGCTTCTCTGGCTCGCTCCCACGTGGAATCTGCCCGAGCAACCTGACGAGCAGTTCCCACGGTCCTCACGCCTCCTGTGTTTTCTTAAGTCCGCCCACTTCACGCCTTCACATTGCCAGCCTGGTCCCTACGGATGTCCGTGTTTGCAAACACTGTCCTGGACCAAAGGCCCCGGTGCCAGGCGGTGCAGGAGATGCAGTCTCCCGCATCTGCACCCTCACGTCCAAGTAGTTGCAGTGCGTGCAGCTCCCAGCAGTCTCCAGCGCTGTAGGGATGGATACTTTATTTCCTAGCTTCAGTTTTTATGCATTGTGTTTTATTAAAGCTTCTCAAAGACTCCTAACAATTCACTGACCCTAAGTCTATGTAGGTGAACAAAGCTGCTTTTTTTTTTAATAGATTCCTATAAATTAAAAAGGGAGGAGGGTCAGAGAATTAAACCATCTGGGGCAACCAGGAAAAAGGAAAAGTATGTGTCTCCCACCTAGGCAAGCCTAGGTGTTCCTCCTCGGGGCCTGGGGGTAATGGAGGAATTCCGTAGGTGGTCCCGCCCTCAAGGATGTGAGAAAACACTGAGATTGGACCTCTACACTAGGAACTTGGTTTTCATGGAGGAGATCGAACAATAGGAATCTTCTCTTTGAAAATTCCAGAGTCTTCGTACAAATAACATATTCTTAATTTGCGCTGAATCGATGTAGCGTCATTCAAGAGGTAACCATTCGCTTCCTCCCTGAGTTAGAAGGCTGAATCCGAGAGGTCAACAGCGGGCCAGTGTTCCTTTGAGTGTTTTTTTTTTTTTTTTTTTCCCTAACCTATCTTTCTTATCTTCCCCCTAGATTAATAAGATTCTTCAGTCAGTTTTCAAAAACTCATTCAGCTCAGACCTGCTTTGCTTTCCTCCTTAAAGTTTTACTTAATGTGGTACCACAGTCCCCATATTTTAAATATAATCATGCCAGAAATACATACTTATTCTTGCATTTCTCTTAAACAAGTTGTAAAATTTAATTTTTTCTTGAAGCAGGTTACCATCATTTTATATATAACTGATAGTCTTTCAAAAATTGCTGTAACTAATTTCCTTTTAAAATATGTTTTGTGTCCTCAGTGTCTTCACATATTCCTTAAATTCTAAATTTACATCAGTGCCCTGCTACCTCCCAGTATCTATAACTTGAGACTTGTTCAGAAATAGAAAATTCCTAAATAAGATTCTGGGGGGATATTTTCAAAACAGTTATTTGTTAAGACTCTTCCCAAAAACTCAGGTCAAAGCTCAAATGTGGGATTTATGTAGGAAATTAAAGTTAAATTGGCTTGGTTTGATTAAGGTTTTGAGTTTTCTTTTGTATTTGAAGAAAGGGAATTTCGTTTTACAATTTAAAAATCATTTATTCCGGAAAAATAACCAAGAAGTATGAGATTAATTTTTGTCTAAACCAATTACCTGCAGAGCTGCTTAAAATATAAAGCCTTCTTGATTTAATATAACATTTCATAGACCTCTCTGACACATTACTTAAACAGAAAGGCCACATTTCTCCAGTAAATTATTTAAAAGTCTGGTAATTTAAATTACATTTAAGTGTAATGAGTAGGTATCATATTAAAGCTTGTATTTTCTCATTTGTTCCTAATTTCTATAGATTCCACTTTGATAGAGCTACTAAGGATTGGTCTTTAGCAAACAAAGAAATACTAGATTTTATGGGAGGAATAAATAATTCATAGAAATGTGTTGACAAATTCCCCTCCCACTCATATCTCTTAGTTTCTTTTCCACGGTAGCCTTGGCCAGGAAAGGCACGAGCAGAAAGACCTCACGCTGATGCTCAGCAGAAAGATCTCTCAATTGAAAATGTAACTCAGTTTTGGATGTGAGTTTGGAAATAAATCATCATTCCACCCTCAGCACGAGCTGTGAACCTATTTGCATGAGTGAGTGAACGGATACAAAAGAATTTTTTTTAGCTCAAGAAAACTGCTAGATCTTTTTCTGCCACCATTCTCCGCCCCCATCAAGTTGTGCTGTTTTCCTTATTCACACATGTTTTTTTTCTGTTTTATTGACAATTAGGAATGTTTTGCAGCATCGTCACACCCCGTTCTCACACCCCATTCCCCAGCTTTTCTGATCTTTCCTTTATAAATTCACTCCAGCAACATCCACTCACAGAGATATTAACTCCTCGGTTCTTAATAAAAGCCATCCCAGCTACTGTGGTAGACGTGTAAGCGCACATTAAAAAAAAAATGTTCGGGGGCTTCCCTGGTGGGGCAGTGGTTAAGAATCTGCCTGCCAATGCAGGGGACACGGGTTCGAGCCCTGGTCCGGGAAGATCCCACATGCCACGGAGCAACTAAGCCCATGAGCCACAACTCCTGAAGCCTGCGCACCTAGAGTCCGTGCTCTGCAACAAGAGAAGCCACCACAGTGAGAAGCCCGTGCACCACAACGAAGAGTAGCCCGAAGAGTAGCCCCCGCTCGCTGCAACTAGAGAAAGCCCGTGCACAGCAACGAAGACCCACTGCAGCCAAAAATAAATAAATAAATAAATAAATTTAAAAAAATGTTTTGCAGACGATCAACCTAGTTTCTCCTGGTTCTGGTTTATTTTTTTGTAATTAGCTGTAATAAAATTAAATTCTTAATTTAAAGTTATAATTGGAGATAGAAATATTCTGCCGTTTTAATTGTTATTAGAAACATGCTTCACAGCCATCATACATTTATAATTTATGATTAGGAACTGACATTCTTGAGTATATATACATGAGTTTTCATATTCTAGTATATATCCGTTACGTCTTTATAATTTTGAAAAAATAAATCAGGGGAAACAATTTATTGCAAGTTTATCAGCCTCTACCTCCAGCTCTATTTAAATAAGTCCTCTATTTAATAACTCTGTCTCGTATCACCTGTTCTTTTTCTTATAGCTGATGTTGCATCTTCAGAGTTCATAGTACTTGTGTTTGTTTAACGTCTGTCTTCCTTTCTAGACTAAACTCTGCTCTCTGTCTTCACGGCTGCTGTACCCACACCTAGTGTAGCGGCTGGCTGTGTAGGCAGTGAGAGATTTGAATGAATAATGAATGAACACCTTGAGTGAGCACTCTTAAGTGCTTTATTTACATTATTGCATGTAATTCGTAAGCAATTCTATGGCGTAAGTGTCTCCCATTTCACAGATGAAGGAACTGAGGCCAGCAGGTTAAGTAATTTGCTCCAGGTCACATAGCTCCATGGGGTAAAACCCCTGCCTTCCCCGTGGTCTTGTTACCGAGCCTTATGTGTAAGCCAGTTTGATTCGGGTTGCAATCTTGCCATCAAAAGAGTCCTAATACAACCCGTACTTTACAGTTCAGGAAACTAAGGACCAGAGAGGTTAAATAATTCGCCCACTTTTATATAGATAGTTAACATCAGAGTTCTCATGAGAGAACTCGGAACCACCTGATGGCTGTACAACATGCTTAGTTATGCCATATACAGAAACCAGAATGATAATATGAATAAAGAGTATCAAAGCATTTTCAGAAACATTTTTGTTGTGAAAATGTTCCATGGGACACAACCGTAGAGAGAGCACCCTGAACCCCAGGACACTCATCACCCAGAATCAACAGTTATCAAGACTTTGCCACACTTGCTTCATCCCGCCCTTTCAGTGGCCAAAACACGTTAAGCCACATGACTAGGTTAGATCAAGGTCTTTGGAACAGAGGGGTTGAGGGGTACAGCTGAGTTCCTGCGTTAGCTGATGGCAGATCTAGTTCACAGCGCTGAGTGCTTTCCACTGCAGTGACATTCATGTAAGGACAAGTGGAAGTGGGCGACTTACCAGGCCAGCACAGTCAGCACCGGAAGGGTCCTGTCGGCTCAGCCTGCGTCAGCTTGGCCAGACGCAGGCCAGGCAGGACCGGCGTCACGGTGGTGATAGTGTAGCGGTGGGTCTCCAGATCACCTGGGTTCCTAACGAGTTCCCAGGTGATGCTGCTGCTGTGACTGGTCCAAAGACCACGCTCGCGACAGAACCACAGGTGCAGAGGGTCTGCCAGCAGGTCCCAGCGAGACCCTCTCCCTCGGGTCACCCCAGCCCAGGGAAACCCGAGGAAGCCTCCTGTTGGCCTTCCTTCTGGTCTTAACCTCTAGAAATCAGGCCTCCGAGTACCACCTGAAGTGTGGATGAACTGCTGAGGAATTTAAGTGAGGAAAAAAAGATGTCAACAAAAATTTTAAATAAAGAATAAATAATAAAAGGAGAAATAATGCGGGGCAGGTTGGGGTGGGGTGTCTCTCCCCAGCTTTGGGATACTTCCCAAAACCCATGAACAGGGAGACTAGGTGGGTTTTTTGATCAAGGGCTGAGCAGTGTGATTAGGAGGAAGAGTGCTCTGAGTAATTGACCTAAAATAACAGGAAATCAGTCTTTGACAGTGTTGCCTTTCAGGTCTCTGAGATTTAGCTCTGAGCACATTTTATGAGACTAAGGCAGAAAATCATAGTTGTATTTAACAGAGATGAGAAAGGAGTGCGCTTTCCTAATCTTTTTCTGTATCAAAAATAGATCTCTTTATTAAAACAGCTAAACTTAAGCAACTTTAATATCGCCATGATATTTAAGGCTTTCACGGTAAATCCAACTTGAAAAAATAACCCAGATACCACTTGATGTATTTCCTCTTTATTCTTGCTCATCCTCTTCCTACTTCCGGCTTCAAAAAGAACCCTTCGCTTCTTTTACTGATGTATTTTCACTGTGTGCAAAGATTCTAACCAAAACCCTGTGGGTCACCCTTCGTTTACTTAACTCTTTTATTCTGCCTTATTTGAAACAAGGCTTCTGTTAACTTCCGAAGTTACGTAAAATGTAACAAAAGTGATCAAAAAAGTCAACAAAAAGGAGACATGGGAGAGACAAGGAGAGGGAAAACCAGGAGCTAATAAACACGGCAGCGTGATCGCCCTGGGGTCAGCCGCCGAAGGCCGCCTGGAGGAGGGGGCCCGGCCCTGCTGCCCGGCTTTACCCACCGTGGGTTTGGGGGTCTGGAAGGTAGATTACGGCTACTGGCCACCTGAGTGCTGTTTCTCTCAACTGAGCATTTGATAAAAATGGTGCAGTGGGGTGATCGCGATTCATTTTCCTCAAAAACACGCCTAATGGGGACCTCTCTTGTGAAGGGAGTGAATGCTGGCCCTGCTGGCACGCAGGGGGCTCCTTCTCAAAAGCAGATCTGATCGTTTCCTTCCCTGATGTAAGAAGCAGAGGGAGCTTCGTGGACTCTGCATCTGCCTAGAGACCTCCCCGTGGCCCTCCCGACCTCTGCTCTCTCACCCCTCCGGCCCCCAAAGCACGCTGCCCCACACTTTGCCCGCCTCCCATCCGTCCGTCAGGGTTTGGCTTCAACATCCCCCGAACTTCCCGTGTCTGCTCCACACCTGCGCTCACACTGGGCTCCTGCTCCCGGAAGGCTCGCCCCTCACTTGACTGTTCCCACCTGTTTCACTGTCTCCCACTCTGGGTTAAGCACCCTCAGGATGAGGACCATGTCTGTCTTGCTCACCGTATTACATCCCAGGTCTGTCCATTTTTTCAAAGAAATGGAGTGCTTCCCAGTCGTTTCCACGTCAGGGAATGCAGTAGGAAGTTAGGCCACGTGGGCAGTGGGGTGAACTGAAGGAGCTGTGAGCCCACAGGAGGCTGCTGCCAGCTGAAGACCCCAACCGCCCAGCGCCCTGCAGCCCCCAGAAGTGAGAGCGTCAGTAAGTGGTATTAGACCAGTGCCCCCCGCATACCAGTTAGAGGGTGAACCCCGGGTTACCTGAATGAGCCCGCAAGGAAACCCGAGTACAGGTCCTGGTTCCAAGTCTCAGTTTCTCATCTGTAAAATGGGGATAATACTATCTACCTCAGTAAACTTGTTTGACTTTGTTCATTTTTGTTTTGTGTTCAATGCCGCCGTGCCCAGTGTTGATACAGGTTCTGGGAGTTGGCTTTCTCATATACTGCTGGTGGGAGTGTAAACTAGTATAAACTCTTGGGTACAGGCTGGGGTACAAGTCAAAACCCCTAAAAATGTTCATATCATCTGACTCAGTGATCGGGGAACTTATCCTCAGAATGTATCATAATCAGAGCTGTGAACAACGACCTGTCTATGAGATATTCATCCCAACATTATTTCTAATTAAAAACTGGAAAAATGCTGTGTCCAGAAAGACATACTGATTGAATTAACTGCGGTATATCCACGGAATAGGCCACTATGTAACTATTAATGATAATGGTGTAAAATAATTCTTAACTGCATAGGGAAATTATTAAGATATATTGAAAATAGAATAAGCAACAAAACCACAATTCATTGTGTTCTCAGTTTTTGTTTTTTTTTTTTAAAGAGCCAAGCAAAGCAATTCTTTCTTTCTTTCTTCATTTTTGGCTGCATTGGGTCTTTGTTGCTGCACGTGGGCTTTCTCTAGTTGCGGTGAGCGGGGGCTGCTCTTCGTTGCGGTGCGCAGGCTTCTCATTGTGGTGGCTTCTCGTTGCGGAGCACGGGCTGTAGGCACGCAGGCTTCAGTAGTTGTGGCATGCGGGCTTCAGTAGTTGTGGCACGCAGGCTCTAGAGCACAGGCTCAGTAGTTGTGGCGCATGGGCTTAGTTGCTCCGCAGCATGTGGGATCTTCCTGGACCAGGGCTCGAACCTGTGTCCCCTGTATTGGCAGGTGGATTCTTAACCACTGCACCACCAGGGAAGTCCCTGTTCTCAGTTATTTTTAAAGTAGATGTATCATTGGAAAAAGGCTAGAAAGCTATAAACCAATGTTTCTTTGAAAAGCTAATTTAGAATCTTTTGTGTGATTTTCTGTCCTTCCAAATTTTTGGAAATGAACATATGTTACTTTTATGGGTTTTTTTCCGCCCTCTCTCCCTCTCTCCCTTCTTTCCTCAAATGTACGGGGGAGAGTAAGTACTTATTTTTTAATTTTTTTAAATTTAATTTTATTTTTTAAAAATTTTTATCGGAGTATAGTTGATTTACAATGTTGTGTTAGTTTCAGGTATACAGCAAAGTGAATCAGTTATACATATACAACTATCCACTCTTTTTTTAGGTTCTTTTCCCATATAGGCCATTACAGAGTATTGAGTAGAGGTCCCTGTGCTGTACAGTAGGTTCTTATTAGTTATCCATTTTATATATAGTAGTGTGTATATGTCAATCCCGTCTCCTGATTTATCCTTCCCCCCACCCCATCCCCTGGTAACTATAAGTTTGTTTTCTACATCTGTGACCTTACTTGTGTTTTGTAGATAAGTTCATTTGTACCCTTTTTCTAGATTCCACATATAAGTGATATCATATGATATTTGTCTTTCTCTGTCGGACTTACTTCACTCAGTATGACAATCTCTAGTTCCATCCATGTTGCTGCAAAGCACATTATTTTGTTCTTTTTTATGGCTGAGTAACATTCCATTGTATATAAGTACCACATCTTTACCATTCCTCTGTTGCTAAACATATATGTTTATGAAAAATAGAGCACAGGAGTGTACACTTCACAGAATTAGTCATTGGGGCGCTTTTACCCACAACATGAGCCGACCCCAGGCTCCTTGGATCAGGAAGGAAATGGGTTCCCTGAGGACCCGGGCGCTGAGAATGGTCATCCCTACCTGGGTGGATATCCTCATTTTTGTTTACATGGTTTGTCAACCTACCCAATTTTCATTCGTGCCCCTGAGCACGGATTTAAACACCAAACTTGAGTCTCATGATTTTGTGTGATTCCGACAAGGGTCAGAAACTAAACTTCCACGTAAAATCGCCTATCTCAATAAATTAAATTCACGCTCACTTTTGTAAAAGGGCTTTTTACAACACTAATACCTTTGAATCCAACTGGCTTCCACAGTCCTTGGAGAAGGAGTGAACAGCCTTTTTTTTTTTCCACAAGGTCCAATTCAGGAAAAATAAAAATGTTTATGAGCCACATTTTTCTTCCACCCAAATAAAACTAGCTTTTCAGAGTCCCATAGGGAAAAAAAAATCTGTTCTTATAAGCTATAAAGTACCTGATTGAAAGAAGAACAGCGGTTACAATTTTTGCACTGCTTCTTAGCCATTTCAGTTCTACTTTCTGGACCAATGTGAGAGGTGACCCCAGGTGTCTTCCTCCCCGTGCCCCTGGAAAACTGTGTGTCTGCTCTACAGGGAAGCTAGGTGGTCTAGGTCACATGGTGTGTATCACATGGTGTTATCCAGGTCGCAGCAGAGAGAAATCTGCTTCAGTAGGTGTGAGGGAGAGAGTTGGGGCCGATAGCAGAGGGAGGGATGGGGAAGTCAAGGCTAGTTTGGGTTTGGAGGGGATGGTCAGACCTTGGAGAAACGTGAACAAGGCCGTTGACATGAGGATGTGGCTCAGTGGAGGGAGAAGGTGAAAGACAGACCAGGGAGGGGATTACACAAGAGCAAAACTGGAGCGTTTACCTTTAAAAATGAGAGAGAAAATGGGAGGAAGAAGTCAAGATGAAGGTATCCATCACTCTTAGTAAGAGGGAAGGATGTCTGTTGAGGGGTTGGGGGCTGGAGGGGGTCTGGGGCCCTGAGAAGCAGGAGAGAAGTTGCCACCATCACGCTGAGGACCGGGAAGGGAGAAGAGCCCTGGCTGAGCCCCAGCGCGGTGGGCCGTCGGGTGGGAGTGTTGGAGGGGGGCCAGAGCAGCTCGAGGGCCTATGGGAGGCGTCATGCATGCACAATGCAGAAGAGGTGGCGGAACGGGATGGAGATTCACCCCCCGGGGTTGAACACGCGCCGAGTCTCAGGTGTGGTTCCTGGTTCTTCATCAGCGGCGCCTTGACAACAGCATACCCCTTGTACAGTTTCTCTTTCCATCAAGACTCCCATTTGGCTGGGTTCCACCTGCGGGCCCAAGCGGTCACAGCCTGGGAGGAAGGGGTCAGTGCCGGTCCCCACATCAGAGTGGGAGCCAGGATTCTGCAAGGGCCCTTCCCCCTTCACGGGCCCCCGCCCCGAGGTCCCCTGGTCTCCAGCCCGTGGGCTCTCCTGCTCCCCGGACCCCCCCCCCACCCCGCAGCTCGTGTTTTTCCTCGAAGGACAGGCAGGCAGTGTCACGGACGCGGCCGCACCCACACGCGTGCCTGCAGGACGTGAGTCAGCCTCCCTAAAACCAGAGCCCCCTCAGAGCTGCACCCGTGACGCCTGCGTCCCCGCGGGCACGTGCTGAGGCCTGCGAGTGAGCCGTGGCTTCTCCAAGGAGGAGACAGGCTCAAGCTCCCTCCTTAGGTTTCTTCAGGGGAGTAAAGAAGCATGCAGATGGGCAGGGACTAGTAGATGCAATTTATCCACACTTCGGAAAAGCGTTTCACAAGAGGCCCTGGAAGTCCACTTTCAAAAACAGGTTCTGCTGAGAAGCAGGCTTGCGGTCATCTTTAGCGCTGTAGACTTTTATCTGACAATTTACGTGTAGGGCGTTGTGCCACCTCTTTTGAAAGCTGTGTGTCCATAAACCACGGTCCGGCCGGGCAGCGCGATCACCACGGGCGGCCCGTGGTGTCTCATTGCCGGCACAGAGCTGGTGCCGTGCTGAGCCTGTAATTTATTACATGTAGTGGTACTCGGACACACTGTCCTTACGCATTAGTACTAACTGGGTGATGTTTTTAAATAAAGAATGAGTAAATGGACAGAATGGCTTCCAGAAGTAAGATACTGGTTTTTGCCCAAATCCTAAATCCTGGGTTCCGAAGGGTTCGTCTGTCACGATCACTTAACTTCCCACCAGCTGTGCAACAGAACCGCGTGCAAAGCGGGTGCCGTGTCGGGCAGCCCTCGCGTCAGCCCTGGGAGGAGGTGGCGGTCACTGCTGCTCGGATGAGGCCGGGGAGGCCGGGAGGTCCGCGGCCTGGGAGGTGGGGCAGGGCCTCGGCGGCCTCCACTCCCTTCACTTTGTTAGTCCCGGCTGGCAAAGCCAGGAGGAGCAGCCCGAGCTCCTGCAAGCCAGTCCCTCCTCGTTCTAAATGTCCTCCGGAGGATGTCCTGGCTCAGGGCAGAGGCCAGGCCAGCCCCGCCCCCCAGCTCGCTTCCCTGTACCTGTGCCCCACGTCGCGATCGCCTGGAGCTGAAGGTGACGGCCCTGTGTCCTCTGCTCTCTTCCAGCCCGTTGCTAGCTGTGTCCTTTGCCGCTTGCTGTGCAGTTCCGGGAGTCGCCCTTCTGACCTGGGGCGTAAACCCACTCACCGGAGCTCTGGGGCTCTTCAACATCTTCCTGTACACCTGCTGCTACACCCCGCTCAAGAGGATCAGCATTGCCAACACGTGGGTGGGAGCCGTCGTGGGCGCCATCCCTCCCCTCATGGGCTGGACCGCGGCCACGGGCAGCCTGGATGCTGGTGAGTGTCTCTGCGCCTCTCCACAGACCCGGGGCCTGGGTGCTGGCCCCGCGAGCTCAGGGGCTCTTCCATGCGCTAACACCGCTGGTCAGAGGCCACTTCCTTCCCTGAGCTGCGGTACTTGGTGGTAGGTGCTGTTCCATTCGGTACCAGTCCTTTGGCAAGTGTGCGGTTGTGGCCGTCGGAAGTATCGAGCGCAGAGCTGCAGGGAGACCGTGTCAGCCTGGCTTCCGGGTGAACAGATGCTCTCACCAGTAGGGAAGGGCCGAGAGAAAACAAAGGGCAACAGGTAGAATGAGAAGAAAGCACCTGAAAGTCAGGAGCCAAGGCAGGCCTGGTGCTGCGTGGGGTCGGTCCCGGTCCTGGAGGAGGTGTCAGGGCCGGCCCGGGCACAGCGGATGCTGCCTCGTCAGCAGGCCTCCTGCACCAGCTCTTCGCTCCCCCAGAACCAGACTGTTTTCCCTTCTTAGGAGAGGACAGACTATTTTCATTAGTTTCTAATTTATTTTTATATGATTTGCTTACATTTTTCATGCTGTCTACAATAAAACCATTGAAACATTCCTCCAGTTTTTTGGCTGGGATGTCACAAGTAAATTTGTGGGGTGAAAATAGCTCCTTTTTACCATCTGTAAGGGAAGTTTCACAGTCTAATTAGTCAAGTAATTAGTGTTTTTGACTGACGCTTAGGAAGGAAGTGGTGAGGTTTCCTGCAATATATGTAAGTACATATTTTTCACATGAGCGATCAAAAAGCTGTTGACCATAAACCGTTGCCCTAGAAGCCACGTTTCTGAAACGTTTTTGTAAAAGCTCTTACACTCCCATTTGGAAGCTTACAAAGGCAATTGCACCTTTACCGGATTGCCTCTTACAATGGCTTTAATATCCTGTAAATGTTGGCGTTTCATGAATCTGCGAATATAATATTCGAAACGTACGTGCTCGTTTGTTCTGTGATGAGCCTGAAGCCAGTCTCCTGCGAGCGGGAGACGGCATCAGCCCCTCGGTGAAGGACTCAGCCCTGGGGGACGGGGCTTGGGTTCGGAGCGCGCCCGCCCTTAGCTGGCTGCCCTTCAGAGCCAAACTTGACCTCCTTACGCGGTGTCTCCTCGCCTCCCACCTGGGGCTAGAAAGACCCTCCCTTCTCATGGAGCTGTTGTGAGGATTTGCTGACTTGTTATTAAATCTCCCTCAATCATAAAGCTGGTGTTAATTAGTACAGATGAAGGAAGGTCGTGAGATGTGATTCATTGGCAGACTCTGAGCGGTTCCCGATTGTTCCCTGGCCGTTGTTTTGGGACAGGCAGATGCCTCCCGGCTTAGCGGGGAAGAGCACTGGGTCCATCAGCGATCTGTGTCTTGGGTGAGGGAAGTGGGGGGGAAAACATGGACGGCTCTGGCATCCCTGGACCAGATGACGCATGAGCTCCCCCCACCCCTGGTGTCAGCTGTAAATTTAAAGAGCCCACCTGGGTACTGCCGAACCTCCTGGTCAGATTCCTGCTGCTCAGTTCCGCCTGGATCCCCACCCTTGACCCAGCTAGCCGCCCCCTGCTGTGCCCTCCAAGCCTTTCCAGTAATCGCCCGGACACTGGAAAGCAGGCGAGTCGCTCCCAGGCTCTGCCTCCCCGCCCGCCCCGCACTGTGTGCTCTGTTCCATCCATGTCCTCCTGCCTAAGCCCTCGGATGCCTGCTCCAAGCCACCTGCCTGCCTGATGGACACAGCCCAGACCCTGTTCAGTTTCCTCAAACCTGTCACAAGGAACAAGGCACCAAAAACTACCTTTTCTGTCCAGGGAATCCCAGCCAGGGCCAGGGTCAGGGTCAGGGCCAAGTGTGACAGCCCCAGGGACAGGTATCGCTTGGAGGTATGTGAGGGCTGTCCAGTCCAGGGCCGTGGAGAACTCAGTCACCTTTGTCACGCAGGGTCCTCGGACCCAGGTTCTTGCTGAAGGCTGGAGGCCCCTGGCAGTTTCCTGCAAAGAGCTTGGGCTTCAGCATGTGTTCGAGCTGCCTCCCCGGAGGCCAGAGAGAGAAGGAGCTTTTCAGTTCCTCCCACTTAGGACGCACATCCAGTTGGAGCCCTTATTTGTTCAGCCACAGTCCGGATCTGGCCAAACTGCTAATGGGCATATTTAATTTTTTTTTTTTTTTTTAATTTGAGGTATAGTGTTTCTGCAATCCAAAGTTAATCGTTTGTATACAAACTCATTCATGAGGAGCAGCTCAGGGGCAGGCTGTACCTTGTTTAGGTAGCGGCCTGAAAATGCACGTTTGTCTTGAGAAACGAGACCCTTCATCTACCTGAACTGACCCTGGCGTAAAGCAGAGCAGCCTGAAAGGTTTGTATAGCCACAAAAGAAGGTCCTTTTGCAGTTTTTGCGATTGACTTCTATTATATCCCTTTTGTATAAATCTTGAAGGTGCATTGTGGGGCACACAATGACAACATGGTTTACTGCCCCCAGAATCCTTAATCACCACAGATCAAATCACACACCCAAAGCCTTGTGAGGTTTATACAGAAAGAGGAATGCTACTTTAAATAATGCTTGCAATTGCTTCAAAAGTTTCAAAACATTAATTCGATAGGTAGAGCCAACTTGAGCTAAGCAGTAGATCTTTGGATGAATTGAGTAAATGAAATAATGGATGAATGAAACAGTGAATAAGTAGCTTCCGTTTTAAAGATGAAAGAACTAAGGTATTCCAAGGTCAATCGCCAGGTATATATTGAGCATCACCTATGAGTACAGAAGGAAATGACACAAAGAAATAAGGCAGAATCTGAGAGAATGTAGTTGAAAGATTTTTATTCCTGGATTTTAGGGACTAAGTCGGCTATGACTTGATATAGTTTTACCATCTTCTCGAACTGCACTTTGTACTGTGGCAGCCACTAGCCAAAGTCCAACACGATGGTGCTCAAGCTTTAGTGCACATCAGTCACCTGGATGGAGGGCTTGTTAAAACTCAGGATCCTGGGCCCTTCCCCCAAAGTTTCTGACTCAGTGGGTCTGGGGAGGTGCCTGAGAGTCTGCATTTCTAACAAGTTCCCCCGTGATGCTGATAGCCCTGGTCCAGGGACCACACTTGAGAACCGCCAGTCTGAAAAGGCAGAACCAGCGAGCGCTCTTGCTGTTAGAATGCCCGGGAAATACCGAGGGATTTGGGCCAAGGGCGTGGCAGATGGTATCATCAGAGATGCGCCAACAGTGTCATCTGTATTATTCACCGAGGTTGTTGCATCCCTTCTGGGTTCTTATCTCAGGGGACGTGTTTGTTTGAAGGAGCCCTTCTGAGAAAAAACAGCCAGCAATGTTTCCTTTCTTCTGTGGTATCTCCGAACCATCTTGTCTTTAAACCTCCAAAAACCGGTCACTGTGGAGCAGCCACGAGGAGAGAAGTGTTTGGAAAACTCTGCCGAGCTTTTGCTGCTGGGGAGGGAGGGGGAGGTGGGTGACAGAGGTGACAGAGGCCCGCTCGGCTCGCGCCTTCCCGAACCGTCCCCCCAGCCGCCACTGCGTGCGGGGCCCTGAGACATGCAGGGTCACTGAAACCCAGTCCCGGTTCTCACTTGTGTCTCACGTCTCAAGAGTCTTCAGGGAGAGGCAGGCCGGTGATCAAGTATTTCCCTGAGCAGAGAGCTTTAGCGGGGGGCTCCGGGCTCTCTTAAATTGGCCCCCAAATCGGCCCAGGAAGACTTCGGAGCCGACTGACTTCTGAGTTAAGTCACGGCCCGTTAGTTGAGGAGGGAAAGTGCTTTCCAAGCAGCGGAAAGTGTGTGCACAGGGGTTGGTAGGCATGCGAGTCTACACCGACCGAAATCCGTGCCTCCGCCCCAGGACGCCGCATACCAGCCCCGGCATCATTTCAGTCGCCGTCCCCCTGACCAGGTGGACTTGGGCTAAAGCCCTTTCCTGGGGCTTGGCAGACATTGGTTACGATTGGAGGGGCAGCAGCTCGGGGCCGTGTGCAATGGGGATCCTGAAGCCTCACCTTCAGGGTCCTGCCTCGAAGGAACTGACTCTGGTTGGGAGGAAAGATACCAGGTTTGTAGCTACAGAAAACCACGTGCTTCCCAGACGGCCGACAGAGTGAAGAAATGCAGTGTTCGGAAGCACCCTTTCTCCCTTCTTAGCATCTAGATCTTTCTGTGGTTTTTGTGGTGGCCACGGGGCCAATCAAGACCTCCAGGGGCCCGAGCACGGAAGAGAAGGTGCTGCCTTCCCGCCTCCAGTAAAGACTTGAAACATAAGACAGCCATGGGGTTCTGATTTCTTTTCCCCACAACAGCATTGTTGTTGTTGGTTTTGTTTGTTTTTACCACTAGTGGAAAAGAATTTCTCCCTGTTCTAGATGCCCCAGTGGTGTGGGTCCAAAGCCTGTGCTTGATATGACCCTTCAGAATCCAGCTCAGTGTGGGTGGGCGAGTGAGGCGAGATTGATGGGCAAGGGGAGCGGGTGAGGTGAAGACAAACAGACTAACAGATGGAAATTGTAAAAGCTAAACAAACATTAGGTGTTCTTGGTGTTTGCTGCTTTGTAGCTGCACAAAGAACTGTGAACAGCTAGCTCTTCTCTCCCAGTGGAATTTTTGTTTCAGAGTGTGCCAGCCCCAGCCAGGGCCCAGCCCCAAAAGCGCTCTTTGTGTCAATAGAGGTGATCATTACAGTGGAATTTTCTCCTGTGTCCATTCTCTGAGACCCAGGCTTAGACCTTTCCTCCCACCTGCCTAATTACTTTGCTTTTTTTTTTTTTTTTTTTTTTGGGCTTAACTGATGTTAACAGAAAACATTAAAAATGCTTAGCAACTAAAACTCAGGAAGGCCCAGTAAAGAGGGCTGGCCCATGGTGCAGCCAGCTTGCTGCCTTAGGAACGGAAATGCTTGCTTTGACTCTGCAGGCAGTGGCCAGCAAGGAGACAAGTGACCTGCACGCCCTGGGGAGGGGTCTGGGGGTGGGGGGCGCACCGCGGATAAGTGCCCGACCACAGACGCTCCTGCTCGGCCCGGCCTGGAGCCGCACACGGTAGCCTCTCAACAGCGTTCACCTCCAGAGACGGTCTAGTTTATCCCGAAGCCTTCAGGTTAAAGTCCCTTCCCCTTCCCCCGTGCCAAAGCCACCTCTCTTCCCATCGCCCCCATTTCTTAAAAAGGCTCAGATTCTGTTTTGTCATTTTCCTATATTTGAATAAATCCCCGGTCTTGGGTGTTTATGGCATGCTTCTGGTGACTGCCTTGAAGAGATTTGTAAATGGCCTTTGGTTTGTAATTCAGATGTTGTTGTGTGGTCAACATTAATTATGTCAGCCAACATTCAGTTACAAATGAGGACTCTGGAGACGGACTCTTATCAGGAAGTGACATTTGACAGATGGATGGTTCTAGTAACAAAAAGAGAATGAGTTTTTTTAGCCTCAGCTGGTAAACTACAAAATGTTAAATACTGTTTCACTTTATTTACCTCCTTTATTCTGGGATGAGAAGGTAGAATAGAATTTACTCACTCATTCATTCCACAAATATTTATTGAGGGCTTACAAGTACCAGGCACTGTTTAACCCAAGCCCTTTTGAAGATTTCCTTTAAAACACTGCCTCACTTTGAAATCAAACTCGAAAACGAGTAAATTCCTTTTGTGTGAGATTTTTCCATAACTAGTCTTAGAGCTTGAGATTGATTAAGATAAATGACATTTCTAAAGACAGAGTGACCAAGAGACGTTACAGGAATATTAGCAAACCAAACGATATTTAGAGCCCTCTTCTCTTCAAAGACGAAGAAACAAAAGTCTGAGAAGGACAGTATGAGAAACACGCAGCGAGCCGGAGGTCGGCGGTGTAATTGGCGACCGTTTGGCACAAAATGCGCCCGGCCTTGTCACCCCCGGGTTGCCTAGTTGGGCAGGATCACAGGAGCTGGACCACAGTAGATGAGGCCTGGCCCGCAGTGCACATTTAATCAGTTCTGTTCAACAAACAGATGAATGCTCGGGTGATAAAGGGACAGGCCTTCAAGTGTGAGCTGAGGAGTGGGGAGCAGGTGAGTTTCCTGGAGCACCCACAGAGGCTTGGAGCCCCCAGGGAAGCGGGGGGAAGCGGAGGAGAGGGGTCACCTTCCTCAGAGTCGGGGCTTCGTGCTGCCTCTGCTTCCGAGTGTGCTTCACATGAAACCCCGGGTGGCTCCGCATGGACGGCGGGGCGTGGACGGCAGGGCGGGGACCGCGGAGAGTGGACCGTGGAGGGAGGGCAGGAAGAGCATCCCTTCTCCTCGCCGTGCCTCTTCACCATTCCCCAGTCACTGCCAGAGCATTCTTCAAGGGCAGGCGGCCATTGCCGACTCTATTTTCTATTTCCTATTTCCAGGGGACTTTTCATCTCCCCTTTGTCGCCATGCAGTTGATGAACTGGCCCCCATCCTCTTCCCTTTCTCTGCGGCACTGTGGAAGTTCATCACGTGGGGGAGGCTGACCTGTCCCACAGGCGCCTTGTGTTCACCCTCAAAAGAAGGGCTTTGAAATCGCTGACCATGAAGCTTTGGACTTGGCTGTGCTCCCCCAGCCAGCCCCAGTTTACATGAGCACGACACCCCAAAGCTGCTGAGGGCCGCGTGGAGAGGGAACCCACTGTCCGCAGAGGGAGGACTGCCCGAGCGCAGCACGGGCTTCACTGGACCTGCGTCTCTCCTCCTTTTCAAGTCCCTGCGTGGGCAGCGAAGGGCAGTGAATGGTTGGGGTCGGGGTGGGAAGGGTTGAATGTAAGCCCGCCAGGCAGCAGAGAAAGCGAGCTGAAACCACTGAGCTCCATTCCAGAGGACTGTGTTTTGGAAGAGCCCATACAGCGTCAGAGCTCCAGCTTGGAGACTTTTGTCTCCACTCTGTCGGGAAGCCATTTGGCTGGGATTGCCTTGGCTTTGTTTGCCAACAAAATGATGGAAGTACGCTACGGACCTGAGCAGAGGGGACAAGGGTGAGGGTCTCCGCCTGCCGGTGTGGCGTAGAGACGGTTGGGAGATGTTCCGAGAGTATTTTCCAAGAGTCACTGGGAAGACACTGGCTGGCCTTGCCTCACCTAAGGAGCCCCCCTGATCGGAGAGGGTGCCAGGAGATAAGGGTTCCCCTCAGCTGGTCACACACAGCACAGTCGACGAGCTCACCTCTGTTTTCTGTGTGTGGAGGGAAGGAAGGAAGGCCGCAGACACCTGGCCCTTCTCTGGAGTTGCCTCCAGGCTTGGATCGTGGTGTCACGATCTCAGGAAGTTGCTGTCCTCTGGAGAGTCCGTTTGCATAGATAGGCCAACTATCTCACAGGTTCCCGTATCCTGTCTATTCATAGACCAACAGATATTTGATTAAAAGAAAGGAAGCAGACAGTTCTTCTGGATATGATTAAACCAAGTATGTATGAAGATTCTGCAGACCGGTAGGAAAATGAGAACACACATTGAAAAGAAGGAGAAAACGCATGGCTTGTGTGAATGGATTGAACCTCAGAGACCATCTTTGAATCTCAGTTTACATACCACTTCTTCCAGGAAGCCTTCCCTGACCTCTCCAGGGCCGACTGAGGTCTTGCTCCTGTGTGCTCCCCTGAAGCCCTGCACTGAAGGTGGCATTCCTGGGCTGTGATCCCTTGTGTGTTGTCTCTGTCCCTGGCCAGACTCCAGCAGAGGCCTTGAGAGTAGACCGTGCCTGCCCTATAGTGGGCGAACAGTAAATATTTGTTGTCACAGACCATGGGCCCAGTAAAAACAGATTGCTTTGTGGGGGTGAGGCTGAGGTGAAGCCTTTGAGTCAGGAAACCGAGGGCTTTATGTTCCCCCCACGAGGAAGGTGGGTTCCCCCAAGGCCTCTGGACTAATTCCAGCCTTCCTGTTCTAGCTCGCCTTATCTTGATGGAGACAGTCATTTGTTTTACATCTTTTACAGGAGCCGAGGCCTTGCAGCCCATCCAGGAGAGCTGTGTGGGGTGGGGTTTTCTGATTACACTCCTTGAAGGCTAAGCTGTGATTTCTAAAGCTCTTTCATCTGTGACATGACCCAAACCCCTACCCAATTTCCTCTCCCAGAGAAAGCAGCATGCCACTCTTACGAAAGTGATTTTTTTTTTAATTATGTTATTTGAAGGAGAAGCATAACTAAAAACGTGTATTGAGCAAAACAGAATACTCCAATTGGCACAGGAAAAAAGACGGCTTTTGAGAAAGACAAGCAAGATTCCACGTGGGAGCCTGATGTCTTAACCATTTCAAGCCTGGTTTCCTGGCTGAATTGGCTCTTTCTCGGCTATTGCAAGAGCAAAACAGCCCCTGAGCCCTGACTTACCTGTCCCCTCCCCCGTCTCTACGTGATCCCTGATGCCATTCCTGTGGGGACACAGCTTGGTCTTGTCGGCCCCCCCAGACTAGGGCTGCGCTCAAAGCCTCCGAGTGGCCCGGTGCCCCGAGAACCAGTCACGCTGCCTCCTCTGTGCTGGCCCCTCTGACATCCAGAGATGGCTCTATTTTGCCATCGGAATACAAAGGAGAAGTCACCTTCTGTCGCTCTGTTTTCCACTTCACTTGTACCTGGGTGGTGCCCCCTTCCCTTCTGTCTTGGCTAATTCCCCAAGGGTGCTCACTGTCAAGAAAAATATTACCTGTGTGTTTGTAATTGAACAACCTTGGTTGTTTTTTGTTTTTTTTTTTAAGTCACCAGCACTCTTATCTTAGTAAACGGGATTTCTCCTTCCGGCGAGCCTTCCTCTACTCTGCTCCACTGGCATTCTGATGACCACCTGGCAGTCCCTTGTTACCATTTTCAATTGCTGTTTGGCAACAGCTTTCTAGGAGAAGGTGCTGGTACGTGGTGCCAGGGGTGCTGAATAGCCTTGGGCAAGTTACTTAATCTCTCTCATCTATGAGATGAGAGCAGCTGTGCCTGTAGGAAGGTGCCGGGAGCAGGAGAGCATGCACGTGATTCCCCTCCGTGGGCCTGCGTACAAGCCTCCAGGCCTTCGTGGGGACGGATGTCTGATGGGCAAACCTAAAACGGCCACAGATAGAACCTTCACGTCTCCACTGTGAACCGTGCGGGTCCCCCCGGAGGAAAAGGCATCAGTGTGTGCCACTCCAGTGCCCCCCGACCACCTGTCCTCTCGGTGGTCTCTACCGCCTGTCCCCCCTCCCTGCTCTCCGCTGCTCTGCGGGAGATGCCCCTCCCCATCGGGTGTGCAGGCACCCTGAGACCCGGCCCCGCCCTTGTTGGCGGTCTCCTCACTCCCCGTGCCTCCCCGCCGCCTGCACGTCTCCCAGAGACACGACGAGTGACTCTTCCCAGGACCAGTGCAGTTGGGACGTGGCTCACACGCCACCTTTGGGGACGCCTTCCCTGAGCAGCCACTCCCAGGTCGCCCGTCCTGCCGCCCTCTTTTGATTCTCTGAGTAGCAGCCGTCAGTGTCGCCTCATCGTGTGCGCCTCCCGCTGGACCCCGTGCAGGGCTCTGTCGCTTTGGCCGCTGCCTCTCTGGCCTCCAGGGTCGTACCTGGTGGGTGGCTGACGCCGTCCTCTGTTTGCCACCAGATTCAACAAATAGTAGCTGCTTCTTTTTTTTTTTTTTCCTGGCCCCGTGGCATGCGGAATCTTAGGTCCCCAACCAGGGATGGACCCTGCGCCCCCTGCAGTGGAAGCGCAGGGTCTTAACCACTGGACCGCCAGGGACGTCCCAGTAGCTGCTTCTTTTGCTGTTCAAACTGGAGTGTGTCTACATGAACGAAGATGTATATATGTGCTACTTATAGACACGGTTAAAATGGTCTGGGGGGGATGTGACAGCCACCCTACCGAAATAGGGACCCTAAGGGCAAGCCTTTGTTATTTTCCTCCTGGATTGGAAGGCTGACCAGGCGTTGGTTGACTCATCAATAAAGATCCAAAATGAAGAGCGGGTTCCCTCCTCTGATCCTCGCCGGCAGGTGCGTGGCAGGACTTGGGAGCCCACACTTACTTTCTGGAGGACTCTCAATGATTTGACTGTGTTCTCTCCTGGTGAGGGTCCTGTGTTAGCAGTCGCCCCCCCCCCCCGGACCTCGCCCTCTTTTTCTGCACATTCCCACAGACGAGGGGCTCAGAAGACCTGCATCACCACCTAAGATAGGACAGTGGGTGCACATGCTCAAGCCCCCTGCAGGACAGTGCTTCCCAGGGTGGGTTCCAGTGGGTCCTCAAGCTCCCAGTTCTCGGATCAGGGGCCCCAGAGGCAGGTGGGGGTCTGAGACACAGGGAACCCCGAGTGAGTCAGCGTGTCCGGGACCCTCCGAGGAGGACGGAAGCGGGGGCAGTAGACGGTCCTAAGGTTCACACGTCAGTGCTGGAAACGGGGGTCTTGGGAATGGCTTTTGTGGAGCAGTTCTCTGTGCACATGTGCTCCGGGGCTGGGCTGGAGGACCCTTTGCCCGATGGTATGCAGTGCTTCTCTCTGGAGATGAAAGAAAGAGGAACAGACCCTCACGGAGTTCACATCCCGGAGGGAAAAGGAAATAGGTAATGACGGGACAGGTGGCTCACTCCGTGGGGGACGCATCGCAGCCCATACCCTCCTCACGACTTGCCCTGTGGATGTCCCAAGGGTGTGTCAGACCGAACAAACCGGAGTTACCCTCAGGAGCTGCCCTGCACGGCTTCCGGGTGTGTCCTCTAGGGCGCGGGGTCTCCGGGCACCCCTGGGCCCAGGAATCGCTCCCGACGTGTCCCTCCCTTCTCTGCACTCACGTCCTGTCACCTTTGCCTCCTTGGTCCCTCTCAGGCCCATCTCTCCTGCTCCACTGTCACCGCCCTGGTCCTCACTCCCCTCTCTTCTCTCCTCTCCTCTGCTGAGTGATCCATCCAGAGCTGCCTGGGCCCCTCCTGTGTCTCCTTTCACCAGGGCCCCTTTCCTCAGCCCCTCTCGCCACACGCACACATGCACTCACGCGTTAAGACCCCTCCATGGCTTTCTGCTGCTTCTAGGATGGAACAGTCCTTGGCACCGCCTGCAGAGCGGGGGCGGGTGGCCCTGCCCGTCCCTCTGGCTGATCCTGGAGCCTGGCCCCGCTGCTCTCTGCACTCCAGACACACGCCTGCCTTCTTTATTTTAATTTACTTTTTAAATTATCATACAGTAAAATCGACCTTGTTGTTTTGTTGTACAGCTCTGTGGATCCTAACACACGCCCTAGTCTTCCTGTCATGCCTTGACTGCCGCGCCCCCTGCCCGGGGGCCTGGATTACCGCACTGGCCTGGTCACTCCTCCCTGGGCGCAGACGTCCTCCTCTAGACGTCCGCTTCGCTCCACGCGCTGCGCCCCGTGCCCTGTGCCCCCCGTGCACATGCTTCCGCACAGCCGCCGCGGGCCTCTGGATGCGCGGCTCTGGGGGAACCCGGCCCACGTGGCTTGGCGCCCACGCTGCATCCGCGGTGCCTGGGCCGCGCTCGCCTCTCAGTAGGCGCTGGGGGAACGCGCCCTGTGTCAGGAGAGGAGGAATGAACCGTCCGCTCAGGAATGGCTGTAGCCCCTTCCGGAAACCCGGCTCAGTGCCGCGGGGGAGCCGGCGTTGAAAGCAGACGGGCTCCCGCTGAGTTCCTCCTTCACCTCTTGTTGGAGAACGTAGCATCATCTGATTCGTTTGCTTAATGAGGATTATAAAACCTACCTCAAGTCCTGCAGTCGGATTAAGTGAGGTGACTGTAGAAGTCTTTGTTAGAAGGAGGCACTCAGTAACTGGCAGCCTTCACCCCACCGTGTTGGGGGCAAGATCCAGTTCCGGAGAAAGGGTGCCCAGGTGTTCACCTGTCCTGAGCAACCGCACAGCCTCTGCCCCTGCGCCGCTCTGCGTATTTAGGTTGCACTGGGGAGACCCCCGCCCTCCCTGCGGTGAGGGCCCTGCGCCCCGCCTGCTGCCCCGTCCCCGGTGCCGCCCATAAGGACTGCGGTTCTGTCGGTGCCGAGCGGGGGGTGCCACCTGCCCGGAGCGGCCTTCCACTTCGCTGCCCAAGCCCCTCACTCGCGAGCCGGCTGGTGGAAACAGAGCTAAAAGCCCGGCCCTGAAGGCCCTCTGGGACTGGGCCACCCCTGAACGTGACCTCCCTTGTTGTCGCGGTGTTGGCACCGCAGGGGGCGGGGGGCGGTCAGGTGCCACAGGTGCTCACCCTTGTGGGAAGCCTCCCGCCCCCGCCCGCCTCCATCTCCAAGCAGGGAGGGGAGCGCAGACGCGCGAGGACCCGAGGGAGTCCGGCTTGCGGGGTGGGAGTGCACCGCCAGGGCCGGCAGCTGTCGGAAAGGGGGCCTCTGTAGATCTCTGATGACAACGTGTCTTGCTTCCCCAAACCTCTGTGCAGGAGCCTTTCTTTTGGGAGGAATCCTCTACTCCTGGCAGTTTCCTCATTTCAACGCTCTGAGCTGGGGCCTCCGCGAAGACTACTCCCGGGGCGGCTACTGCATGATGTCGGTCACCCACCCGGACCTGTGCCGGCGCGTCGCCCTGCGCCACTGCCTGGCCTTGGTCGCAATGTCCGCCGCGGCCCCGGCCCTGGACGTCACCACGTGGACCTTCCCCGTCATCGCCCTCCCCATCAACCTGTACATTTCCTACCTCGGCTTTCGGTTCTACAGGGACGCAGACCGGAAGAGCTCCCGGAAGCTGTTCTTCTGCAGCCTCTGGCACCTGCCCCTGTTCCTGCTGCTGATGTTGACCTGCAAGCGGCCGGCTGCGCAGGGCGACGCGGGGGGGCCGCAGAGCTGACGGCAGACCGGCGCGTGGGGAGAAGCGAAACACATCCAGGGAGACGCACAGGTTTTTTTTTTTTTTTCCCTTTGCTGTTAGGCAAGGATATTTTGGTAATTCCAAAGCACCAGGAGAGAAGTCGCTGCGTTGAGAACGAGATTGTAAACTAATTTGGTGCTCGGTGATCACTCGACAACTCTTTCCACGGTGATATCCAAAATGCTCCCCAAATAAGAACTGGGTTGGCTCCGCAGGTTTACGTAAGGAGAGCATTCCTCTTTGAGGGTCTTTACGGAGCTCTTCCTCTAACCCCACCCACTTGTCCTCTCCCTCAGGTAGAAGTGGGAGCGCACCTTCCCTTCGTAGCTCCTCCACGCACGCTCCCCAGCTGCCGACCGGGCTGGCCGGCCGAGGCGCACACTCGCACGCTGGTATCTGTGGTTCCGTGGCCTCTGGTCCCTCGCCGGCTGTCAGAAGCAATGCAGGCTGCCAGTCGCAGCCCCCCTTCCTGTGAATGAGCCAGGGCCCCCGGGTCCAGCTTCCTCCGTCCCACACACACCCTCAGCCTCATCTTCCCTCAGACGATAACAGAACACCAAGGACAAGCTGCTGCCCAGCGTCTGCGGGAAGAATTCCAAACGGTTGTCTGGGGAATCTCAGGCTGGACCACCCACCGCCCACCCTATCACGCATCGGCATTTCAGAAACGCCAGGGAATCAAAGGCATCTTTAAAGTTCACTTTAAAATATGCGAGGTGTCAGAGCGTTTCTTTCTGGAAGGGTCATGCTAGACTTAAAGCTAGAAATCCCTCCGGCTCTGACCCATCTCGTCCTCTCCAGTCACTGCTGCGGTCATCGGCTCGGCTCAAGGCTGAGTGAGAGGGGAAATCAGAAAGGGGCCAGCCGGCCCACATAGCTCACATTCTTGTCCCTTTAGTGAGGAACACATTTCCATCCTGCTATCTTCTAAATTCAGAAATTAGCCTCCACACGTCCGGTGGCTTGGAGAGCCGGAAGCAGGAGCCGGACTCCGGATGGGGATGCTGAATGGTCCCGGGAGGCGCATGGGTCCCCGCAGACAGGGGTGGCCTCCGCCACCAGCAGTCTCCTCAGCCCTCACGTCCACCTGCTTGTCCACTGTCTGTCCCGTTTGCCAGAAGGTCTTGAAGCTTAACAGGATACTTTAGTTACTCAGTGCCCCCGAAGGAATCCAGTTGGGAATTTATGCAACCCTTAAACAGTGCCTGCAATATGCCTGTTCTCTCAAAACTTTCCAAAGCGATTGCAGATAGCATCTGATCTCTGTCTCCGCTTACCTGAAACATCACCTCTTGGCTGCGTCCAGGTCGCACTGTGGGAAGTGGCACGAGTGTGTCTGGTGGGGACATCCACAGCCCTCAGATTTGTAAAGCGAGTTGGTTCTCTTCCTGCTGCAATAAACCAGCACCTCAAACCGTAGTGTGTGTGGCGTCATTCGACTCCATCTCCGGTTCCTGGTGGAACCGATAACGCTTGCCTCACTTTCATGAGCTGGGAGGAGAGCAGAACGCCCGGGGATGTTTCTTATCGAGGGGGTGGAAGCAAGCAGCCTGCGCTCCCGAAAGAATCCGCCTGACACCCACCCTCTGCTCTGGATCACCCAGTCTCTCCCTTCCCCTCCCTTCAAAACCATTGCCCTGGAAATGGTCCTTGGGGCCTCTCTGACCTCCTGACTTGTCGTTCCCCGGCTCAGAAAATACAGTGCCCAATGCGCAGTCTGCACAACAAATGATGTCTCAGCTCCTTGGCGCTCAGACCCCAGGATGAGAACCTTCCACGGGAACCCCTCACTGCCAGCCCCCCCCCCACCCTGCCGCCATGCTGCTTCTCACACCTCCCTGGGGCTACCCTGTGCTCAGACGACCACCTTCCCAGGCCCCTGCCCCTTCATCCCTGCGGGAACGTGGAATTCACGCTCCCATGACCCCCTCAGCCCTGGAGCCCAGACAGCTGCTCGGTCACCTGGGCTCCTGACGTCCCGGGGCTTCACCTCCACGGCCCGGTGTTCCGACCCTGACCGACGAGCAGCAGCACTTCCCGGACGGTGAAGCCCCTGTGTTCCAAGCATCCCTCGGCAGGTCTCTGGGGAGTCCTGTCACCCCACTGGGGAGGCACGAGCACGTGCAGAGGACCTCCCAGGGGCCCGAGGTTAAAGACACGAGGGTCTGAGTCTGCTCCTCCTGGCGATGCCCTGGCCATGTCGGGAGCCCAGCCTGGGACACACTGTCTGGACCTGATGTGCAGAGTTCCACTCAGCCTGTCGGGCCAGTGGCTGCAGGGACAGGACTCAGCCCGGGGGCCCTGACTCAGGAGGGGGGCCACACGGGTAGGAGCAGGAGCCTGCGCTTCGAAACGGGATTGCACTTGGGCTTTATTTCATAATATGGCAAACTAATGACAAGGAAAGGGGTCATGTCCAGTTTCCTTATTTAGCTTTTTAAGAAACACGATTCTTAACACGGTATTCCTTCTGACTCTGGGAAAATTGTACCAACTTCCTTTTAGTAAAACCACTGTATCCGTTGTGGATAAAACCAAATTTCACCAAAGGGTCCGTCTCTGTAGGCCGACGGTGAGGGGGATGCCGGTCGTTGCCTCTTGCCAGGATTGGTTTGTGTTTCCAGACATAAAAATAGGGTCTGCCTTGCCCAATCAAAACACCTTCATCGCACTTTAAATACACTTTGAGTGCCCCACGCCCTGATGCTAGAGGGAAAAAACAAGGCTGTCGGAAACTGTGCTTTGCTCTGCGGATGTACAGAGTTGAATTTCCCTCTGACCGTTTATTTTTTCTCAGTCCATCCTCACTCCTTTTGCTTTGTTAAGAAAATAGCTGGGACTCAGCACTCCTGTGCCCCACGGCAATGCTGGGACCAGAGCAAAGCTTTTTCTGCTTGCTGACTCAGGTGTGATGGGAGACTCACTTCTCTGAGTTCAGCTGGAGTCAGGGTCTCTGTCCTCTGACCTCCACCCACCCCACCCCCTTCCCAGCACGCTCCTCTTACAGCAGGACACTTGTAACTGACGGCAGGAGGGACTCAGGGGAGAAAGGTTTTCGGGAAATGCCCTCTTGACCTTTCTAATGACATGCTCACAGCCCAAGAGATTTTGACTTAAAGAAGAACTGGGTTGGGATGTTGCCTTGCTTCTTCTCTGGAATCATCGGCCAGCTAGCGATCGTCCACAAAGCGCTTCGTGTCGGGGGCACGTTTTCTCCATCTGTCTTGTAGGATCAGTGGCGTCAACTGACAGGCAACTAAATAAAACGCAAGTGGAGAACAAACAGGGTCGAGCAATCGACTTGACTGCTGCCCCACGGCACTTTTTCCCCAGTGTCGAGAGCAGTGCTTGGCCCAGAGCAGGTGCTCAGTAAGTGCTTTTTAAAAAATTATTATTATTATTTTTATTTTTGGCTGCATTGGGTCTTCATTGCTGCACGCAGGCTTTCTCTAGTTGGGGCGAGAGGGGGCTACTCTTCGTTTCGGTGCACAGGCTTCTCATTGCGGTGGCTTCTCTTGTTGCAGAGCACGGGCTCTAGGTGTGCGGGTTTCAGTAGTTGTGGCACGTGGGCTCAGTAGTTGTGGCTCGCGGGCTCTAGAGCGCAGGCTCAGTAGTTGTGGCGCATGGGCTTAGTTGCTCCGTGGCATGTGGGATCTACCCGGACCAGGGCTCGAACCCGTGTCTCCTGCATTGGCAGGCAGATGCTTAACCACTGCGCCACCAGGGAAGTCCCTCAGTAAGTGCTTTTTGAGTGAATAACCCCATCTGGTCTACGAGAGGCCCCTGTGGTCAGAAGGACAGGGTCTGTTAGCCCGGGATCAAGAAGGAACTGATTGGGAAAGCTGTTTATAACAAGCAGTTTCGTGAGAGAAAATGGCTTGTAAACCGTCCTTATCCCACTGCTGGGACAGTCCCCGGTCCCACCCCCCCACCCCCGCAGGACAGTCTGGGGCTGCACCGACCAGAGGGCCCTTCCCCGCTTCCAGACCAGCACCCACAGCTTCTCTTGTTTCTGGAATCTCCCTTCTCTGACTTCAGACCACCGCCCCACCGCCCCACCATCCCTGCTGTGTCTCCTGGGGCACCTGTCAGTGTGCAGGCTGCAGGTGTTACGCACCTGTCCATGCACCGTCTCCCTGCCCCACCATCAGATCCTAAGCCCAGTAAGGCAAAAGCGTCTGCTTCTCATTGCTGGATCCACGGGCACCCAGAATAGAAGGGACTTGGGAGTGACCACGAGGCGGGTGCTCCGTCAGTGAGCAAAGGAATGGATGGGTGGCTTTAGGGCAGGTGCTGGGGCCGGAGGAACACTTGTCTCGGCTCCACTGGGACCAGCGCGGGGTGGGGGGGTGAGTAGGGCACACACCCCATGTGACTGAATCCAGGGCAGACGCAGCTCTCGACCTGTCTTGTGAAGAAAACAGCCAGAGTCGAGCCAAGATGATTACTATCATTCCTTCCTGATGTTACTCAGTCTTTGTTTTCCAAAGTGTGGTACATTTTCGCTCTTTCCTGTGTCTTCAGGGCTGTCTTGGCTCAATGACTTAGCGGCAAGGAGTTCTTAGTCAAGTCGGCTTCTTGGCCTCGATTTTTCTTGCTCTCTCTTTTTGCTTTTTCAAATGCGTTAGCAGAGAATCTAGTGTCTAGCTCCGTCTTCTTCCCGAATCGTCACCCACCTCCGGCGGGTGAGAGCCAGCCCATGCGTCCAGGTCAGCTTAAAGGAATAGGACCCCGATCTGGCTCATAAGCTGGGGGGCTGCCTAGGAAGTGGAAGCCAAGAGAGGGAGAATCCCAAGTGCAAGACGGCAGGTCGGCCAGGCTGGGGGTGAAGATGGAGTGCCAGGGTCTTGGTAAAAGCCAGTGTGTCCTCAGCAGACAGCTCCTACCCGACAGCTGCTCTCTCTAAAGCAAAGCCCAGAACAGAGCTGGGGATGGGCAGGAGGGGGGAGGGGAGGGGAGCAGAGGAAACTTTGGAGGAGACAGAGCAGGGTGCTTGGCTGAGTAACCCTACCCCAAACACCTAAAGAGGGGCCAGGTGACAAGATGAACAATCCCGGGAGCATTAGCTGGGCTAACACAAACACGCCCTCCACCCTTCCCACCCTCAACAAACAGACAAACACAAACCAAACAAAGCATCCGTGAGGGAAGAGGCACCTGCCCCTCTGTCATCCACTGAGCAAGTGACCGTCCACGTGCCGTGAGCCGGGCCTGGTGTGGGACAAAGGGACGAACCCAGCTTTGGCCGCGACCCCCAGGAGCTCACTCTCCGGAGAGTTCTCAGGGAGGGAGTGGAAGGCGCATTCCAGCTTCTTCCCCAAAGTCCTTCTGTTCTAGGTACTTTGGCCACACAACTAATTGGCCGGGAAGCAACTTTGCTGAAAGATAAAATAACAAAAAAATAAAAGAGGGATGTTAAAAAGGACATGATGGTACATGAGAAATGAATAACAAAATTAGAAAGACTATTGCAAAATCAAAATATCTGAATACATTTAAAAGGTGTGTAGGGCATTCTCTGATGCCAGTGGTTGGGACTCTGGGCTCTCACTGCCCAGGGGCCTGGGTTCAGTCCCTGGTGGGGGAGCTAAGATCCTGCAAGCTGTGCAGCGTGGCCAAACATTTTAAAAATAAATAAATAAAATTTTAAGAGATTGAAAAAAAATAAAAGGTGTATAGATTCATGGCAGTACTGTGCAAATAACTTCTTTTATTTTGTGGGTTGGACCTCAGCGCTTGTCTTCCAAGTCCTTCATTCATAGTATTAGCCTTTTTTTTTTTTGCTTGGTGGTTCATCTCCTCGTTTGACATCACGCTTTTTATGTTTTGCTAAAATCTCTTCCTTCATTAAGAGAGGTATCCGTCTCCACATGGTGGGGTCCCAGCTTGCACCCGAGCTGTCTCGTGCCGTGAAAGCCTCTCCCCACTTGGTGCCCTGGACACATTGTCACGTGTCCTCTGAGCGACGTTCCGACGTCCTACAGGAAATGGGGGTCCAGCTCTGCACCTTCGAGGCCCTCGGCCTCTTTCCCCTCCAATGCAATGTGTTTCAAAAATAAGAAACCAACTCTGGGGGCAAAGCATCGTCACCCGTCGGCTCCAGAAAGCCATCTGTAATGTCACTGGCTGGAGAAAGGCTAGCGCATTTCAGCCAGGGGAGACCAGGCACGGCTTGATCCAGGCGGCAGAAGCTCTCTCCACTTGCTGTCACCACTCTTGGCAGGCTCTCTCCCCTTAAGAAGCAGACACCCCTTAAACAATTATTCATTCCTTTATTCACAAATACTTGTTTACTACTTACCTCGGGTGAGGTGCTGGGGTGCAGAAGTGAAGAAAACAAACCTCCCTGTCTTCCCGCCTGGGATATCTCGAGAAGAAAACAGAAACCCCCAATAACTGTGGTCGCCTCCTCGGTGGGCCACTGGGTGACTGGAGACAGCTGCTTGTTCAAACCTAAAGAAAAGGAAAGTGGACACTGAGATGCTGGCCCTGTCTGGCCTGATTTGGGGTTTGTGCTGATTCCTGACCCCCCCCCCCCGGCCTGGTTCACGTCGATGAGCCCACGTGCGGGACGCAGCCGTCCCCTCCCACCACGAAGGTTTGAGGAACTCGGTGAGACGAGGGTGGACAAAGGGGAATTACACTGTACCGGGCTGGCCAAAAAGTTCGTTCGGGGTTTTCATCACATCTTCTGGCAAGCCCCGAATGAGTTTTTTGGCCACCCCATAGTTTGGTCCTCGGAGAGGCCTTGGGGTCAGGGCCGTGAGGAAGTGGGCCCCAGGAGAGGCCCCGGGAAAGGCGTCCCAGCGAAGGCAGTGCCCAGCGGCTATGTGGCCCCTCAGATGCCGCCGCCCATCACCACGATGCAAGCCTGTCCTGACCTCCTGACACCTGTGGTCCCCGACTCATTGTAAGGAAGGACCTCCTTTATATACAGGCCCGGGTGAAGGTCCACTTATTACAAGACCATTAACAAGGTGAAAACCCAGGGCGTTTTACTACCTGCTGTTTACACCAAGTCAGCCGCACCCCCGGGACTTCCCAGGCCGGCACCCTCTTCAGGGCGGCAGGGCCACCCTCAGAGCTAAGTCAGTTCCTGTCGAGAGCATTTGCCTCAGCACCTTTAAAGTCAGCTGCTTTCTTCTCCAAGTAAAGTGCTTCTTGAAAGACACTTCCATTTTCTCAGGAATCGTTTAGGGAAAACTTTGGATCAAAGAGCCAGGAAAGAGCCAGGCGGGTCCGTTTTCCAGTAGCCCCAACCCTAAGCTTCTGTGGGCATTGGGGTCCCCGTGCTCCCTGGCTCCCGCCAACCACCCGGCCCCTGCCCAGACACGCGGGACAGGAAAGCATCAGCCGCAAGCCGGGCTCCCTCGGAATTGTCCCTGCCCCCTCATCTAGAAACGGACACTTGGCATTCTCCGCGAGGCATTTTAATGCTAATTTGTTTAGTCCAAAAAGAGGAGCCCAAATAGATGTGGTCCGTTTGGCGGGGACGTAGCGCATTTGTTAGTCAGTGCGAAAGCCTCCTTGGCAGGATATTAAATATTACCCTGGCTATTCACGAACACTTCATATTTCAAGAGAGGAAGGGAGGCTAAGGCTGCGTCCTATAAATCAGCCTTTCGAAGAGGCAGAAAGAGGCAAACATTTGATAAGTCTATGTCGTCGTGCTCGCAGATCAAAGGCGCTAACGTTTGTACTCATGCATCCGGCGTTCCGGCAGCAGCTCTGACACACCGAGGCTGGGCCGGCTGGGGAGGAAAGGATTAGCCAGTTCTGATCTGTGATCGGCTGGGTCTCGGGAGAAGTAGGAGGGTGTTGCGGCTGAGTTCTGGGCTGGCTGCGGCGGGAGAGGCGGAGGGCCTCCCCCTTCAGGCTCTCGCTTGGGACCGTGGTGCCTCTGCTCCCTGAGCCCACTTCACTTGGAGACAAACGTGACCAGGGATAGACCCGCAGCCCCCAGCATCGAAAAGCTGAAAATACCTTGGCTGTTGGGCACAGCAGGAGGCCAGGTGGCCAGCCCTCTCTGCGGAGGGTCCCAAGCCAGCCCGGGGCTCCCTGGGTCTCAGGCTGCTCTCACCACCCCGGGCCTGTCCCACAGCCCCGTCCCTTTACTTACTCTGGCATCCACTTTGCCTTCCCGCAGCTTCTCTTTTACACAGGGGTACCATTGGGAGCCCCAAGGAATGTGCTCCAGAAGTCCTGACCCTGGTGCCCCACATGGACAAAAGGACAGTGAACACAGAAGGACGGACATCTTCCTGCCAACACCACGGGCTAGAATTGAGCCACTTGACTCATCTTCCCCAAGAGCACACAGCAGTACCCACCATCTGGTGTATTCAGCTATCGCCTGTGATCTGGATTTATAGGGTGGCCACTAGGATTTTCCCACCTAATTGCTTGAGATCCGATATGGTCCCTTCAGTGATTATAATTCCTGATTCCCAGATGGATGCGGCTGGAAGGTCGGCTCCTTTTCCAGGAGAGTTAGGGAAGCAGGCTGGACCCAGGGCCTCTTGCCCACCTTGAAGTGCCAACAGGTGTTCTTAAGCTGCAGGAACGTGAGCAGCCTCAGCAGACACGGACAGAAATCTTTTTCTCTTTTTGGACGACACTGGTCACAGCTCCCAGACTCGGACTGGACCGTATCATCGGCTCTCCTGGGTCAACAGCTTGCCGACTGCGGGTCTTGGGACTTTGTCTCCATAACTGCAGGAGCCAATTCCTGTCAACCAGCCAAGCCCTCAGTCCTCTTGGTTCTGTTCCTTTGGAGAACCCAGGCTCATCCAGATGGGTTTTGGCAGAACAAATGTGTAAGGATGACATCTCTGCCCACGCTGACTCAAGCTTTCTCTCCCTTACTTGCCTATGCTTCTCTGATGTAGAGGGGCCGCCCTGTTAATTAACCTTTGTCGCCTCACTGAGAAGGGCTCCTAGCAGTTTAGAAAGTCTCAGGGAGACGAGTAGGGCATGTAGACACAAGGCTTTAAAGAATTTTGATAGAGTCTTTATGTAGTTGTGAATGACTTGGTAACTTCTGGGTTTCCTTTTGGGGGGCACCTTTTATATCTTTATATCATACCTACGTGTGACCAGAACTGCCCAGACAGATGTTGCCTGGGCTGAGAAGTAAAACAAACATATTTATATGTCAGTTTTATAGCCTCTTCCCAAAGCACTGTCTTTGTCTGTGGATTATGGGCACCCAACTAGCATTACATTTAGAAAGACTGATGGTTACTCATAGAGCCCGGCATGGTGTCCTATGTCTAGAGCAGCAAGATTCACGTATTTTAAGGCGTAGGAGGTGAGGCCCTTGCCACCTAGAAAATGGACACATGCCTGTACAATTTTGCAAACTATTTCAGAAGGTCCATGGATCCCCCTGGTCTCTAATATGGGGAGGTGGCTCTCAACAGATTTTCCCTCGCTTTTTTCAAGTGTCTTAGTCATGCTGACACATGTCTTATCTCAGGCCGACTGCTTCAGAAATTTCAAAGAGCATATATGTCCGTTCCCTCCACACACTGATGGAGAAATCATGCATTTAGGAGGCAGACAGATCCGAGTTTGAATTCGGGTCTGCCCCCGGGCAGGGGTCTGTTCCCACCTCTACGAGTTCCCGTCTGTAATGCGGTATGATTCCTGCCGTTTCCGAAGCTGGTGAGGGAGGCCGGGGACGGGACTGGAGCAAGTAATTCGCACGCTTTGCTCCGTCCTGCGCTGCCCCACTGAACTGTCCGACGAATGATTTTCCTGAATTGCCCAGCTGTTCTGGCCCCGAGCAGACACAGCCCGCGGCTCTGAAGTAGAGCAAGACTGGAAACAGAACGGCGATGCTTCCGCACGTGGGGGGCGGGGGGGCGGGGGGGCGGGGGGGCGGGCGGGCGGGCGGGTTTGCCCTGCAGGGTGTCCGGCTCTGTTTCCCCACCCCGCTCCCTCCTCGCAGGTCCTTTTCTGTTTCTGTTTAGACGCCTGAGTTCACCTTCACTCAACAGCGCCTCCTATAGGGGACCCCGGTTTTCTGCTCACCCTGCTTCCTCCTGAAATCTGTACTGGGCGTTCAATACCTCGTACTTCTGTCCTTGTTTTTCAAGGGTGAGCATGTACGGCGTCAAACAGCATCTGCTACAGAACTTGTTTATGGAGTTGACTCGTCGTCCGTTCCACTTTCCTTTCCTCTACACGTGGCCCTAAGTTCTCCTGGTCCCTCCTTCCTGCAGGAGCTATGACTTAGGGCCAAATCAGCCCTGACTTCCTCCCCATTTGTATTAGCTTCCTAGGGCTGCTGTAACGAATTGCCACACACTAGGGGGCTTAAAAACAACAGAGATGTGTTCTCTCACGGTTCTAAAGGTCTGAAGTCTGAAGTCGGTCGGTATCAAGGGCTGCAATCAGGGTGTCAACAGGAGTAACCTCCCTCCGAAGCTTCTAGGGGAGAATCCTTCCTTGCTTCCTCCAGCTTCTTGTGGCTGCTGGTGTTCGTTGGTTTGTGGCTTCATGACCGTCACACTCCAGTCTCGGCCCCCTTTCTCACACAGCCCTCTCCCGTGTGTGTGTGTGTGTGTGTGTGTGTGTGTGTGAAATCTCCCCCACCCCCGACCTCTCTCCTAGAAGGACATGTACATCCTTAGCCAGATCCCACCCAGGTAATCCAGGTTAGCCCGCCCATCTCAACATCCTTAACTTAATCACATCTTTTGCTATGTAGTAGTCACAGTTTCTGGGGAGTAGGGCCTGATATCTTTGGGGGACATTTTTCAATGTCATTATCAGCACCTAAAACTCCAGCCGTTCATCTGTTCAATACTAGCCAGATAATCCCTGCCCGCAGCCCCTTCCCACGAGAGCTCAGCTCCCCCCCGCCCCCGAGACCATCTCAACCCTGTGTTTATCCCGCTTTGTCTCTCCACATCCCCTGCCGCCATCCTCATGGACAACAGCATCCATTTTTAATGAACCGGTGACTCCCTTTGATCTGACAGCCCTCAGCCTCCCCACCGACTGGAGGTCCAGCCTCACACCCCACCCCCACCTGCCAGCAGACCTGTGTCCCTAGGTCCCCTGTTCCCTCCACACGGGTCTGCAGGAGGAGCTGGATGGGACACACATTTGCTCACCTCGAATCTCCGCAGCTGCCCTCTTCCTTTCCTGGTCTTTTTGTGGACAGTCCCATCGGTGTATTCGTCAGGATGTGTTTCCTAGAGCTGCTGTAACAAATGACTACACAGGCTTGGTGGCTTAAAGCAGCGAAGTTTATTCTCTCACAGTCCTGGAGGTCCCAGCGTAGGCGGGCCTGGCTGGCTGCCGAGCCTCCGGTGGGGATGGGCCCCTGGCCTCCTTCAACTTCTGGAGATCCCTCGGCTCATGGCAGCAAAACTCCAGCCTCTGCCTCTGTCTTCGCTGGCCTCTCTTCCATGTCATCCTCTTCTAAGGACACTTGTCATTGGATTTAGGGCCCGCCCTGATCCAAGATGATCTCAACTCAGAATCCTTACCTTAATTACATCTGTAGAGACCCTTTGTTCAAATAGAGTTGCATTCACAAGTTCCAGGTGGACATACCTTTTGGGAGACCGCCATTCAGACCCCTGCACCTCTCCAACTTCCAAATCTGAAAAAGACAGCATGCTGCAGGGCGTGGGGGCTGCTTGCTGCAGCCAACAAAGGGCCACGTGATGCAATCTGGGAAGCCTGAGGAAATAACTCCCAACTGATGGACCTTGACCAATGGGGGACAAGAGAAGGAGGAAACACCCTCCAGTGGTGGATAAACCCCAGTCCCATCCTGTGGACCTCCTTCCACTTTTCTGAAGAAGGCTAATGAAAAAAAAAAAAAAAGATAAAATAAAATAAAAATAAAGAAGGCTAACGAGCCAGGCTTCCTACCTCTTCCAAGCTCTTCTCCAAGTCGCCCACAAAGTACAGCCTCTCCTCTCTCCTTCCCTGGCCTCACTTCCCGTGGCTGCTGGTCCGCACCCTGTGGGCTTGTTCCTCTCCAGTAGATTGTTAGCATGTTGCTGCTCGCCTCAAGCCTTGTTTTCCAGAGGAATCAAACTGCGACTCCGTACAGCTGTGCCCTGAGTTCCCTTCGAAGGGGCTAGGGTTAGGATGTTAGCTGTGGGCTTTATGTATATAGCCTCTATCATGTTGAAGAAGCCGCCTTTCTATTCTTAGTTTATTGTGTGCTTTTTATCATGAAAGTGTGTGGAATTCTGTCAAATGTTCTTTCTGCATCAACTGATATGATCATGAGTGTTTTTAAAAATTTTTCCTTCATTATATATATATACTTTTAACATCTTTATTGGAGTAGAATTACTTTACAATGGTGTGTTAGTTTCTGCTTTATAACAAAGTGAATCAGCTGTACATATACATATATCCCCATATCTCTTCCCTCTTGCGTCTCCCTCCCTCCACCCTCCCTATCCCACCCCTCTAGGTGGTCACAAAGCACGGAGCTGATCTCCCTGTGCTATGCGGCTGCTTCCCACTAGCTATCTATTTTACATTTGGTAGTGTATATATGTCCATGCCACTCTCTCTCTTTGTCACATCTTACCCTTTCCCCTCCCCATATCCTCAAGTCCATTCTCTAGTAGGTCTGTGTCTTTATTCCCGTCCTGCCCCTAGGTTCTTCATGACCTTTTTTTTTTTTTTTTAGATTCCATATATTTGTGTTAGCATACGGTATTTGTTTTTCTCTTTCTGATTTACTTCGCTCTGTATGACAGACTCTAGGTCCATCCACCTCACTACAAATAACTCAATTTCGTTTCTTTTTATGGCTGAGTAATATTCCATTGTATATATGTGCTACATCTTCTTTATCCATTCATCTGTCGATGGACACTTAGGTTGCTTCCATGTCCTGGCTATTGTAAATAGAGCTGCAGCGAACATTGTGGTACATGACTCTTTTTGAATTATGGTTTTCTCAGAGTATATGCCCAGCAGTGGGATTGCTGGATCGTATGGTAGTTCTACTTTTAGTTTTCCTTCATTATATTAATGGAATGTGTTACACTGATTAATTTTCATATTTTGAACCACTCTTGCATTTCAGGAATAAATGCTACTTGCTCATGGTGTATAATCCTTTTAATATACTGCTAAATTCACTTGCTATTATTTTATTGAGGATTTTTGCATCAGTATTAATAAGGGATAATTTTACTGCATCCTGTACATTTTGGTTTCTTTTTTTCATTTGTTTCAAGGTATTTTTAAGTTTCCCTTATGATTTAATCTTTGACCCATTTGTTGTTTGAGAATGTGCTGTTTAATTTCTACATATTTGTGAAATTTCCTATTTTACTTCTACCGTTGATTTCTAGTTTCATTCCATTGTGTCCAGAAAAGATACTTTGCATGATTTCAGTCTTTTAAAATTTACTAAGATTTGTTTTGTGACCTAACGTACAGTCTATCCTAAGAATGTTCCACATGCTCTTGAGAAAAATGTGTATTCTGCTGCTGTTGGCTAGGGTATTCTGTATGTCTATTAAGTCCAGTTGGTTTATATTGTTGTTCAAATCCTCTATTTCCATATTTATTGCTCATCTGTCTGATGATTCTGTCCATTATTGAAAGTGGGGTATTGAAGTCTCCAACTATCACTATATAACTCCCTTTACTTCTGTCGATATTTGCTTTATAAATTTTGGGGGGAGGGTGTCTGTTGTTCGATGCACATATGATTCTAATTGTTATATCATCTTGATGAATTGACCCTTTTATCAATATATAATGTCCTCCTTTGTCTCTTATAACAATTTTTAAATTTAAAGTCTATTTTGTCTGATGATAGTATATCACTATCTCTTTTGGTTTAACTATTTGCATGGAATATCTTCATTCTTTCACTTTCAAACCATTTGTGTCTTTAGATCTAAAGTGAGGCTCTTCTGGACAGCACATAGTTTGATAATGTTTTCTTTATCCACTCTGCCAATATCTGCTTTTTGAAGGTCTAATCCATTTACATTTAATGTAATTACTTATAAGGAAGGACATCTGCCATTTTGCTATTTGTGTTCTGTATGTCTTATAGATTTTTTGGTCCCTCATTTCCTCCATTACTACCTTCTTTTATGTTTAGTTGATTTTTTTGTAGTGACCCACTTTGATTTCCTTCTCACTTCCTTTTGTGTATATTTATAGATCTTTTCTTCATGGTTACTATGACACATTTAAAATCTTAGAGTTATAACAATCTAATTTTAATTGCTATCAACTTAACTTCAGTAGCACATACTCTGCTCTTATACAACTCCTTACCCACCTCTTTAATGTTATTGTTGTTACAAATTACATCTTTATACACTGTGTGTCCAACATCATATTACGTTGATTTTTATGCATTTGTCTTTTAAAACATGTAGAAAATAACAATAATACTGGCTTTTATATTTGCCCATGTATTTACTTTTATCAAAGATCTTTATTTGTTTATCCAGCTTTAAGTGGCTCTCCAGCATCCTCTCATTTCAACCTGAAAGAGTCCCTTTATTATTTCTTGCAGGGCAAGGCTGAATTCACCAAAACAAACTCTCTCTGGAATTACCCAATGGGATCTAATTGCTTGAATCATTACTTAGGTAGTACCTGTGTTTATACTCAGGAGTCCTTGAGGCCAAAGACAGATGGAAGGTCACGAAATGCTACCTTCAAAGGTCAATAATTCCTTCCTGGATGGGGCAAAGGCTCAGCAAGGTCTCTTCTGGATCTTTGCTCCTCTGGTGCCAACTCTGTGCAGGAATCATTCAGGCTTCCTCGGTTGCTTTAGGAAATAACTATTTGTTTCTGAGCCACCAGATAGGAGGCCTGGGGAGGGGGAAGAGATTCCTTGTGCACAGCTGTCTCAGTTTCCAACTGAATACCCCCTGCGTATCCATGTATTAAATTAATTTGTCCTTTTCACTTTTATAATAAATAGATACCTTTATAATATCTACACTTAAAGCTATCAAGATGGTTCTGGAGACTGTGAGCTCTATGAAGGCATGGACTGCATTTCTGTTACTAGCACAGGGCCTAGCCACAGGGGTAGCTCAAGAAAGGACAAATAAATGAATGAATAGATGAATCAGCAAAGGCTTTGAGCTAGTGAAAAATCCAGAAACTCACTTACTTTATAATCTAGGGGCTCCAAAGCAGACCACAGACTGACATTACAGAGTATTTAAGTGGCCATTAAGTAAGCTATTACTCTAATGCAATAACCCAACGTGCTTAATTACTTTAATTACTTTGAGCAGCAACAATTCGTTGGCCACCGACTATCAGTCTGGGACGGTGCCCGGCGCCAGGGCCGGGTTGGAGGAGGGTTTACACGAAGTGGGAGAGTTGGTGTGTGGATGGCGATGTGTGCAAATAGGGGGATGTGAGCTGTGCACAAGCGGTCTGGGCGTCTCCCAAAGGGGGCTGGATTGGGAGGCTCTTGCGTGGTGGGGAGGAGGCAGTGGGGGATCAATGGCCCCTTTTGCTGCGGTTTAGATGACCTTCGCTTTGCTGAAAATCAGTGTTTGCGTCTGTAAACAAGAGTCAGAAGTTCTCTTGCTCTCAGGAGCTCTCTGGAAGGAACAGGGGTTTGTAAAGGTCAGAGGTTGGCAGTTGGATTTCCTCCGTCTGATCTACCTGTGTTTGGCTCAGATATTAATGACCCCCAAGGCTGTTCTTAAATTTTATTTCAAACATGTAACTTTTAAAATCTCCTCACATATAAAGTGCAGGCAATTTCACATAAAGGTCCAGTTTTCTAGCTTTGCTGGGAAAAATCGGGAGATCTGGCAACAGCGACCCACTAGCCCGGAGTGGCGTCTGCTGCTTTCCTGTTCACTCAGCCTCTCAGTCCTTTCTAACCTGGCCAGACTTGGTCTAAACTGTCGGCCAAGTTTCAGGACAGGTGTCTGAACAGGAGGCGTTCACGTGATTCTCATGAGGGAATGTCCGTGGGGGTGGAGGGCGGGAGAGTGCCCCCTAGTGAGTTAGATCAGAACATCTGAGTGTGTTTTCAGCCCCAGAGGTTCCGAAGGTGCCCCCCTCCACTTCCTCATGTGAGAATCACGGGCCATCATGAGCTACGGAGCAGAGGCGAGCACTGGGGCAAGGGAGAGTGGTGTGACAGTCATTTATCTACGTGTGATGAGGAGAGCCAGCATCCCTTGAATGCCAGCATGGGTCTGGCATTGCTCTAAGCCCTGACAGCATTACCAACCCATTTTACAGACGGAAACTGAGGCACAGAGACATTAGTAACTTTTCAAAGAGCCCTAGGATGGCAGGTGACAGAAGCAGACAGCCTTGTCCAGATGAAATCAGAGTTGAGAACCACAGGTGCACACAACCAAGAACCACGGAAAGTCTTTGAGTGGAAGAGTGACAGGTAGAAATCGGTGCTGGTGAGCGCCGTTAATCAAGGTGGGCAGAGCAGAGCCTGCAGCTTAAACACTCTTTGAACTGATGGTCAAACAATTTCCACAAAGAGCTTTTAGTCCAGAACAGTGTGTTACTTTCAACATGCTGGTAACCTCCTCGGGACACAGTCTCAGGGAAACCAAGTAAGAGGCAGCTCTGGGTTTTACAAACCAACCTCATTTTTTAGGTAGATTCACCTTTGTGCTGCTGCGCCTTTCAGATGGAGACGGGATTGAAAGTCTGATACTGGCCCCTGGAATTTTGAGAGGTGGGCAGACCCCTATGGAGACAAAGCCCACCTTCTATATCATAACTAATTGTCACGGGTGGCCGATGGAAGTCAGCATCACTATCTTATACTCATACTCTTACTTCACAAAAAGTACCAGGCGTTCCTATTTCACACGGGTTTCCCAAAGGCTCAAAGTTAAGAAATTCATCAAGCGCTAATGGAAGTCAACAGGAAACCCATCTTCCTCCTAAGGCCAGTTTTTCCAGTAATGCACTTAGCAAAGCCAGGGAAATGGCCGGCGGCGTTTATGACAACGGGAAACTCACTTATCTGTTACTTCAGCCTCTTTGTGGACTGTTGGGAATCGGAGATGAAGAATAGGTTACAAAGGTGATCTCCAGAGGGAGAAAGTGAAAAGTGGGAAAGAAGGGTTGGAAATGAAAGAGGAGAAAGCGTCCACAGTGAAGTGGATGTGACATTGGAGTCCGCACGACACTGTACCCACTTGCTTCCCGCCACTTGAAGAGGGACCGGTTTGAAATACCTGAGAGCTGTACACAGACCTTTGGGAGATAAGTTATAAGAAGCACTGGTGCTCCCAGATACCGCCGAAGATTTTCTCTTCGATTAAAACAGGATTCCTCTCTAGCCAGTAAGTAAGGCGGATCTGGTTCAAAGGCTCTCAGGCTGCCACCTGCTACTTCAAAAGCGCTTTCAGTCCCCTGAGCGATTGACTGTAGGACATTTGCACTCCTGGGTGCGGTTTCTACCATTTTCTAGACATGCTGTCTCTCTCTTGCCTGAAGGAAGGAGCAGTCTGTGAAGGTGGGCTTCAGTACAGACCTGATTTGTCAGCCGTTACGGCTGTGATGGTGGAAGTGGGACAAAAAAAAAGGTCCCATTTTGATGGCTGAAAAATACAGATAGGTCAGGATTTTAAGGGCATTGATAAGGAATCTGGGTTGTTCTACATTTAATATTAAACGTTGAAGTGACTGAAAATTCCCCACCTGTGTTGCTGCAGGTACTCTGCCATCCTATAAACAGGGCCTATAAACTACTAAAAGGTTATCCTATAAACGTGTAAAAGTACTCTAAAGCACACTAATTATTAGAGAAATGCAAATTAAAAAGAAACACGGTGAACTCACCCATTAGGATGGCAGCTATCAGAAAAAATAAAATAGCAAGTGTTGGCAAGGGTGTGGAAAAAGTGGAACTCTCGTGCCCTGCTGGTAGGAATGTAAAATGGAGTAGCTGCCACGGAAAACGGTATGGCGGTTCCTCAAAAAGTGAAACAGAGAATTACCGTAGGATCCAGCAATTCCTCCTCTGGGTAGATATCCAGAACAATTGAAAGGAGGGTCTTGAAGAAATATGGGTACACCCTTGCTCGTAGCAGCATCATTCATAATAGCCCAAAGGTGGAAGCAACCCCACTGTCCATTGATGGATAAATAGATAAACAGAATGTGGTTTATACAATGGAATATTATCCATCCTTAAAAAGGAAAGAAATTCTGACACATGGTACAACATGGATGACCCTTGAAGACATAATCTGAGTTAAATAAGCCAGACACAAAAGGTCAAATACTGTATGATTCTGCTTAAATAGGTACCTACAGTAGTCAAATTCATAGAAAGAGAAAGTAGAATGGTGGTTGCCAGGGGCCGGGGGGAGGGGGAAGAGGGACTTATTATTTAATGGGAGCAGAGTTTTGGTTTTGCAAGATGAAAAGATTTCAGGAGATTGGCTTCAGAGCAGTGTCAATGTAGCTAACGCTACTGAACTGTACATTAAGCAATGGTTAAGATGTCAAGCTTATGTTATGTATTTTTACCGCAATTCAAAATAAAAAGAGAACAAAACAAAAAAATACCCTAAGGCAATGGTTCTCAAACTCAGGCACACATCAGAAGCTGTCCAGGCAGTGTTGTTACTACACAGACTACTGGGCCCCGCCCCCAGAGTTTCGGGTTTCTTTTCTAACGAATTCCCAGGTGATGCTTCTGCTGCTGGTCCAAGGACCACACTTTGAGAACCACTGCTCCAAGGGTTCCATAAAGTGTATCTATTTTTTCTTCCAAAAACAATGGGAATTTGCTGAAATTTTCACCAATAACACCTAGCACCTTTGTAGAAATAACCGCACTCTCAATGAGGTGGAATCTAATCATTGCTAAACTTGTACAATGTGTCAGGCACGTTATTAGACACCTTATATGCATTTTAATTCAGTCCTTACAGACTAATTCATTTATTCAACAAATACACATTGAAAGCCTACCCAGGGCCCTATGCCAGGTGTTCAGTGATAAACAAAGCAAGTATGTTCCTAGCCAAGGGCGGTGGGGTGTACAGTGATACAGTGAATGAACAAACAAAATAACGACAACAGTTATAAATTACTGAAAGTGCTGGGAAGAAACGAAGTGGAGCTGAGCTCAAAGAAGACCTACTTTTGATAAAATGATCAGACAAGGGCTCTGAAGGTGTGATATTTAAACTGAAAACTAAGGATTAGAAAGAGCCTGTCATGCAAAATGGAGGGAAAGAGCAATTATAAGGAGAGGAATCAGCATGTGCAAAGGGCATGTGATGGGCGTGGGAGCGGGGACTTGGGATATTTAAGAAGTTGATAAAGGCCAGTGTGGCTGGGCTGTCATGGTCATTGGAGTGTAGAACAAGATGAGCTGGGGAGGTCAGTAAAGCTGCAGCAGGCAGGGTTTGTAAGCTGGGGTAAAGGGTGAGGATTTTATATGCTTGTTGGGGAAACACTGGTGGCTCGTGAGCAGTGTCAAGGAAGACCCAATGGTCAGCCGAATCTAATGCTGCTTAGACCTCATGGAAAATTCAGATAGAAGCACGTCCACTGGATTTGACTTCCAGGGGAAGCAGGGTGTCTTCGTCAGCTCGAGCTGCTGTAACAAAATCCTATACACTGGTTGGCTTCAATGACAGACATTGTTTTCTCACCATCCTGGAACTGTGAGAGTTCTGGAACAGGCCGGGAAGTCCAAGGTCAAGGTGATGGGCGATTCAGTGGCTGGTGAAGATTCTCTTCCTGCCTTGCAGATGGCCACCTGCTGCCATGTCCTCACTTGGTGGGAGTGGGGGTGGGAAGGAGGAAAGGGGGAGTGTGTGTCAGCTCTCTGGTGTCTGTTCTTCTTGACAACATGAAATATACACTAGTTAATTTTTTTTTAACTTAGAAAGGGTGAAAGCAAATATAAGTGTGTTAATTATTTCTCAAAGCAAGGAGTCAATAAATACTGTCTAGAAGTAAGATATGTAGTTTAGAAAATTATTTTCTTCTTAACTTTAGCAGAATCTTTTAGGAAACCATACTCCCAGGGATAAAGAGACATTTATTACTTCAATAATTCCTTCATTTTCAAATGGAAGTTATCTATAGTTAGCATTATTGAAAACTCACACACACACACACACACACACACACTGACATGGAATGATCACCCATATCATGGCATTACTATTTACTTAATGCTCCCATTTGAAAAAAAAAAAAAAGACACAGTAATGTATACTTGTTTACTTGTATTTGCATAAAATGTTTAGCAACAGTGGTTGCCTTTGGAGAGAGAAACTTGAGGATCGGGGTTAGAGAGTCATACTCTACTCTGTATTTCTTACAGATTTTTCAGTGTATGCATAAGCTGCTCATTGTTTAAAAAAAAAAAGATGGGACTTCCCTGGTGGGTAAGACTCCGTGCTCCCAATGCAGGGGGCCCAGGTTCCATCCCTGGTCAGGGAACTAGATCCCACATGCATGCCACAACTAAGAGTTCACATGCTGCAACTAAGACCTGACGCAACCAAATAAATGAATAAATGAATAAATAAATATTTTTAGAAAAGAATAACTGGCATTATAAAGAGGAAATAAGAGGTGAGAAAGTAGAACCTGCACGTGTTTGGCTCTGAAAAGGAGCAAAAAACAAACAAACAAATATATATATACACTATATACATATACATAGGAGTATGTTTGGACACTGATTTGAACCATACCATAGAGAGGGGGGGACACAGGTCAGGTCGGGTTCCTGGGCGATGCCCTTGGGACCAACATCTGTAGAAGGAAGAGGAGGGGGAAGGCTTGGGCAGGGGGCGATCCCAGCTGTGACACGGGCCCCACGTCCTCTGCCAACTGGGCAGGAAGCCCTCAGAGATGCCGGGAGCCTGCTGGGACGACCAGGCCTTTTCTCCCTGCTCCGTCACTGGATGGGGCCCTCCTGGGAAGGGGCGTGACTTCCGGCCCTCAGTCTGGAGGTGCTGACAGCCGGAGGCCGTGTGCTGACAGCGCTCCCGCAGCTGGGGCAACGCGTCCTTCGCTAACGGGGTCTGGCTGGCACATCCGTGTCCACACAGCAGAGACTGGTGTCAGGGACAAGGAGATGGGAGGGGAGAAGGGCTGAGGTCCAGAGCAGTACTGGGGGTCACTGTGTGTCAGGCTGGCCCGCAGCTTCTTCCACTGCAACGAGAGGGAAGAAGGAGGGGTAGGAAGGAGTTGGGTGAGTGCTAATGTGCGTGGATGTCTGGTGGTAGGAAGGTGTAGACAATCCCCGTCAGCATCTACGTTCTCAAAGAGGCTTTGAGAAACGCTGGAGGGATCAAAGGTAAGAAACGCTGTCTCAGGAGCTGGGGAAGTGGGCCTCCTGGGGACATTTAGGAGAGTTGCGCCCTTATGTGCCCGTGGAAGGCTGTGGTGGGGAAGCTGAAACAGGACCAAAGATCCCTAAGGCACGATCTCTTCCCGCAACTCAGCAGCTCAGGCCCAGAAGGGTGAAGGCAGGATTGGCCTTGTATTTCCACAGCCAGGAGAGCTTAAGGGAGGAAGATGGGGCTGAAGGCTTCTGTAGGAGAGGAGCTCAGGCTCAGAAGAGGTGTGGAACTTATTCAAAGTCACACAGCCGGTAACTGGTTGGGAACCAGATGAGAGAAAGTAATGCAGCCCTGGCGTACCAAAGTCAGGGTCCTGGCAGGGAAGACGTGGCACACTCCCGTTGGGTAATGTGGCAACTACTTAAAAGATGCTGGAGGGGAGAACACAGGGAGGGCACGTGCCTTGGCGCTGGAAAGGGGAGGTGTCGTCACCACCCTAGGCCCGCAGAGGCCAGGCGGACAGCCATTCCAGAACCTGGTGACAGCAAGGCTGTGTGGGAGGACTTCCCAACAGGAGCTGTCTCTTGCAGGACATGGAAGCCACCAGCCTTTGATGACCCAGCGAAGAGGGAGCCTGGGGCATAAATATCTGTTCTGCAGTCTCCCCACCACGCCCTGCCCCTTGGCCGAGGGCAAGGGAAGCTGTGGCCCAGAGCAGGGGGCCACGAGGGCCAGGGAGCCGGAATCAGCACACGACCTTGACTCCTCTGGACACCAGCCACCAAAGCAATCGGGGCACCAAACGTCTTTTATCCATAAGACAAGAGCCACCATCCCTCTTCTGTGGTGTGCCGAGGGCTCCTCTTAGACGGCCGCGCTTCTTAGACGGCCGCGCTCCTGCGACGTCGCGGGACGATGGGTCCAGCTAAGCCCGGTGGGCACACGGTCCCCGAGGTGCAGCTGGAGCGCAGCCTGGGAAAGGGTTTCCTCTCGGCGGCGCCCTCAGGCCACGCGGTGTCAGATCCCGCGTCTGCCTGGCCAGCCGCAGCGCCGGGCCCGGGCAAAGGTTCGCCTCTGGCCGGCAGCTCCCCGCAAGGAGAGGGCGGGTCCGGGGCTCGCCGGGGACAGGTTCCCTCCTCTGGGTGCTGGGGCGCCGCGACCGTCTCCCCACCGCCGCAGCCGTCGGAGCGACTCCTGCGGGCGGGCATCTGGGCGCAGTGGGGCACAGGGCGGAGCGAGCCTGCAGTCGCCAACCCGGGGCCCGCCTCGCTGCGGGGTCAGGGGGGGACACGGGTTTCGGTGACGGGAACCGGGCTCCGGGCCATCAGCTCAGGCAGCCCAGAAAGTGCGACCCTTGCGACGAGAAGCTGGGGGGCCCGGCCCCCGGGGGAGCTGGAGGGTCGGTGGGCGGAGTGGCGGGGGCTCGAGCCCAGAACCAGAGAACCTTCAGGCGGAAGAGATCGCGGGCGTCTTTTGGCTCAAGTATCCTACTCTACAGGCGGGGAATTTTAGGGCCAGAGAGTGACCCGACGGGGGTCGTGGGCAGCAGGACCTGGGGGAAGAGGGACAGGCGGTGGCCCCTGGGGCGGCCTGTGCGTTTCTGAGGGAGAGGGGCTGCCTGCCACGCTAGCCCGACCGAGGCCCGAGGCGAGCACCCCATAGGTAAGCGCAACAAGCCAACCGAGAGAAACCGTAAACCCTACAGCTGTGCTCAAACTCAATTCGCTCCTTTGCGGGTTTCCCGAGGGCAAAACTTCTGAATAAGTTTATCCAAGGGAACCCTTTCTCCGGGTCTGGGTGGCCGCGTTTTGCTGACGGCCAGGCTCGGGCGTGGGGCGCCCCTGACGGCTGAGCCATGATTGCGGGCAGAGGCTCCGACTGGGTTCACGGTCAGCCTCGCCACCAGCTCCGCACACGCTGACCTCGGCTTGCGCCTCCGCAGAACCTGCAGCGGCCCCCGCGCCTGGAGATTTCGGGGCGCGTCTCTGTAGAGCGCAGCGAGCGGTCCAGCCGAGTGGGCGGAAGGGTCAGAGCGCGGGGTCACGGTGCAGGTCCGCCCCGCCCCGCGCTGCCCCACGTAACGGTCCGCCGGGCGCTGCTCAGGGCCGCATCACCGTGCGCGTCAGGCCGCGGGGCCCAGCTCTGCGCGCTGCCGATTGCTCGGCGGTCGGGGCCGAACGCGCTCGGGTGGCGAAAGCGCTCGGGCGGCGGCTTGGCCCGGGGGGCGCTGGGCTCCGCGGAACTCTCCGGGCAATTTCCGATGCCCATGTCTTTGCTTCCTCTCTCTCCTTCCTTTCACCCCCGGGAAAAAAAAAAGTCCTAAATATAGCAGGCGGACTCGCTCACTCTTTTTTCTTTTACACTGGATTTTGCTAACCCGCAGGACAGGGACCATTTTTGTTAGGATTATCAAAAAATCAAAAAAAAATTTTTTAACCATGGCATTCACACCCAACCAGGCCTGAAGTTAGCCATGTGGGAGCTACATTCGCCTGAACACGCACAAATCATAAACCGCTATTCCCCTCCCCCCAAACCCACAGAAGTCCACAAACTCAGCCGCCTCCGGATAGGAGGGACTTCATTTCCCCCCGAAATAATGTGAATTTGAAGAAACCCTTCGGAGACACTAACATTTTCCCTGTCGCTTTAAAAAAAAAAAAAGCCGGGCTAAGCTAACGCTCAGAAATATATTCTCATGTTTTAGAAGTTTAAAATAAACTTATAATAACTTAATGTAATTAAAAAAACTAAAGGTAGATAAATCACTTCCGAAGAAAGAGAGGGGAAAAGAGGACTGGAAAGAAAATTTCCCTGCGAGTATAAAAGGAGGAGGAAATCCTCTTCCTAAATTATTTTCCCCTCAGCCATTCTATAAGAAGATGTCTTGGGCTTGAGAGTTAACAGGAGGTCGCGCGGAGCACAGCTGGGCGCGGGGGCCCGGTGGGGGGCCGCAGGGTCACCCGAACCCTCCCGGGTCGCCGCCCCCTCTCTCGATCAGAGATCCTCACGGCCTACGGGCTTCCTCGGTGTGCTTCCCACGGAGGGGAACCGGGCCCGGGGCGGGACTGCGGGACTCGGGACACTACCTCGAGAGGGGACAGCGAGGGGACAGCGCAGCAGGGGGCCCGGGGCTTGGTGGTTCCGCCGCCCGCGCGGACCGGGAAGGTAGCGGGGGCAGCGCTCAGCCGGGTGCCGCGCGGGGGTCGGGATCGGAAGGAACGTTCTGTCCCGGAACCGCCCGGGGCCAGGCGTGGGAGGCCCGCTGGCCCCTCCGGGTCGCCGGCATCCAGAACTTCCTGAGTGCCACCGGGGTGACTGGAGCACCCGAGCTTCCAACCGGAACGCGGGGCAAGAATGCAGCAGAGCGCGGTCCCGCCCCGCCCGGGAGGGTCACTTTGCGGAGGAAAACCCGGGAGAGAGGCTTGGAGTGGACTTGAAGTGCACCTCAGGGATCGATTTGCTCCGAGTTGACGTTTGACTTAGAAAAAAACATCGGTGGTAAAAAAAAAAACACCTAATAATTCGTGTAACAGGTCAGCAAACCGAACCGTCTCCTAAATGAGGGCGAATGTTGGCTTTGATATTTATTCATGGGAAGGGAGAACACTTTCTTCACCTAACGTCCTCAACAGCCTCATATCCGGACAAAACTTTCTACACGTGACTTTCACACTCACTTTTCGACCAGGAAAATTTCCCCCAGCGTTTAACTCTCTGTTAATTTCTCCCTTTTTTCTCCCGACTTTTCTTTCCTCGGCACTTTGGGAAGCGAGGGAAGAATTTTTCCTGAGGATGGTTTACACCGACCCCAGTTAACCGGCAGCTGGAGAGAGATCAACTCCTGGCAAAGAATAAGAAGCAAAGACTTAAAAAAATAAAAAAGAAAAGTTTGACAGCGATTTCCACTTAAACTTCCTAAACCGGTGCCAGTCCCGGAAGGGTCCCCCCTCCGAATCCCGGCGTGGGGTGGGCGGGCATCTCCGGCCTGACTCTCGCTCCTCCACTCCCCTCCCTATTTCTAACACACGCACACACCACGATTCCGCCCGCGAAACATCTGGATGGGGACTTGCGTCCCCGCACATGGACAACTGCAGCCAAGGCTGGCTCCTGGGGAGCAAGTGCGGAAGTGCGCGCGGAAGCCGGGGCGCAGCGCTAGGTCTCTCCAGCGTCCTTCCTTCCAGCGGCTCCTGTCACCAGCCCCTGGCTCCGCCCCTCGGAGCCCGCCTCTTGTCTCTCAGCCAATAGCAACCCCGGAGTGCTCTCCACCGCCCCAAACCCTTTCCACACCCCCACGTTCCGTGAGCCGGTTGGCTGTCGAACCCTCAGCGGAGCGGCTGGATTTGCATGGTGCTCCGTGTTTCTGGTAGGTGGAGCGACCCGTCACTCCCGGTGGCCGGGCCCGCCCACTCTGCCTGGGTCCCCGGCTCTCTTCCTGCGCAGTTCTACTTTGCAGCCTCCGCGGGGAAGTGCCGGGGCTGCAGTCAAGGCTCGGTTCGCAGGACCGCGGGGAGGCAGCCCCGGCGAGCGGCCGTGCAGCGCGCACCGTTTGGAGGGGCCCGGGCGCGGGAGTGCGGCGCTCTGCTGGCCCCGAGCGCGGCGTCGCAGCCCCCGACCAGCAGTTGCCGCCACCCGACTTTCGCTCCAGTTGCGGCTCCTCCGGGCAGCATGTCAAAAGCCGCCGCCGCTACAGCTGCCGCCGCCACCTGGGGAAGAGCAGCAGCAGCAGCGGCGGCCGCGGGCGCGCGGGGGCAATAAGCCGAACCACTCGGCGTCCAGGGAACTCTCTCCGCGCTCACGGCTCCGGCGGGACCCGCGCCATGTGCTGAGCCATGCCCCTCGCCGCGCCCGCGGGCAGCGCATGGGGCAGCGCCTGAGCGGCAGCCGATCCTGCCTCGATGTCCCCGGCCGGCTTCTGCCGCAGCCGCCGCCGCCCCCGCCACCGGTGAGAAGGAAGCTCGCGCTGCTCTTCGCCATGCTCTGCATCTGGCTCTACATGTTCCTGTACTCGTGCGCCGGCTCGTGCGCCGCCGCGCCCGGGCTGCTGCTGCTGGGCTCGGGGTCCCGCGCCGCCCACGCCCCGCCGGCCCTGGCCTCAGGTCGCGACGGACCTCCCTCGAGGCTGCCGTTCCCGGCGGCGCCAGCCACCCAGTTGGCTCCTGGCGGGGAGACGGCCGAGGGCGCCGCGAGCCAGGAAGAGCAGAGTCCCGAGGCGCCGGACTCCCCCAGCCCCATCTCTAGCTTCTTCAGCGGGTCCGGCAGCAAGCAGCTGCCGCAGGCCATCATCATCGGCGTGAAGAAGGGCGGCACGCGGGCGCTGCTCGAGTTCCTGCGCGTGCACCCCGACGTGCGCGCCGTGGGCGCCGAGCCCCACTTCTTCGACCGCAGCTACGACAAGGGCCTCGCCTGGTACCGGTGAGTTTCCCCGGCAGGGCCAGGGCTGGGGCCTGGGGCGCCAGCCGCGATCCTGACGGGGAGAGGAGGAAGACGTGGCATGTGTTGGTGGAAGTGACAAGGGTACAGCTTCGGACCACCGGGGTCCGGGAGGGGCCGAGCAACGACCGCGCGGTGCTGGCCCGCAGCGCGGTACGTACGGGGTGCGCTGGGCTCCGCTCTCACCACAGTCCGGAGAAACTTCTCGAGGAGCTCTGGGGGCTCAGCGGCCCACGGTGCCCTAAGATTAATCGGGCGATCTCTCCTAAAAGAAGGAGGGCAGTGACTGCGACAGTGCTCAGGGGAGCGCGCGACCCTCTAACTGTGGCCGCGGCCCAGACGAATCCAGCCAGCGTCGCTCGCATTTTATTTTTCCTCTCGGATCCGGGACGGTCTGCGCCCCGCCGGTCGCCGTCTCCGCCCCAGACCAACTTCTAGAGCAGCTTCTGCTGCCCAGATGGGGATGGGGTGAGAGCAACGCCGGCCTGCGGGGGCCGCGGGGAGTCTGTTCACTTTCCGAAGGGGGTCAGACCGGCTCGCGGCCGGGCAGCCTGGGCTCCGGAGGGTGAGCCGGCGGGCGCGCGGCGCGTGGAGCGGTGCTGGTCCCTGTCGGGCAAAGGCGCGCACTGCAGCCGGCGGGAGGCGCGCGGCTTTGAAGGCTTAGCGGCGCCCGGGACTCGGCCCTCGCGTTTCCGCCTCCCGGGCCGGGGTGCTGAGAGAGCCAGGGCAGGGAGGCGTGTCTCCGCGGGCCCTTGACACTTTGGGGTGCAAAGAATATTCGTGGCCCGTTGATTGAGAAATGCGGGTTGCCCAGAGGTCGGGGCTTCTGTAAAGTCGGTTCTCCGGTCGGGTTGTGGGTTCGGTTCCAAAGGGATAGGGGCCCCTCGGGGTCATAATCACGACCCCTGCTCAAGGCTTCCCGCAGTCTTTGGGGTGAGCCGTTGGGTCGCTCGAGTTTCCGGTGAGGCGCGGATGGGCCCGCGGTCCAGACTCGGGCCTTGGGAAATCTCGTCGCCAACCAGGGGCCCGGCCACCGGTCCCCACCCCTTCTCCCCGGTCACCATCTCCGAGCCCCGCAAACATGACTTCCTCGAGCCCCCGGCACCCCTCCAGGCCCAGCTAGCCTCCAAGAGGGTGGAGACTTCGGAAAACAAAAGGGGAGAGTCGAACCAAACCCCATTCCCTGCCCGCAGCCCCTCTTCGGGGACCGGGAGAGCTTGGAGGATAAAAGGGGGCTGACCGAGCGGATTAAAACCGCTCTCTTCCCAGCCTCGCCCTCCCCCTCCCTTTTGTCCTAATGTTTTTATTATTGTCAGGAGTTGCCCAAGTCTCGAGGTTTAGCCAGCCGTGACAGTCACCCTTCCCACTGTCCCCGGGCCCTCGACACCGGTTGTTGCGAATGGGGGCTCTGGAGCCCGAGCCTGGGTCCACGTCCCGGCCCTGGCAGCTGGCTTGTCGCGCGGGCCTCACTGCTCTCACCTGTGCAATGGGCGGCCCGGTTCTCCGACGCGCGGGTCAGGTGCCTGGCTGGCAGATGGGGGCCTCTCTAATTGCCAGCTATTGTCATCGATCGTATTGTTGTCATTATTTCTGCCACCACCGCTCCTCCTCCTCGGAGGGCGATGCCGGGGGCCGGGACGTCAGGCTGTAACTAGCGCCCGTCCAGGTGGAACCCACCGGAGGCCTGAGGCAGCCGGGGATTTTCTGAGATCAGACGTAGTGGGGGCCGGGCTGGGAGGAACTGGCAGGAAAAGAACTGAATCCTTAATGTCGGGCGGTTCTAGAAGCACCTGGGTTGGGCAGTGGAAGTCACCACAGGCAGATTCGCGCAGTCTCGTAGGTGGCCGCCCTCCACCTGCCACGTTCCTTTTGATTGACTCAACAACGCAGAATAAAGAACGAAGTCGCCCTGGAAAGGCTGGCCGCGCGCCTGCAGCGGGGCGCGCAGCCCGGGAGCTTCGGGCGGGCGGGACCGGCGCCCGGGGCCGCTCGCATCGCGGCCCGCGGGGCGGCTGGGCTTCGGGGGCGCTGGGGCTTGGCCGGGCTGCGGGGAGCGGGAAGTGCATCCTCCTCCGGAGCCACCTCCCTACCCTGATGATCCGGACTGTCTGGGCCCGGAGGCCCAGGGCCCGCGGCGGTGACCCCGTGGAGCGCGCGGCTGGAGGAGCGAACTGCAAACGCAGCGGCTCGCCCCCGAAGCTGCGATCCCAGGCTGCTCCAGCCGCGCCGGGAGTGGCCGCAGGGTTAGTGGGTTTTTGTTTTTGTTTTTTTTTTTAAGGAAAAAGGAATAAAAGAATCTTTTCAATGCCATCTGCTTAATTATAATTTTTAAATTAATTCAGAATATCCTGGATGTCTGGGCAAATGTGTGGACTTAATTATTTTGACGGCGGCCGTTTTAACTTGAAAAACAGACACACCGGAGAAGAAGCCTGACCCAGAAGGCTTTTCCTAAAATCTGGTGTCCAGGGAACACCCTTCGCCCTCCTCCCCCCTCTCCCCAGAGTTCTGTCCGCTGGGCCCAGCCCAGCTGCTCGCCAGAGGTGCACTGCTCGGCTTCATCTGTGCAATCAGGCAGCAGATTGGAGAAGAGTATAAATAGTAATTAGCCAGAGTTGCAGTTCAGAAACAAGTAGTTAAAGCAAATCCTCAAAACTAGAAAATAGGAGACAGGAGAGACATCTTGAAGGCGTTAAACAACTTCGGGCACGGATGGTTGAATCCGAGGGTCAGCGTCGTCGTCGGTTGGAGAATGAGATCTTGCCTATGTCTGAACGAGTGGTTAGTAAGTTTCATCGACTGATACACAGCCCGGCTCCGGGCCTAACCAGTAACCCAGGGCCTGGGCGGATTTGCTTGAAGTCTCCCAAGTTGATTGTAGTTCCTTCCACGTGGCAGAACTAGACCCCATCAGCCCCAACGGGAGGGATCGCGGTGGGATGGAGCCCATCGTGGTGGCCACGCGGAGCTGACCCGCCACTGGCCAGAGGGTGGGCGGTTTGCTGCTGCCTTCCCCCGCTGCAAAAATCAGACGGTCCATCTGCCCTGGAACCCGAGTTTGTTTTAGCCTGGGATGAAAACTCTTCGGGGTTTACTTTTCCAGTTCATCACCCAGCTCACTCTTGAATCAGGCCTCCCAAACTGAGCAGGTACTTATGAGGACCCCACGGAGTGGCTTATGAGCACTTCCGTTTAAACGGGCCCTTACCTTCTGTTGCAGGGGGTGATGGTGTCTGAGAAACAGACGCCAGTGGTTCAGGAGAACCTCACACATACCAAGATGGAGAAACACCCACCCGGTACATTTAGGCTTTCAACATTGATTTAAACTCGGAATGGTCTAAAATTAAGTATATACATTCTTTAATAAGTTTTTCTTTTTGATTTGGCTTAAGTTTGGTAGATTTTCACAAATTTAATGAGCTCAGTTTGAGATTTAAGTTAGCCAAATATTGTGTAATTACTATTTTTTTATACAGAAATATTCCTTAGACTTTACAGCGGCAGAAACTCCTTCCCCACCTTGACTGTCCTTTCCATTTTTGGTTGTACAAACTAAGCTGACACTTTAGTGCTGTGGCCACATGAAAAAAAAAGTGCTGTGTGTGTGTGAGTGTGGTTTAATAATCTTGGTAGCTAACACTTACTGAATGTTTTCCCTATGTGCCAGGCACTGTTTCAAGTTTTACAGGATTAGCAGATTTAATCCTCATTACCATCCTGTGAAGTAGGTACTTTTACAGATGAAGAAGCACAGGCCCAGAGAGGTTAAGCAACTGGCCCAGGATCTCACAGCTAGAAAGTGGCAAAGCTGATACACCAACCCAGGCAGTCCTGCTCCAGAGGTCACTCTGGGCCATTCTCCCTTGCTTAAATGACGGAACATGATGTTGGTCATATATGATGAATTCGAAACTGAGCTGTTAGGGGTTTTTTTGTGTTTTTGTTTTTTGGTGTTTTTTTTGAGTTTTCTATTACACCTCCAGTGACCTCAGTCAAGGTTGCTCACTTTGTCATTTACTTTAAAAGAAGACCAGCTCCAGAACAGGATAGTGAGGGCATCCAAAGTTAGTTTATAACCAGAGTGAGGATAATTACATCACCATGGCAGTTTCCTTTCTCTGCCTGCACTGGACAGTGAGAATCAATGGAGTCATTAAAATGACAAAAATATCCTCAAGTATAAAGGTTGAGAAAACATGGCAAGGGTCCCCACGGAGAGTAAATTTATTCTCTTCTATTTGTCCTTTTTAAGGCTGGGAGACATGGGAGAATACAGGGTTAAATGAGATGTTCCAAAAGCTCTTGGAATGAATTTATTCATTTAAAAAAGTACAGTGCTTCAAATCAAGACTGAAAACTTGTATTTATTAACCAGAAGACAATTACAAAAATTACAACCAACACTTGGATAGAGCTCTTTAGAATTAGAATCTAAAACCCAGTAACTTCTGAAATCTCTGTCTCAAAAGAGAACTTTCCCTACATTTTAAATTTAACAAATGCTGAGAAAACTAATTTCTCCCCTCTTTTCCTACTCTATTTCTAAAAACTTGGTGGCAAAGACTGTTTCAGTCTTCCCTAAGGGAAATTTAAGATAAGATCTGATTGGGGATAATCCTTTTTGAAGTAATTGCATTTTTTCAGTCCAGGAGTTTAAATCAAGTATGCAGCTCACTTCAGGCTGCTGGGTGAAGATCAAAAATCTACATTTATATGCAACAATTTGAAATACAAACCATCATGTTACAAAGCTGTCAAGATTTATTAGCAAGACAGTGTAGCATGTGTTGGACTCTGTTTTCAATTAGGCACCTAAATTAGACCATAAAATGGTTGATTAATCTTTTACAAGTTGAGGGGAAAATATAACATAAATTAACCTAATCATAAGTGTTTTCCCAGATGCTCTGAGTTAATAAAATAGTCAATATTAAATAGCAACCTATTTGTTTTAGGTGAATAAAATGCTGAAGTGCATGAATTAAATTACACTTATCTTCCAGATGATATGCTATTATTGAACAGGTCTCTAAAAATCAGGTTGCAGCCCATGTCTTAAAAAATATATATCAAAATAGAATACTGCAATTTGACTAAGCTACTAAACTAGATTTTGCTTTTTTAATGGAGCCTGATTATTGAAAATTTACAATTTAATATAGACTAATATTTATGAAGGATATTTTTCCCAGCTAAAGTTGTATTACTTGCCATTTTAAAGTGAGCTGTCACAGCTTCTGTTTTTTTCTGGTTTGGTGTGTTTATTTTTTGTCTGAAGAAAAGCTTTTAGATAATTTGAAAAATCAATATGTCACAAAAAACCTCATTTCAAATATCTATGCTGATGTACCTTTTTGTTGAAAACATTGTAGAACATAAGGTTTTCTGATTATATAAGATAAGCCTTTGAATCACTAAAATTATTTAGAATTAAAAGCACACCAGGAATTAAAAAAAAAAAAAAAAAGATTCATCAGTCGGTTAGTGTTATGAATCAGGGAAGTGGCATTTATTTAAAGCTTCAGGACTGAAATACGTGACCAAGGCTTCCTGCTCACCGCTTTCTATGTCAGTAGTTTTTCAATACTTTATGCTCTCAATTCTATGAACATGGAAATTAAGTTGATTGACAGAAACACAAAAAGTCCACTCTAAAAGGCACAGCATAATGAGCACTTCCTTTGCTGTGAATAGACAGTTTCCAGATAGGGTGCTACCTCTCTCTTTTAACAGTCAGTGATTTCAGACAGTAAGGGAAATTTCAGTGCTAGGCTGTCGAGATAGTCAGGAATCCCAGCAAAATGAATTCCCCAAGTATGTGCCGTATTTTCAAGGGTAATGAGTACAATATGCTACCTACCTCAAATGAAAACATTTACCATGACCGAAAAGAAATAAAATACTGCTATCTTTGAAAACTATTCAGGAGTACAGCATGAAACATTAAAAAAATATATATTTAAAAGATTACCTTGTTAGAGCTCTCCTATTCCTCTCAAACTATACCAAAATAAAACTAACATCAAATAAAACTGGTATTAGCATATGTTCCTTTCTCTTTCTGATTTTAGATTTGGGGAAAAGCTTAGGATGTGAGGAGCAATTACTAGCCTACTAATGTGATAATAAATAATTTTCATTCCAGACAAGAGACTGTGTGAAAATACTGCTAGTGCTAATAATATCCCCCATTAATTTTCTCTGTACATAGATAAGAGTGACATTGGTTTCCTTTATATTATATCTGAAATTATTCCTTTAAATACACATTTCTGTGACTTGAAAAATATTAAAAATAGCCTAAGTTACTGGGGCATTAAGAAAATGTGCTTCATTTTGTCCTGGATGAAGCATTTTAAAATAGCAAAGTTGGAATGCAGTTTGTTGCCTTTCAAAGAGAGCTGCTTTTAAAAATTAGGAGTCCAGATCTGGGGAGAGGGAGCTGGTATAAAGAGTACTGCCAGCAAGGCATTTATATTTTCTACCTGCATTTTAAAAGTATGTATGTGTGTATACACATACGTATTCACTGTGACTTTAAGTTGATACATTTGTTACAGAACAGATAAACTCTTGGCATAAAATATTTTTGTCCCTAACTACCTATAGCAAATGTGTTAAAATAAGACTCTGGTTTTGTAAATTGCGTTTCAGCCCAAGCTAGACTGTTTTGTGCCAAGGGGTCACTTTTAAACCCCTCTGACTAGATTGTGAATGATTCCATGTGCGTTCAGCAAGCAACTTGGGGGCACATGATTCAGAATCCCTGTTTTTTCCCCAGATCTTTGCCGCACAATACTTACAAGGGTTACACTTACTTAGAAACCCACAAAATGCTGAAAGATGGTTCTGGGCAATACGAAGCTTGGGGCAACAAATGGAGAGTGAAAAAAACCCCCGCACATACACAGTGGCTTAAGAGAAGTAGAAGAAGCAGATTTTTCACGCACACTCGACTTAATGAATGGGGGCAGGAGGGAGGCACTGGTGACAGAAGTGTCCAACATGGCCCAGCAGGCGCGACGGGCCACGTGTCTGCTCTCTGGCAGCCAGAGGGGCGTCCGCGCGGACCCCCGGCTCTGGAAGGGTGGGCGACGCGCACCCGAGGGCGCGGGACATGCTCCGCAGCGGGCATGCCTCGGGGACCAGTCAGCACGGCCCCTGGGTCGCGTGGGACCCCCGCATCTGGTCCGAGGAGGCAGATGGCGGTGCCGCCTCGTGTCGGGGGCGGGGCCAGCGGCCTGGCTGCCCCTCCGCTCCGCGGGTCGCCAGCCGCGACCACGTGACCAGCCGAGCCCCGCGCTCCCGCCTCACCTGTTGGGCGCAGCTGGGCCGAGCATCCCGCGCTCGCAGAGGGTGATGCCGGCGGGCCCGGCCCCGCGCTGATTGGCCCGAGCAGCTGTCAGGAGACCAATGGCAGCCCGTCTGCACGATGGCCCCGCCCAGAGGGGCGGGCAGAGGGGCGCGCCCCGCCCGGGCCAGGCCGGGCTTCCCAGCTGCTGCGCATCCTTTCCGGGAGGCGAGCGGATGCTGAGCCGCTCTCCAAGGCCGGCTGATCTGCTGATCTCTGTGTCTCTGAACGTTTGCCTCTGTTGGGTGGAGCAGTGAGGACGGAGTCAGACTCTCCCGTCCCTGCAACCGTGGCGTCGGATGTGGGTCTGAATGAATGAATTCTTCAGAGCCGGACGTGGAAGCTTTGTCTTTTTAGGGCCTTATTTTGGGCGCGGAAGAGGGTGGGGTCAGTTTTCAACCAGCACGTTTCTTTTCTTTCTCCCCCTCTGCCCCTTAGCCCCCCTCCTCACCTTCTTCTCTTTTGGGGAAAGAAATATATAATCCTCAATTCACCCACTTCTATAAAGGGTACTTAAAATGCGATTCAGCAAATTCAATAGATAACCCAAAATAGGTTAGTTCCCATAATGTGACCCGTTAAGTGACGGGATGAAGAGAGAAAGTGGGAAAGAGTCCGACGGATCGGAGAGGAGGGAAAGGAAAAGCAAATAATTCTCAGCCCCCTTCCGATTCCTGAATCTCCGCTCGACTGAGACCGGGGGCCCGTCCCTCCGCAGCCCGTCCCCGCTGCTCCCCTAGGGTCCTCGAAGACACGCACTCCCGGGGCGCCCGCCCTCCTTCCCTCTGCCCCTACCCAGAGTGGTAACGCATGGCTCCCGCGGCAACCTGGAAGCCGCCTTTCTGCTCCCCCAGCTTGGGGGAGGGGGCACTGACCAGCTGACCCTCCCCTAGTGCTGTCCAGGCAGAATCCCAGCCCGAAAATGCCTCTTCTCGGGGTGGGCTTTACAGGGTGGCGTTGAGAGTTCTGGTGTGGATTTGGATGAGGCAGCCTTGTCCAACGGAAGTTTTTTCGGAGGTGCAGGAGATGACCTGTCTTAAAAGGGCAGGAAGCTCACTTAAGATATTGCTTGTTGCTGCAGGAGATGTTGAAGAAATGCAGGATTTGGTCCCCATGTTCATTAAAGTAGTCTCCCTGGGGGAGACGACACACCCAGCCAACAATTAGAGAACAGTAACCTCCAGATCACTCTTGGTGCCTGCCCCACCCCCCAGCGGAAAGGCGTTTCCCTCCCCATCCTCACCCCTCTGGCTGGAAACCCGTCCTGGCTCAGCCCAACCATTCCTCTCACGTGTGCTGGTCCTTGGGTCCCTGGTGCCCTCCATCTGACTTCCAGCCTCCAGACACTTAGTATATGTTGGTGCTGCCAGTTAACACAGATACACAAAGAAATAAACATCGTGTCCCACCGAAGAGCTTTTACAGATAGATGCCCAAATGTGTGTGGTAGGGGTGGGAGAGCAAGGTAGGGAGGTCTCATCACTTTGTCATTGATTTGAAATACTTAATGGAGGAAGGGAAAGGCGACCAAAGTCTTTTTCTGTAGTCAAAGTCATTCTTATAAATCAGGTTGACCTTTTTTTTTTTTTTAACCTATTCCAGCAAGTATTTGTTGAGCACTTGGCTTTTAAAAATATATAAAGTTGGGCTTCCCTGGTGGCTCAGTGGTTAAGAATCCACCTGCCAATGCAGGGAACACGGGTTTGAGCCTTGGTCTGGGAAGATCCCACGTGCCGCGGAGCAACTAGGCCCGTGAGCCACAGCTACTGAGCCTGCGTGTCTGGAGCCTGTGCTCCGCAACAAGAGAGGCCACGATAGTGAGAGGCCCGCGCACCGCGATGAAGAGTGGCCCCCGCTTGCCGCAACTAGAGGAAGCCCTCGCATAGAAACGAAGACCCAACACAGCCAAAATAAATAAATAAATAAATAAATAATAAATTTATTTAAAAAAAATATATATATAAAGTTAATTTTTTTAGAGCACTTTTAGATTCACAGCAAAATTGAAAAGACAGAGTTCCCATATATGTCCTGCTTCTCACAGACACAGCTTCCCTGCTCTCAACCTAAAGCCCCAGAGCCGCACATTTGTTACCATTGATGAACCTACACTGCTCACCACTGTCGTCCAAAATCCATAGTTTACATCAGGGTTCACGCCTGATGTTACACATCTTATGGCTTTTGACAAATAAATAATGACACGTATCCATCATTATAGTGTCATACGGAAAGTATCATTGCCCTAAAAATGCCCTGTTTGAGCACTTACTTTTAGCAAGGGCTCTCCCGGGCAGCACTTGAGGTCCCAAGGAGGTTCAAGAGATGTGAACTTGTCCTTGAGGTGCCCCGTTAGTCGGTGAACTAAACTCTACAGGCTCAAAGAGGTCTCAAAGCAAGTTCGGCACTGGCTAAAAATAACCATTAGTCCTGCTGAACCACTAATACATCTAGAAACCATTTTAAGGAGATGAGAGTGCGTGTGATAAAATATTCAATAGTCAAAATTAAGAAATGTGATTTTGTATTTTATTTTCCGGGAACCTTCCAGAGAGAGAGCTAAGGAGAAGAAGGAAGGAGAGGGAATGTCAGTTACTAGGTGATGTAATAGGAAAAAAGATAGCTCCGCCTTAGCAAGTGAGGCCTGTGGTGTGCAGGCCAGTGGCCAGCGTGCATTTCGTCTTAGCAGTGATACTTCCTGTGTGATTTTCCGCATTCTGCAGAGGAGGAAAGGGGAGCTCACAGAGATGGCCAGGGTCATACAGCTGTATCTGTAGGTGGCTTAGCCTCCTGAACCCAGTGCCTCCCTGAGGGCCCTTCAAACTCTACAACATGGAGCTTCTCTCCGTGGCTGAAATGTGACATGATGTTCCTTCTGGACCAGTTTAAGACATGTCTTTTGTTGTTTCTTTCCTCCCCCAAACACAGACTTTTCCATATAAAATATCCCCAAGATTATATTTTTTTCTCTCTTTTTCTGTCCCAACTTACACTCACTCTCTGCCCCGTCTGTGTTGCAAGGATGTCTGCATAGAGGCTGGTAGTTTTCATGCCCGTCACCCCTGCACCGACCCGGGGCTCTGGCATCATCCCTGGAGGCTTTCCTCCCGTGATGGGATCTGTATATTTGATGCCCCTTTTCTGACCTCAGCTCCCTCCATCTCCTCGTCTGCCAGCCCATCTCTCCTCTCATCTGTCTCTGGAAGCCGCCCTGCCATGAGCAGGACACTCAGATTCTTAGTTCTCAAGATGATACTGAAACCCTCTCCACTCACTTCATATGGTCTCTTCATCTGCTGTGTCATCTGACACCCTAAACACCCTCTCCCCCCGCTGTGCAGACACCCACTTTGGTAGTGTCCCCAGCAGCTGGCAGGAGAAGGTCTTATCCCAGTGCAGCCCTGGCCCGCTGAGTTCCTACCCTCGCCCAGAACTCGGACCTTACAGCTTGCCAGCCCTGCTGGTCACCAGCCCCGACCCATGCCAGGAGCCCCGTGTGCGCTGGTCCTTATGATGATGTCCTCTAACTTCAGGCATCGGTTAACATGTCTCTCCACACACAGGGAGAAACTCCAGAGACATCACAGCATCTGTAGGAATTCCACTGGTTCAATCACCTCTCGGTGTGGCCTTAATTTCTACTTTGCCCAAGACTTCCCTCCATCATTTCCAGGAAGTGCTGTATTCTCTCTTTTCTATATTATTTGAAGAAAATACAGACATCATATTATTTTACCTATATATCTGGCCTATATATATATATATTTTAGTAAAATTTTATTCACATGCCTATAAAAAAGTGTACCAATCAGAAATGTGCGCCCTGATGAAGTTTCACAGCCCGCATCCCCATGTTACAGGCGTTCCAGAGTCCCCAGAGCCGCGCCTAAGATCCCTTCCAAATACCGTCCCTGTCCCAAGGATAACCACTCTCCTACCTTTTACCACCACAGATTGGTTTGCCTGTTGTTGGACTTAATAAAAATGAAATCCTTGACTGAATATTTGTAGGGTGTTAAAAACATGCAAATTCATTGCCTATATTGACAGATTTGGAGATTTCACATACAAGTGCAGATTTTCTGGTTTTTTTTTTTTTTTTTTTTTTAATAATGAAGCTGCTTTTTTTTTTTAATTTAGGGAAGGCTCTTTTATTTATTTATTTTTATATTTATTTTTGGCTGTCTTGGGTCTTCGTTTCTGTGCGAGGGCTTCCTCTAGTTGCGGCAAGCGGGGGCCACTCTTCATCGCGGAGTGCGGGCCTCTTCACTATCGCGGCCTCTCTTGTTGCGGAGCACAGGCTCCAGATGCGCAGGCTCAGTAGTTGTGGCTCACGGGCCTAGTTGCTCCTCGGCATGTGGGATCTTCCCAGACCAGGGCTCGAACCCGTGTCCCCTGCATTAGCAGGCAGATTCTCAACCACTGCGCCACCAGGGAAGCCCTGTTTTTTTTTTTTAATTTGTATTTTATATTGGAGTATAGTTGATTAACAATGTTGTGTTAGTTTCAGGCATACAGCAAAGTGATTCAGTTATATACATGTATCTATTCTTTTTAAAATTCTTTTCCCATTTAAGTTATTACAGAGTATTGAGCGGAGTTCCCTGTGCTCTATAGTAGGTCCTTGGATTTTTAATATAGCAGTGTGTACATGTCAATCCCAAACTCCCTAACTATCCCTCCTCCCTGCCACCCACCCGCCACCCCGATTTTCTTTTTTTGATAAGGGATCTGACAGTTCTAGGCCTGCCTTTCTCATGGCAGCAGCTGGCTGGGGCTGGAGAACAGCTGTGTCTGACCAGGGGCATCTTCTCTTCCTTGGACACAGTTTCCACTGTTCCTTATTGTCTCACACTTGGCCTGCTTCACTCATTTGTCACCTGCCTGGTCCAGCTCAATGCCAGACAGTGGGGGGCTACAACCTGTCCCCGCTTCCTTCAGGTGTGTGCTGTTTCAGGATTGAATTTCCTCATGGACATTCTCGTCCGATGTTGGCATTAGCCTCTTTTCGACTTGACTTAGTTTTCATTTTACACCTCTGTAGGGGTCCTGGGAGAGAATGCACGGAGCTCTGTTGGCTGGGTGCCATTTCGAATCAGAATCACCATCATCAATGATTTTTAATGGATGCTTCTCCTATTTACAATTTTTTTTTAGTTCTTTAACAGACTCTACTTCCTTGTGGCCTCCTCTTGTCGGCAACCCTTAGGGTCAGCTCCTTGCTACAGACACTCTGTGACCTCGAGCAAGTCACTTTATCTCTTTGGTGTCAACACCCACGCTGATCTATCCCCTGCCCAGTGAGTTCATTGATCAGGGCCTTGGATTTTGTAGCCACGTCAAAGGACTTATAATAGCTTTAAATGCCTACTCTCAGGCCTTATCTTTATCTCCTCGAGGACCCTTGGCAGGTGGTCCACAGATCACACTTTGAGAAGCACTGTCTCAAGTTTCTTCAGTGGAAGAAAGTTCTGAAAGATTAATAGGTGATGTAGAAAAAATGGTTCCATGTTAGCACATTAAAGGCCCTGATAAGTACTGTAACCAAAGAAAAACCTCCAAATCTGTTTAATTGTGTTGAACCTAGTGTTTCCCCCGAGTACAGAATCCTCTTTTCTTTCAATGCCGACTGATAACCCGAGGAGGGGTGTTTGTCGAATGCCGGTGTGGGGCACGTTATCAGAACAGGTCTCCAAGGTCACTTGCAGTTCAAGAGTTTGACCCCTGACCCTGGGCTCTGTCTCTCCACCTTTACCCCTTGGAACAGGCCGCCCCTTCTTTTTTTTTTTTTTTTTTTTGGCCGCTAGGCATGTGGGATCTTAGTTCCCGGACCAGGGATTGAATCCTCACCCCCTGCAGTGGAAGCGCAGAGTCTTAACCACTGGACCGCCAGGGAAGTCCCAGCCGCCCCTTCTTATTGGGAGTTAGATCCCATACTTGTGCCACTGGGACATCACCTCAAATGTATTGTGTCTGCACCCCCTTTGCTCCTGGGATGATGGGTGAGAATTTCAAGCTGGGTCTTGCTACGAGCTTCTTTAGCTGGGCTTCCACCGTTGCTCCCTCAGCAGGCTAATTGCCGGTTCAGCTTTCCAAGAAGATTATTATGTCTCTTTTCAAAGGTAAGCACTCGTCTCTGTGCTGTTTGTATGGAGCAGGATGTCTGATGATGCTGGATAAAGGGGCCAAGCTGTTTTGCACCCTGCCTGGTCCAGGGTCGCCCCCGTGGTCTGTACACGTGTTATCATCACACCAGGCTGACTGCTCGCCCTGCACGGAATTCTGAGAAATTACAGCAGGGCCGTGAAGAAACATTGGCAGCCTTGAAGCTGCAAACAAAGCCAATCGCTTTTTTTTTTTTTTTAAAACATGCATTTCCCCCTCTTTGTGTCGGGGCCAAGGGGGGACACTTGAAAGTGTTCTTTAGTTTTACAGCACCGGAAACGAAGGAAACTTTCAGATTAGGTGTCGCTGGGAAAGGAGATGAGTGGAACCTTTTACAGAGAGAAGTGGGGGATTAGTTTACCTGTTTGTACAAAACTTAAGTTACAGGAGAATCTGGATTTCCCCTCCACGCACTCTGCTTGCTCGAACGATCTTGTTATCTCCTGACACACTTAGCAAGGACCCTTCCTCGTATTTGGCGAAATCCGAACTCCTGTTTGTGTGGCCCCCTCACCTCGCTTCTGGGTCTGGGGGTGTGTCTGGCTAAGGTGTTTCCCACGGTCTGGAGGTGAACAGTTTCACACCAGAGTGGGGTCCTGGATGGTGTACTCTCGACTAGTTTTTCATTCTTATCACACTTCCTCTCCTATAAAGTTACGTATCTTTTACCAGGACACTTAATACCCACCTTCTCTTCCTGCGGGGCCTGTGAACGTCAGGCAGTAACGACGTGGCCTTCTCGCCAAGTCGTGACCAGAGCGTCTAGATGGCGGTGCTAATGGGATACCGTGGAGTCCACCGTTCCTTCCTCCGTGATTTAATTTCATCCACCAGACAGTCTGGAACAACTGGGATGGGCCAAGCAGTATGAAAGCACTTGGGAGAATCAGATATTAACCCGTTATCAGACACCTCAAGGAGCTCACGATCTTGCTCAAGGGGCCATAGTGAGAGATAATATAGAACAAAGTGAGAAATGCCATGGGAGCAGAGAGAAGGGGGCCCAAAGGAGAGGTCACTGTTGAGCTGGGCTTTGATGTATGGATAGGAGTTGGCTGGCTGATTGTCCCAGAAAGCTGATAAAAGGATTCAGGGCAGAGCAGCTCTGTGGGAAAGGCCCAGAGCAAGCTCTGGCCAAGTGATGGGGACATGCGGGGGCATGGGGAGAGGGCCCAGGAGGCCAGCTCGGAGGTGGAATGTTATGTTGAGGATGGGTCTTCAGCTCACTGGAAGATTTTTGGGGCAGCAGAGCCTCCCATACTGAAGAAATTCAGACGTGACATGAATTATGCATTTGAATCATATGAATGTATTTTTGAGGAAAAGGAAATGATTCGGTCTTTCCAAGGCAGAGAAAGCAAGAAAACGTATAGATGGTTTTCTGGGGTGATCAACACCCAGCCCCACTGGATGGTTTCTATGAGGCTCTTGGAATTCTAGGACAAGCATGTGTCCCCATGGTGCTCAGGAGAAGGGACAGGCCACGCCTCCTCACTCGTGACAGAACCCACACACCCCTCTTCCCTGTTGCCTCTCTGGGTGACTTGAATGACTGTCCCACAGGGCTTTGGGGGAAAGAGAGCCCTTCTTCCCAGGTCCCAACTGGGCTCCAGTAAGAAGCAGATGGCCACAGCCTGCAGGCAGGGCCGCCCGCCTCCTCCTCTGGTCCCTAGTTCTGCTGGGGGTCGGGGAGAGCCCCGTCATTCCTCTGGGGGGTACTTCTGAGCGAGCAGAGGAAGCCAGGGGAGAAAGATGCCACGTGGCCCCCACTCCCTGGGGCTGACCCTGGCCGCTGTCTCAGAATCCGGGGCAAGTTGAGAGAAGCACGCTGGGCTCCCGGTTGCCAGCATCCCCAGAGCAGTTTAATTCTAGTCCCATCATTCACCGTGGAGGAACTCAGTTAAGCTTGGGAGCCTCCCATGTTAGCTTATAGAAGTGGTGGCATTTACTGATCCATCCCGGCTTAGAACTGCATTTCCCTTAGATCCAGGGGCTACTTCTGTTTAGAAGAAACAGATCCGAGAGGCCGAGGGGTGAGCTCAGGAGAGCCCGGCTAAGGGCTCCCGGTTAGGGGGCTGCCAGTGTGAGCGGGGGTGGGCCCTGTGCACTGGCCCTGTCCCTCCCCATCTGTCCCCTCTGGTGGAATGTTCTGTCACTCACATTTTTAGGGTTTTTAGGGTTTCTTCCAGTCCCAGCTGGAAACAGAAGTACGGAACAGGCTCGTGGCTTTTTTTGTGTTCTGTTAAAGGAGCATTTGCCAGGGAGAAACGTGTGCCAGCTTCTTCGAGACTTAAGCTTGCATTCATTTTGAGGCCTCTGATCAAAGCCACCTCATCTTACCCCAGATGGTGTCTTTGGGAGATGTTGGTTGGGGGGGATGGGAAGTGCAAGGGCATGGCACCTATGGGTGTGCGTCCTCTGTGGTTGCTCAGCCCCCAGCTGTGTTGGGGGACGGGCCCCAGGAGCTGGAGCTGTGGACCCAGCACTAGTGGACCCAGCCGTCTGGGCTACAGGTAAAGATGCTCCCCACCTGACTGCACCATTCAGGTTCAGCGGTGTGCTTGGGTTAGTCAGTCCCACTTATTTTTATTGCACGTGACCTCCGTAGAGAATTTTCCAGCTGCTGGTTGCTTGTCAGTTACATTCTAATTTAGATTTGATGCTGTTTTGTCTTCATAGTAAAATCCTTTGTCTTTTCTCTACTCAGTGGAGTCTATCAAGAGGACAACCTGGGGGAAACAGACATTATGGACACCCCTGGGGATTGTGTCCATTGGAAACCAGCAACGAGGACAGAGAACTGGGGACGAATCCAGTTGATTTCACTCAGCTCGTGGTGTCCCTGGACTACAATGGCCACTGATGTCAGCTTTGCTTCTTATAGTTACATATTGATTTTGTCAATTAATTGAGCAGCTACTCTGTGCCAGGCTCTGGGGATGCAGAGATTTATTCATTTCATGATTATTATTGAGTGCCTATTTTATGAACACTGATCCTGCCCTCCTGACACTTACATTCTACTAGGGAGATGGGCAGGAGACTGATACACAAACAAACTAATAAAAATAGAAGGTCTCCTGCAGTGATAAGAACCACGAAGAGAAATAAAACAGAGAGAGGGGATGGAGAGTTGTGGGAGAGAGGATGATGGGAGAAAAGGGCTATTTTAGGCCTTTTTAAAGAGGTGATGTTGGGTAGAGACCGGAAGGAAGAGAAAGGGCATCTGGGGGCCCCGGGGATGGGATCACGTCCCTGTGAGAAGTCACTGTGATCAGAGATCGAAGAAAGAGGGCCGGTTAGGGGCAGAGAGGAAGCTCTCTGTGTTCTTAGTGTAAAGGCGTGCCAGTTGGGGGTTGCATAAATGAGGGCGGGGACAGGGCCTGGCCTACACCATGGATATTGACTATAGAGCTTGTGAGTGAAGTCGGGGGTTGAGATGGCTAAATACAGTCGTGTGGTGCGTGATACAGGCAAAAAGAGAAGGATGCTCAAGGCAAAGAAATATTGCAGAGGAAGGAGTGATTAAATCTGTCGAAGTGGGGAAGGATCTCTCCTGGAAAGGCTTCAGAGAAGAGGTAACGCAGAGCAAGGTTTTGACGGATGAATAGGAGTTCGTGTACAGACCAAGTGAGGAAGGGGGAGTCTTCTTGGCAGAAGGAACACATGTGAAAAGCCAAGGAGGTTTATGTGAAAAAGTGTCGTGGACGCAGGGAAGGACCAGCAGGGGAGAAAGGAAGGCGAGTGGGACAGCGTCAGGGGGACTGAGGGCTTTGGTGAGTGGGCCTTTAACATCATGACTTCAAAGGGTAACTAGTACGGTTCATTATGCATCTTTCCTCTCTCTCTCAAGCATTTCAACTTGGAAGCGGGATTTACAAAGTGCCACTGAATAGTGTGAAATAGGAATTGCTTTTGCTGGTGATCAGAGAATATGCCCCACCCCCCAGAAAAATAGGCAAAGGCTGGGATCCTCTTGGGATGTGCTCGGGGACCCACATCCTCTAAGCTGGGTGCTTTTTGCTTGCCTGGATGGAGCCCGTCATTAGGGTAGAGCCCAATGCCGTGTAATTAGAAATTCCACTTCTCAGCTCGAGGACCTGCCCAGCAACAGCCCCTCGGATGCTGGGTTCCAACAATCTTAGAAGCTGCTTGGGGCTTGGCTGCCACAGCCAAATGCCAAACCTGGTAATTACAAGGTAGCTTTGCAAGCACACACCTGTTCTGAAGGTGCAGGTAGGGCCTGCTGCACCCTCACTGGAGCGTATGCCTCTGCACAGACCATCCCCAGGGATGCTGGGTGCACATGTGTGTTTATCCCCTGCCCCCATTCTCTCTCTTCACCCTCCCCCTTCTTTTCTTTCTAATCTGAACATTTCTTACTCCGTCTCTTTCTGAATGCCACATTTCTGACCATTTTGTCTCATGAGGCCACCTCTTCGGCTGTTTTACTAGGAGTGACCCCAGTGAACTGTGCTTTTCTCTGAAAGCCAGAACCAGGAAAGTCTCACCCCTTTGGCTGTGTTGTGCTTCTTATCGTTCAGAAGAGACACTGCACAGAAGGACCCAGCTTGGAGGATGGAAGGCTGCTGCTTGGCGGGGTGGGGTTTGGTGGTGGAGTTTTTCCCCAGGATCGCTCATCAGATATTTTCCACTTGACACTCCTGGTTTATAGCCAGGCTAATTTAATTTCCAGCTGACAGGCGACTCCCCGCATGATGGTAATCTCAAATAGTTAATGGGCTAGAACAGGAGGCAGCCTATTGAGTTGATTCTTGGGGGCTCTACTCGGTGGCTTCCCAAGACTAATTTATCAGCCTGTTTTTCTTGGTTGGAGTGGATTGTTCAGCCTGGCGCAGCTTTTGTGTCTCACTGCTTCTCAAGATGGATTGAGTCGTGACTTCTGCCCTCTGGACATTTAGAACCAGCTCGCTTTGCCTTCTACACACCTGGTTTGTGTAAAGGGAAGAAGGAGGGCAGAGCGGGTATAGACTCAGGTCAGCTCCTCTGTCCGAGATACCTGAAAACACCTTGTGAGAAATTCTGATTCTTTCCCTGGCCCCAGCAGGGTGGGTAGCAAAGCCTTTTGGGCGAGCCGTATAGAGCCGCCCTGGTCTGTGATGTTGGTCCTAGGATTGGAGGGCGAGTGCTTTTCCTCCTGCAGGACACTGGACTTTGGAGAGATTTCTTTACGAGACAAATACTGTTGAAAAAAACCAGGGCTAAAGCATGCGATACAGAATAGGAAGAGTGACAGAGGAATTAGGGCTGTGCCTGGGGAAGGCTCGTCTGATGATTTTCAGTTTTGTGATCATTTGTTTCGGTTGGGTTGGGTGAAAAATGAACTCCTAAAATAAAGGCAAAAGGGCAGAAGTGCAGGGAACCAGTGAGACATTTAGCTTTCACTTTCTAAATTATTCTCTCTCTCCATATATATATGTTTATATATATATATGTTTATTCCATTATAATTTTTACGCTTATAATTCCCCATTTATTTATTTTTTTATTGACTGAAAAAGAGGGGAGATGGACGCCTACTTTAGAAAGGGGGTAGGTGATAATAGATGGGTCAGATGGGTCTGGGGAGACGGTTGCTGTATTTGAGCGTGTTAATCCTGGAGGTCCTTAGAACTGCTGAGAACCGGGATGAACGTGACATTCGGAGTTGAACCTGCTGAAGCCCGAGTCCCTGCTTTGCCGTGGCTGGATCCTTGGAGCAACTCCATCTAACCTCCCTCAGCCTCACTCTCCTGGCTCTAAAGTGGAGCAAACACCCCTTGGAGAGCCTGGGTCCCCAGTCTTTTCTGGTGGATAAAGTGCCGCACGCGGGTCTTAGAGTTGACCTCGTAACGGCCAAGGAAGAGAGAGACGCGTCTTCTGATCGCAAGGAGGCCTAGTCATTCTTGCCTGGAGGCAGACTGGCTTTCCTGTTGAGCATCCCAGTGGGCAGTGTCTTTGTGGCTTTACAGGACCACGTGCAGACCACTGTCATGCCAGCTCATCATATCGATGTCACTAAAACACAGAGGCGTATCCCATTTGGAGGTAGTTCAGGCAAAGCACTGGGGGGTGAGCGAAGCTTGGGGGTCCTAACTGTGATGCTGACCTCACAGGTGGATGGAGAACATGTGTCCACCGTGCTGAGTACACTGACCACCTAACCACACCACCTCGTCCGGGCTTCTGATGGTCGAGCAGCTGGCTGGCGGCTGGCGCATTGCTCATGAGCCATCTCGGGGCTCTCTACCTGGGCCCGTGGACGGCCCCCGCGGGTCTGTAATCCCCCTGAACCTGGGTCCTGAGGCTCATATGCACGTCGCACATGTGCACTCTAGCACCCAGCCCTTTTCCCAAACTCTCTGTAACCCCTAAGAGTGGAAGCGCCCCGCTCTGAGGGCACAGCTCTGGGACTTGCAGCCTGTCAGTGAGGGTAACATTCTGTCATGATCATTAACAAGCCCCATTTCTGTTCTGAGTAAGAGGAAAACCCTCTCTCTTCAGAGGAAGCGGGGCCCCAGGAAAGGGGCTCCTTCCTTGGACAGACACTGTTTGTCTCGTAAAGAAATCTCTTGGAATTCCAGATTCATGGAGACAGCTTAAGGAGATGCAGTATATATACAATGGAATATTACTCAGCCATAAAGAAGAATGAAATTCTGCCATTTGCAGCAACATGGATGGACCTAGAGGGTGTTATGCTGAGTGAAATAAGTCAGAGAGAGAAAGACAAATACTTACGGTATCATTTATATGTGGAATCTAAACAAAACAGAAGCAGACTCACAGACACAGAGAACAAACTAGTGGTTCCCAGTGGGGGGGGGGGAGGGGCAAGATAGGAGAAGGGGATGAAGAGGTACAAGCTACTATGTATAAAATAATCTACAAGGATACACTGTACCACACAGGGAATCTAGCCAATATTTTATAATAACTTTAAGGGGAGTATAATCTATGAAAATACTAAATCGTGATGTTGTACACCTATAACCTATATAATATTATAAATCAACTATACTTCCATTTAAAAAAAAAAAAAGAATAAAAGAAGATGGTTGGGGCATCAGCTCTGGGCACCTTTATACAGTGGGTTGATTCCACGCCTCTTTTTGTTACCTGGTCGTCCTACCTGCTTCCACGTGAGAAGTTAATCGATGTGCACTCAGCCAGCCCAGGGAAACAATGTCCTTGGAGGGGTTGAGGGGTTGATTAATTTCCCAAACATGCTAATGGGGCAGCCGAGAGGGTGTCTCTTGTTCTCTCCTTTAGCGGGTGTTTGCTCACGGGCTTAGTGCTGCGTGTTCCCAGCCCCGGATTTGGAAGTGGATCCATTTGGGAAAGTAGCAGCTTAAAGGTCTTTATTTGGTTTTGTGGGTGAATGGAGAACAGCGCTGAGCATCTCAGGGAGAGGCAGCCGTTGTTCGCGGCCCCCCGCCTCCGGCTGGCCTCCCAGGAAGGCTCCTACCCCACCCCAGGCTGGCCTGCCTGGACCCAGAAACCCTGTTCTAGCTTAGAAACTGCGGTGATGCTCGCCTTCTCTCCATTTCCGCTTCTTACATACGGACATAAAAACCTAAGCCCTCGTTTGTTTATAACATTTCTGGGGTGAACACCGACCTTATATTCTGATTCTCACCCTGAACACTGTGTGGGAAGCTACAGTTTCCGTGGGTGAACTCAGAACGCAGAAGGGCCCCGCCCTCAGTACATCTTGCTTAAAAACTGAAGGTCTTTCCTCGTCTCTAGCCTGTTACCAGCTTTTCTTTTTTCCTTCCATCTGCGTGTCTTCGAATCAGCCGTTCTGTCGTTTTCACCCCAACACCGCTTTCCCACTCAGGTCTGCGGAACTGCATTTATTGTGTATCTGCCCTTCTTGAACACGTACTCCAGGTGGCTTTTGAATGATACCGAAAGGGCCACAAACACATAAAATGTGAGAGTAAGACAGGAGAATCGATAGTTGGGCCATAAAATGGAGCCAGGAACTGGCCTAAGAAATGTCTCTCAAATGACAGTGGACATGACCCTCAGCTCCATGGCAGCTTTCACAGACAGACAAACCTCAGGTACACAAATCACTCAAACAAGCTGTTTGCTCAAAAGAAAGCATGACTGTTCTTGGTACTAAGTTGGGGAGGGGGTTATATAAAGAGGATGCTGGGGGGTAACAGCCACTGGCGTGGATAGCACTTTTATTTTATTTTTTAAATTTATTTTACTGAAGTATAGTTGATGTACAGTGTTGTGTTAATTTCTGCGGTATAGCAAAGTGACTCAGTTATACATATCTATATGTTCTTTTTCATATTCTTTTCCATTATGGTTTATCACAGGATATTGAATATAGTTCCCTGTTCTCTACAGTAGGACCTTGTTGTTTATCCATTCTATATATAATAGTTTGCATCTGCTAACCCCAAACTCCCACTCCATCCCTCCCCACCCCCTCCCCCTTGGCAACCACAAGTCTGTTCTCTATGTCTGTGAGTCTGTTTCTGTTTCGTAGATAAGTTCATTTGTGTCATATTTCTGATTCCACAGATTAGTGATGTCATATGGTATTTGTCTTTCTTTCTGTCTTACTTCACTTAGTACGATCATCTCTAGGTCCATCCATGTTGCTGCAAATGACTTTTTTTTATGGCTGAGTCCATTGTCTATTATGTACCACATCTTCTTTTGGATAACACTCTTATAAAAAGCACATGGCTAATCCAGCCTTTTTGGTAAAGGGTAATTTTCTAAAAGCAAAAGGTAAAATCAGGACTCTCATCCAGTTATAATGTTAAGGATTATATTTCTTTAACGATCACGTGAAGGATTTTATTTTACTTATTATTGGGTTGGCCAAAAAGTTGGTTCGGGTTTTTCCATACGACGTTACAGAAAAAACGGAATGAACTTTTTGGCCAACCCAATATTAATGAGAACCAGACAGATGTTACCATTGGTCCAAAGGAGAAGTCAAAAGAACTTAAGTTTCCTTGACATAAAGGAGCATTGAGATGAATTACAAATAGGTGGAAACTGGCTTTTTCCATGTAGTGGGAGGTGGAGAAGGAAACCCACAGAAGTTCCACCGGAAAGCACTTATATGCATGCCTATGGTCAAGACTTACATTGCCTTGCTATGTTGCTGCCTATAATTTACAGAGTTGCAAAATATCTCAAAGGCAATAAAAAGGCTAGCTCCAGATAACACACGGCACAGTTTTCCGCTGGAGATATCCAGTAATCTTTTCTGCCTATTCCAAATTTCTTTACATCTTCTTGTGTCAGTCCTCAGTAACCTCACGGAATTTATCATCATCTAAAAGCCCAGATCTGTTTAAAATATGCTGCTGGGAAGCACAGTCTCCCCCACTCCTGATACGTCTTGTAGCCACTCACCTCCCACGTTTGATGTGGCTTCTCATAGCCTCTGAGATCAAATCCAAATTCTGTCTGGCATTTGTTCGTTTGTTCGTTTACCCTTCATTCATCTAAGAGACATGTATTTTGGCCACAGTGCAAATAAGGCAGAGCCCAATCCTCAGCCCCCTCGAAGTCTATAAGAGCAGCTAGAGAAAGGTTATGCTAATGTTCGTGTGTGTGCACGAGGGTGTATTTGCAGGGAGGGTGGTGGTCCTAAGAGGGGAGCAGAATTGCTAGCCCAGCCTGGGGAAGGAATGAGTGCCATAGGAATGTACTAGAAGGAGAAGGGCTCTGCTTGCCCATGGCTGGGGTGAAGGGTGAAAAAGGAAGGTAGGGGACATAGCATGTCCTTGGGGAAAAGCAGGGAGACACCTGGGCAGGGAGCTTGAACGTCATGTTCAACATCATGAGAAGCTGTGAAGGTTTCTAGATGCGGCTTTTGGGAAGATGTCGGGGAAGCAGGGGTGGAGGGCCAAGCAGAGTGGAAAGGGGACCACTCCAGCCTGCTTTCCAATCTTTCTTGCCTTATTTCTCACCATTCCACAAACAAACAAACAAGCTTCAGTCCAAGCCCAATGTTTCAATCACTGTCTTACATTCCTACACTCGGGTATCTTTTGTTCTTGATGTCTTCACTTCCACCTGCCCTTGGGACCAGCTCAAGGAAGCTTTAGATGTCCCAAAGGACATGACTTCTGGGTGCTTCTTTTCCACATTTCAATGCAATATGTACTGGCAAAATTCCTGGATGTGGAATTTCTCTCCAAATACACAGTAAGCCCCTGGAGGGCAAGAATCATCCCCGTGAATGATAGCTACATGCCATTTCACTGATTCCTTAACCATCCATGAGAGAGACTACGTCCACATTCCTACTCTGTTTTCTTCTTGAGACCCAGGGGAGAGACATTTGGGGTGTCTCACCCCACCATCATTTGATGAATGCAAATGAATTTTAATAATTTAAGCAAAATAATAAGTAGAATGGCAATGAATAGACATCAGCTTATTAGTGTCATTTTTTTTTTTTTTACTGTTGTTAACAGCGACCACTTATTGTTTTGAGACAAGGTGGTTTATTACCGGCCCCCAGAGGTGGTGCATCCAAAGTTCAAAAGTGAGAGGCGCTCATGGCTGGCTTCTGTCCCACAGGTGAAATAAGGAACTTGTTCTTTGCTGTAGGTTAGCACTCACGGTCAAGTCCTTCTTTACGTGTACGGCCTCGTAATGTAATTGTGTCACGTAATATAATGGGTAGGATGATACATAAATGTTGCTCTAGAATTAACTACTTTGAGCATTGGGATCCTGAGATGGTCACCACTTTCAAACCTGGCCCTCATGGTAACTTATTATCCCAGGTTGCCCCCAATTCTCTTTACATATTTGCATTGTGACCTCTAGTCATTAGCTTTAAGCACTGCTAGTTCATTTCCTTTCATTCATTCATTTATGTGTTCATTCATTCATTTATGTGTTCATTCATTCATTTATGTGTTCATTCATTTATGTGTTCATTCATTCATTTATGTGTTCATTCTTCATTCATTTATGTGTTCATTCAGCAGATTATTTTCCAGTGCTTCCTATGCTGGGTGTTTTGCGGGGTTTTGTTCTTGTATTTCTTTTGAAGATAAAAATCTTTACAATTCACCGTCCATATAAATACAAAACAAAACATGGCGGGCCATAAGATTCAACCAAACATGTTGATCTTAGAAATCGTCATTAGGGCTTAAAAATAGTTACAGGGTTAGTTTTTCACGGGGGCTAATGCAGGGTAAAAGGCTAATCTTGCTTGTAATTCTCAGCAGCTCTCTCACTAACCATTTGGTTATTTGATCTCCCTGGCGCTTACAGTTTTGTTGCCTTGTGCGAGTTGTGGAGTGGGGGGAGGGAACGCTTTGTCTCAAGCACAGAAGAATCGCTGGAAATTTTAAGACTCACCGTCTATCAGGAAGTTCTCATAAAATTTGAACAATCTTGATGAGACGCGCTCAAGTAATACAGAACACTTGAGCAGAGCTTCAGCCTCCAAGACTTTCCATCTGTCCTATCTTTGGACGTGAAACACACAAGCAAGTTGGACTTTATAATCTGTTACAGATGCACTGAGTTTTTATAAAAAATGGTGACCGTGATAATGAAAACTGGTTCTGGAAAGCTTCCATACTTCACAAGCTGAGAATCCCCAAAAGGGTAGGAGAGAGGGCACTTTGACGGGTGTCTTTATTTTATTATTTTAATAAGTTTATTTATTTATTATTTATTTATTTTGGCTGCATTGGGTCTTCGTTGCTGCACACGGGCTTTCTCTAGTTGCGGCGGGCTTGGGCTACTCTTCCTTGCGGTGCGCGGGCTTCTCATTGCGGTGGCTTCTCTTGTTGCGGCTCGTGGGCTCTAGGCGCATGGGTTTCAGTAGTTGTGGCACATGGGCTTAGTTGCTACGCGGCATGTGGGATCTTCCCGGACCAGGGCTTGAACCTGTGTCCCCTGCATTGGGAGGCGGATTCTTTTTTTTTTTTTTTTTTAATTATTTATTTATGGCTGCGTTGGGTCTTCGTTTCTGTGCGAGGGCTTTCTCCAGTCGTGGCAAGCGGGCGCCACTCCTCATCGCGGTGCGTGGGCCTCTCATTATCGCGGCCTCTCTTGTTGCGGAGCACAGGCTCCAGACGCGCAGGCTCAGTAATTGTGGTTCACGGGCCTAGTTGCTCCGCGGCATGTGGGATCTTCCCAGACTAGGGCTCGAACCTGTGACCCCTGCACTGGCAGGCAGATTTTCAACCACTGCGCCACCAGGGAAGCCGGGAGGCGGATTCTTAACCACTGTGCCGCCGGGGAAGTCCTGATGGGTGTCTTCAGAGTTTCCATCGGCCTTGCCATGTCACTTCCTTTCTCTAGACACCTTCCGATCAGCTTCAAGCACTAGGTCAGACCAACTGGGAAGAAATAATTGCTGCTGATTATCGGCGTGAAAATAAGAAACTGCAGGGTTTTCTTTGTCAGCAGTGTCTCCAGGTTTATACACTCCCAAGGATGTTCTCTAGAAAGTACCTCTTTTCTTCTCTAAAATGTTCTCGAGCTATTTAAAGCCTGTGATAAGGGAAGTTTATTTGCTCTCATTTCCCTTCAGTTTAGCTTAACTCAAACTTACGTCTGGGGTTTTTATTGACCTAATTTACTTTATACTTTATATCAACTTTTCAACTGATAACCATAAAGTGGAGTTCTGTTTGTAAAGTAGAAGGGGAGCAGGGAGAGGGATGGAGCCATTGTCTTGGACTTAAGTCGAGGATTGACTGGGATTTCTCTCTCATCCCAAACTCCTACTGTCCCTGCAGTCAGGAGGCAGGAAGGTAATGAATTGTATCAACTCTTCATTCTGTGGACCTGGTTTCAGCAGTTGGGTTGTTTCTTTTCATCAGCCAGAGATGGACCCCTGCCCCTAAACGGGCTGTTTTACTTCATGTAAACCTCATTCTGTGCCATGGAAAGAAAGTAAGAAAGAAAGAGAGAGAGAGAAGGAGGAAGGAAGAAGGGGGAGAAGGAAAGAAAGAAAGAGAGAAGGATAGAAGGAACGAAACAGAGAAAGAAGGAAGGAAATGAAGAAAGAGAGAGAGAGAAAGAAAGAACCCTCCAAAGTAGGATGTGTTCACGTGAAAGACTGCCTCCTTTCCTGCTCCTCTTTGGCTTGGATCATCACATCCGTTCAGTGATGTCAACCCAAGAAGGGGAGTTTGGTTTTTCTTGGTCTCCAAGGTCCTACCGGGGATCTAAGAAGGAAGGTCCAAACATGGGATCTTTCCTAGCACAAGTGAAGAATTTCAGGAAACGGAGACTCTTTCAAATATTTGTTTTACAGGAGACTTTGAATTTAAGAACCAATGAGGAATTTCTTTTTCCTTAGCAATATTTCCCTAGAAATATCCCTACTATCTAGAGCCATAAGTCAAAGGAGATAATAAAGAGGGAACATAAGTGGGGTTCATTCCACCTTACCCATAGGAAGGGTTTTGCTGCTTTAAGAGCTTATTCACGTATGAACTACATTTGAGTCTCATTTTTTTTTTTTAAAGCAGGACAAATATCTCCATTTTACAAACGCAGAGAGACAGCTCAGAGATGTTAGGCAACTTGCCTGAAGACACATAGCCTGACCTTGAACCCTACTTTCCTTTCTATTCCACCGGGCACCAGGTTGCCTAACGAGTGAGTGCCTAGTTTTAGGATACCCTTGACATTGACTTCCACCGGAATTGCACTCTTGGGGTTGATCTGTACCCCCAAGGTACACTTTGAAGTACACTTTGTACCAGTTCAGTCATCGAATATTTATATAGGTTCTCCTTTACCAACTTGTGCCAACCTATGGCTGGCTGGAGGAGGAGGAGGTGGCATGAGGGTGGGGAGGGAGAGATGGAGATTGTAAGGGTCCCCGTATAGAATTTTAGAGCCTAAGAACACCCTTTTAAACCAATCCATTATTTTTTTTTAATATTTATTTTGTTTATTATTTTTTATTTTTTGGCTGCGTCGGGTCTTAGTTGTGATATGCAGGCTCTTTTGTTGAGGCGCGCGGGCGTCTCTCTAGTTGCAGGCCGCAGAGCGCGTGGGCTATGTAATTTGCGGCACTCGGGCTCTCTAGTTGAGGCGTGAGAGCTCAGTAGTTGTGGCAGGTGGGCTCAGTTGCCCCGCGGCATGTGGGATCTTAGTTCCCCGATCAGGGATCGAACCCGTGTCCCCTGCATTGGAAGGCGGATTCTTTACCATTGCACCACCAGGGAAGTCCCCCAGTCCGTTAATTTTTATACACAGGAAACTGAGCCCAAAGCTTTGAGTGCCTCGTCCAAGGTCTTAGGCTCTTGTCAGTGGCAGGGCAGGAACCAGAGCCCAGGGCTTCATGTGCCCAGTGCCCACCGGGCTTTCGCTGGGCCAGGAAGTCCCCTCCCCTTGCCCTGGGAGAAGGGGGGGGCAGGGGGCGGTGCTTCCCTGGTGGGGAAGTGATTTTTGTCCACGCTGTGTTGACGGGTGGTGTGGAATGGCTCAGAAGCTCTGGAGTAAGGGCCTGTTTACAAACATTTGCACCTCGTTGCCAAGGGCACAGGGTAGGCAGCCTTTCTTGGGATGAAGCAGGGAGCTGGGAGAGGATTTACCGGAGCCTGTGACACACACCAGCCCGTGTAACAGCCTGAGGGCTGGCCCTGTGTTGCCTGGCAGGTAACCCAGGCAGAGCTGGGGCTCCCAGCGCCCCAGGGAAAAGGAGCCGGTTCCAGACGGGAAGCCCGCACGGGTCAGAGTTCATCCCTGATGAGCAGGTCAGGTCTACACAGGGAAGAATCTGCCAAAGCAGGAAAGAGCAGAACTGCTTCGGCGGCAGCCGTTCCGCCTCTGCCTCTGGTGCCCTACTCTCCCCTTTCTGGGTCCTCTGCTCTGCCCTGCCTCTGCCCAATGGCACGGCTGATTTTACTTTCTAGGGAGTGTGCTTCCCAGAGAAACTTTTTTCTTTCTTTCTATTGATGAAAAAAGTTTTTTTTCTTTTTCTTTTTTTTTTTTTTTCAGGAAACGGGACACAGATTACTCTGATTTCACATGATTTGTGCCCGCACACAGTGAGGTCCAGTAAACACGAGCAACGCCCCACAGAGGGCAGACGCAAAAGGCTATTAGCTTTTAATTGAAACCCTCCCTCCACCCCCCCCAGCCCCCCAGCCCCTTCCAGGAACAGGAACTCAGGCCTTTGTGAAGCAGGGTCTATAACAGAGGATTCTGCCAAAATGAAAGGAATCTTGAGTTGACCCAGAGGAGTGAGATGCTCTTTTGAGCCCCGCCCCCTTATGGCATTCAAAGGCTTTTCATTTTCTGGGCAGTATTGAAATTCTAGGACAATGGAGGCCAAATCCTTGCAGTGGGGTTGGGGGCTGGGAGGGGAGAAAGGAGAGAGGGTTGGCCAAGGAGGGGACCCGGGGGGAGTCCATCCTTTGTTCTTTTTCTTCTTTCCTACCCATTACCTTAAAAAAAGAAAAAAAGAAAGAAAGTAAAAAGACCCAGTAAACTTTATAATGAATAATGACATCACTTCCGGAGCCCAACTGCTCCGGGGACCAGAGAGACGTGGAGAGCAACAGACTATTTACAATTTCATTTTAAATTATTTGAAACCCTCCCAGAGGAGTTCTTTGATATGCAAACATCTCGCCCAAATGGAGATAATTATTTATGGAGATGTGGCCCTTTGAAGGGGAGCTCCGATCTGGTGGGCTCAGAGACTTCCTACAAAGGAAGAAGGTTCCAGATAAGAAGGGGCTGAACTGATCCCCATCTTCCTCCCTCCCCCACCCCCCACTCCTCCCCTGGGAAGAAAACTGCTTTAAAGAAGAAACTTCCCAGGGTTACAACTTACAGCTCGAGTTACAAGTCTCAGGAGCCGCCGGTGTCTCCTTGTCCACAGTCAAGTTTACAGGAAGAGTTCCTTTCTCATCCCTGGGTGTCTCATCTTTCTGTCGGGATGGAAGCTACAAGGCTGGACCTTTGTCTTTGCACCCCCTCCCCCCGAAGTCCACTGTAATTTATAAGGTCACAAGGTAGAAAGGCACCTCCCCGGGGAAGAGTTTGGGGTGCATGTTCAGGGCTGGTAGATGGGCCTTCAGAAAAGGTGACAGCCGTGTGGCATCGGTGGTATCGTGGTGAGCAAGGCCGCCTTCAGAGAAGGTGACACCAGCTTCCCGCACACTTGTCACTACAGAAACCCCTCTGATTAGGACTCTAATGACCCTGGGGACTCCAGAGCGCCCGCTAGCCTCTGGGGACGTGTGCCCTCTCCTCGCCCCCGAACCTGCCAGTGTCTGCCACCTTCAGGACTGTCCACAGCTTTGCAGTTTGCTCCTTGGCAATGTCCCCTCCCTGCGACCCCCCAGCTGCCCTTCTGCCCTTTTCAAGTTAGCCGGCTGAGTGCTTCCCCGGCCTCTGTGATGGGGAGATTGAGGCACTCAGCTAACCTCAGCCTAACTGCCTTCCCTGGGGACCAGGCAGGGTGGGCCAGGCCTCTGGAGGAGGAAAGGATGAGGGAGGGGCTTGGGCAGCTGAGCAGTCAGATCCCAGTAACCCAAGGGTGTCCTTTCATAAAAGAAGACTTGTTATTTTTTGTTCGTTTTCTGAGTTTTTCTGGCATGTACTTTCAAGGCAGGAAGTTGGCTGTTTAGTCCCTGATCTTGCCTGTCACAGGTTAAGATGTGCTACCTTTGACAGCCCTCAGTGTTCCCCAGGAGGAAAGGGTTTTCTTTTTTCCTGAGTGGTCACAGGTGACGAAGGCACAGGTGCCGCGATCCCAGCATCCCAGGGAGAGCCCTCGACTGGAGCCGCAGAGGAAGGTGAGGGTTAGGAAAGGGTCCCCATGAGCAGGCTGCACCTGCGTTGAGGCCCGGGCTGAGGGTGCGAGGGTGTGCGACCCCGTTCTTCCCAAGGAGGAAACCAGCCTTCACAGACAGGAAGCCAAGGAGAGAGGGGATCTCAGGGTTGTTCGGGGTTGCTGCCTTTTTTTTTTTTAAAGCAGATTTTATTTATTTATTTTTTTAGAGCAGTTTTAGGGTCACAGCAAAATCAAGCAGAAAGCGCAGAGTTCCAGAAACTGAGCACCGGCGCTTGAATTTGGGGTTCAATCCCATTCCCATAGGCCTCCCGCTCCCCCCGAAGCACAGCCTTCCCCCATCAGAGTGGTCCACTGGTTATGATGAGCTTACACTGACACATCCGTCATCATCGCCCCAAGTCCATAGTTTACAGCAGGGCCCACCCCAGGAGATGTCTGTTCTGTGGGCTTGACAAATGCATAATGACACGTATCCGTCATGATGGTATCACTCGGTATTTTCACCGCCCTAAAAATCTTCTGTGCTCTACCTGTTCAGCCCCACCTCTCCCTGCATCTCTGGGGGTCCCAGTGTTTTTGAGTTTTGCTGCTGATACTTGCGGGTTTATCAGCTGCTCAAAAAAAAGGCGGGGGGCATCCTTATTCCCCACGTGGATTTCGGACTGTGAAGGTTTATTTATTTAGTTGTTTGCAGGGTGGGGAGGAGAGGTGTAACCTTCCTAGAAATCCTGATTCTTCTGGGTGTAAAGGTTTCTCCTGGCTGCTCTGTTGTTTTTTGAATTCTCAGGGGCTGGACGTGGGCTTTGGGAACAGCTAAAAGTGATGCGGCATTTCGGCTTCCTGGCCGGTTACCAACCTGACACCACAGTGGGATTGTCCTCAGAGCAGTTTATCAGAATGCGACCTCCTCTTCGGTGCTAATTCACAGACCAGGAGGCTGAGGCCTGGAAAGGCAGGAATGTGGCCAGGGTTGTTCATCTTCGTGAAAACTTGTAGCTTCTTTTTTTTTTTTTTTTTTTAAGCAACAGTAAATAGATCTGTGATGTCAAAATGTCTAAGTCTCTATTGACCATTTTCTCTTTTCAATCAAGATTTTCCTCCCAACGGTATCCAAACAAGGATTTGGGCAGCCTCGGGCTATTTGTAAGGGGATTTGCCTTGTGGAAGGAGTTTGCTTTAAGCTCTTCGTTGGAAAGGGGCAGCACAAGGGAAAGATTTGGGAGTGATAGAACTGGTCTGTATCTTGATCGTGGTGCTGGTTGTTAAAGATTTCTATGTATGTGTCCGAAGTCATGGAACTGGACACCAAGAATGATTATTTACTGTATGTAGGTTAAAAAGTAGATTTTTAGAATTAAGAAAAAAGATTGCTGTTGGAGGTCAGGAAACGTGCGGGTATTTTTTTTTATTGGGGTAGAGTTGATTCACGACGTTGTGTTAGTTTCAGGTTACAGCACAGTGACTAGCTTATACATATATCTATATCTATCTATCTATATTCTTTTTCAGATTCTTTTCCCTTATAGGTTATTACAAAATATTGAGTAGAGTTCCCTGTGCTCTGCACTAGGTCCTTGTTGGTTATCTATTTTATTTATAATAGTGTGCATATGTGGGGTATTTCTGTAACCAAGCAAGAGGTCATTCTCCCCCCAGGAGAGGGAAACAGGGGGCCGGATGTTTCCCTAACTCTTCCTAGTTTTCCTCAATCCAAGGGGGAGATGGGCCCACCCCAACCCAATGTGGCTTGCAGCTTGTCCCCTCTCTGAAGTTCAAGTTCATTCACTTCCATCATCTGCTTTGTGTCAACATCTTGGCATCTGTTCGGCTGTAGTGCATTGGGTTACACCCATTTCAATAACCTTCCTCTTTATTGTGGTGTAATTGGCCAGTTCAAACAATAAGTTCACTTGCTGGACCCTGGGAGGAGGTGTGCCATCTGAAGAAAGAAAATAAGCAGAAAAAGAAAATTAGGGCAACCTTTGCTACTGGAGAACATCAGAATTACAGGGCTTTTAGAACTTCTCTGGTTCATTCAAAGTTCCTACGCATTTAGGCCCGAAGGTTTGTTTTTAAGAGTCTGCTCCCAGCAGTAACACATCAGAGCCCCATCGAGACTTGGGATGATCAGCTGTAAAGGATGGGCTTCTGCAAAGCCCGTGACAGTCAGTCCTCCGTGGGAGGCTGACTCCACAGGTCACCTCTCAGCCGCTCCTGAGTCTGGCGAAGCCCCGGTACAGGTCAGCGCGGACCTGGGGCTGAGATTCTAAATCCTCACACCTGACTCTGGACATACTCCGTGTCCACCTGCCACAAGATTAGGAAAGAGGAAAATGGCCCAGTGGTCGTTTTGACATCAAGTTTCATTGGAGTTTTTAAAAATAAAGAGAACTTAGTTTTGTTTTAAGCCCTGAGTTTGACAAAGGCATAAATCAGATAATTTGGGACTTGTACTATTCTTCACCTATTTGTTTTTTATCTTTCTTCTGTTTATATTGATATTATCTAACTTTGGACGATGAAAGAGTTAGATGCATCTTTTAGTCTCTTATGCACACGGGTAGAGTCAACCTTACGTTTCTTCTACTTCCTTCAGTTTGCCTCATTTTGTTTTACTGGGAGCCCAATTTGTGTTCGATAATTAACTCTGTAGTGTGTATGTGTGTGGTGTGTGTGTGTATCTCTATGTGTATGCACACATGCATGTATTTAGGGGCAACAAACATCCTTTCCTTTATTTGCATTGAACCTGACTGTATTTTGTTTCTTCTGTTTGTTACATTCCTCCTCTGTGGTTTGTAGATCCCGGGGCGTCACCGTCACTCACTCTGGGGCGTGGTCTGCTTTCAGCGGTGAGGGTATGACTCCGAGTTCTCTAGACTTCACTCCAGGCCTTTGACTCAAATCATGCCTTGGATTAGCAGAACAACTTTTGTTCTGTCCACCGGATTGTTTTCTCGATTTTTTTTCACCATGGGGGTCTCTGTCCCCAGCCAGCACCCCCAGTAGGTGCACATGGCATCAGCAGAATAAGTGGCTGAAGCGCACGGCAGCTGCCAGGTCCACAGGTGCCCCAGGGGACGATTTCCGGTCTGGCTGCAGGTTGGCATCATTGGAGAGACTCCCGCGACGGGACCCCACCCACACAGGCCTGATTCGGTGGGTCTGGGGCTGGGCCCAGGCGTCCAATTCCTGGCACCCTTGGCATCCAGCGTGAATCTGGCCGCCACTGAGAGGCACATCACTCTCCTGTGAATTTCATGAAACACGTTGAAAGCCTGAAACGCCCCCTGCAAACCCACCAGTTTCCCAAGTTCCTGCTCCGTGGCCCAGCTCTTTGAGGGCCCCGGTGCTCCCGGAAGGTCACCGGGCTGGTCATCCCCAGGCCTGAATGTCGTGAGGGTCACCCGACACCTCTGCTCAGTATCTCCTCGGCTTGTCCCGAGGGAAGCTTCTGGTGGGTGTGAGCATGCGTCTTCTTGAGACTTGCACCCCACTGTCTTCACAAGCACCCATGGGGGACGTGCCAGGTGTTGAAGAGGTGTCCCTTCCCGCCTGCGTGGTGGAAGAGGGGAGGAGGGGGCTGGGGGACGGTGCTGGCAGAAGGAGCTGCTGCCACCGTCCTGACCTCGCAGCCCCTTCCCATGCAGTTACCGCGGGCGTGTGTTACCCTGAGATATCCATTGTTTCGAAATCTGACTGATCTTTGAACAATCACGATGGTAGGCGTGTGATTCTGGCTCTGGAATACCTATTATTAAGATGCTAGTCTCTGAATGAGAAGAAGAAATACAGGTTCTCTCTTTAGAGAGAGGACAGGTGTGTGGCTCTTTGTAAATTTCATCACAGTAAGAAAAACAAAGAAGGCTGGGGCGGCGGTTGTGACGAGGGGCGTCAGAGGACCTGACTCTGGGTCTCAGCTCTCGGCCTGGAGGCCGGGGACCCTCCCCGCCAGCCCCAGCTCCTTCCTCAGTAAGCTGGGGCCTGGCAATGCCTCCTCAAAGGCTTGTGCGAGGGATTAGATCAGATGGTGTGTGTGAGAGTTTCTCTGGGAGCCCCAGAGCGCCGCATGATTATTAGCTGTGACTGTCAGTTTGGGAAACTGGCTTTCCTGGTGAGCTGCTCAGTTAAGCTGCAGCCTCCCTGCTGGCTCAGGAGACCAGCCTGGGGCTGGAGCCGCCTCTGGAGGGATGGGCGCGCAGGGTCCACGTGCGGGGGTCACCCTCGGCCACGTCCTGTCTTCTCCGAGCCACTGCTCTGCTCCGAGAGGTCCTGAGTGTTGGGACAGGAGAGCCCGGCCAGTGAAGGGCGGGGAGGCGGAAGCTGGGCCCAGGAAGTGAATGGTAAGGGCTTTGCTCTGGGACTAGGTGGCGGGCGTGGGAGAAGAGCTGATAAGGCGAGAAAGGGGACTTGCCTGTAACCGCCCGGAAGGTTCTGCCAGGAGCTCTCCGCACACTTCTCGGGCCGTGCTGTGTTCCCCGCTGGATGGGCCCACAGGGCTATGCTGGGGAGATGCCCAGCTCTGTCTGAGCCCAGGGCCTGGGTAGGGGAGGAAAAATAATTTTCCCTCCACCCTTCTAGAGCTGAGACCCCTCACTCCCTGTAATAAAAGACAGTCAACACAGGAAGAACAAACAAGTTTAAGACAGGCAACACAAGAAGAACAAACAAGTTTAAGAACATGTGTACCTCCTGTGTATGTGGGAGATACCCAGGAAACCTGAGCAGCTCGTAGAAATGGCCCAAGCCGCCATCTTAAACGCCATCTCCAGCTGAAGACAAAACAAGATTTTGGAGGGGGGAGGCCAGTTCTGGGAGGTGGTGGGGAAAAGCCCAGTAGATAAGGGTACAGTTGTTAGGCAGATTTAACTCCGGATACGAGTTTCTAGAGACGTACCTGTTCTTCTCTTCCTGGTACACAGAGGAAGACACTCTTACATTTCCCTTATACATGTACACTTCTCTTACTAAAGGGTAACTTTTACTGGTTTTCAGAGCTTTTCTACGTCTGCTATTTCTTAAAAATAATCAGCCTAAAATAACCCTTATGCCAAAGAGACATATTTCGGGTGGCGTATTCGGCTCCCTTCCCCCCCGCCACGGAAGTGCCCCCGGAAACCGGCAGAAGGGGTTCGGAAGGCACCTGCCGAAATGATGGAGAACCCCATGGTGCACTCACCCACCAGCTCCTCGGCGTCTGCACCAAGTACGCCCCGAGGAGAGTGACCGTGGAGCCTGCGGTGGTCGGGGGCTGAGGCTTGGTGTCAGCAATTTCCCCGGCTGTTATTTGATAATCAGAGAAAGTCTGAGTGCTTTCTGACATATGTGTGCAAACTCTGGACCATCCTGGGGAGGCGGGGTCCCTTGGAGCTGGTACCCCAGGATGGCGAGGGTGACCGGTGGGTGGTCCAACCCAAGAATCTGCCCACGGCTCAGGGATCCTTTGTTTATGGCCGAGGGGGCTGTGCCTTTGGACCGGAGGACGGTGAGAATTTCCCATCCTTTTCTGCTAGTCCTGGTACGCGCTTTCTTATTTGGCCATTTTGTCCCATGACCACCAGGCCCTTGTTTCAGGACGTTGAGGGGACGCAGGCTGCAAAAGTTCAGAGATGGTTCTGGAGCCCAGGTAGGCTGAGAGCCACGTCCGCTGTTCCTGCAGCTTTGCCGCTCCCGGGGGCCGTCCCCGTGTCCCCTCTGTGGGGTAGATCCGAGGGAGTGACCAGTCTCCGTGTGCAGACCTTGCTTCCTTACACCCTTTCCCGGACGCTGTCAACAGAAGGGAATTGACAGCATTTCCTTGGCACCCAGGCTTGGTCACAAGGAGTGTCACAGGCCTCCCAGGAACCCTGGGGGGTGGGCATCATCCTTTATCTCACGGATCAAATGAGAAAACTGAGGCATGGACAAGTGAGGGGCACATCCCTCAATCAAGGGGGTGCTGAGACTCAGACCAGAGGCTGGACTTCGGCGCCCACGCCAGGTCAGACGGACCCTCTGAAGACAGACCCCAAACCCACTCCATCTGCCCTGGCCCTGGAGAACTTGGTGGGTTGGGTTTCCTTCAGTCATAGCCGTATAGCACTTGGATGCTGAATATTAAACCCTTTCTTGTAGACTCAGTCTAGGTGCAAATGGCTGAACACTGGAAACAACTCGGACTTGAGCAAACTCGACCTGCTTTTGAGTGAAATGCAAAATAAGTTGAGAGCCGGGCCCCTCTTTAATCCTTCATCACATTAGCCTGATGACATGGCTATGTTCGTCTAAGTGGTTAATGGGCAAAGTGGGTCAATCCAGCTTTAGCTTAAGCCGGGGGCAGCCGTAGGGCTGCAAGGCAGTCCTTCGGGGAGAAGCCTGCTTCCTCTAACTTGCTATGAAGGAGGAACCCGTTGCCCTTTCTGCCGCTTGCAATAGAGTTTATATCGTCTTTTCTATAAATGTCTCCCTAGAGGGATTTTGGTCTCAGTAGATTAGGGATGGCTTGAAGCTGGAAGTTCAGAATGTCCTACTGAGAGGTAAATATCTGGTCAAAAATGATGTGGAAATTGTCTTTCCAATTCCTGGGCCCAGGTTGGAATCAATCAGAAATCTCTATCCCATAGCCAATGGAAGATTGTACATCTGTGACCGCTACTTAGTGTCCGATTAGGTAACACATCTCCTTCTGATGTACACACACCAACGTGTACACACGCATGCTCAGCGTGGTCCTACTGTGTGCTGTAAACTGTGTACTGAACACGGTCATAATGATCATAATAATGGAGTAGTAGCCGCAGCTAGTGAATATCGAATATATAACGTATGCCAGGCACGTTCAAAGCATATCGTGATCATTAATTGTCTTAATCCTCATTAAACTCCCATAAGGTTGGTATTATCATCTCTATTCTTACAGCTGAGGAGAGAGGGCCAGAAAGTAAGTTGCTGAAAATGAGACAGCTTATGAGTGACCGAGCTGGGATTTGAACCCAAGCGGTCTGATGTCCAAGCCCACGGTGCTTAAATGTTAAGCTAAATGCTTCCATTTTACAAACCCCGCAACAACCGAATGCAATGGGTGGAAATCATTCCCGTTTCACATATTCGGATGCTGAAACTCAGGGAGCAAATCAGGTGCAGTCTTACATCGTTGATTCCTGTGATTTTTAGTGCTAATCACCACACAGAACTGCTTTTTGGTCCAAATATCATGTCCTATCTTTCCTGTAGGTTATAGCAGTTTTGCCTACATGGTTATGTTTAAATTATGCTAAGATAGATATCATACAAGTCTCCCTGCCTATGCCAGGCACTTTTCTAAGCTGTTGAGGTATATTAATACGTTTAATCATCACAACAACCATAGGAGATGGTAGTATTATTATTTCCCGTTAAGTGCATCCACGAGGAACCAGGGGTGCACAGCCTTGCGTCTGTGCGACTTCTCCGCGATCACGGTCACACGTCTAATAAGTGGAGCGGTCGGTACCTCAACTCAGGCTCCGGGTCTGTAAGACCCCCCCCTCTCCCGGGAAGGAGCTCGCGGTGGCAATCAGGGGAAGGCGCTCAGTCTTCAGGCTCTAACGTGCCTTTCTGCTCCGCCCAGGGACCTGATGCCGAGGACCCTGGAGGGGCAGATCACCATGGAGAAGACGCCCAGCTACTTCGTGACGCGCGAGGCGCCCGCGCGCATCTCGGCCATGTCCAAGGACACCAAGCTCCTGGTGGTGGTGCGGGACCCGGTGACCAGGGCCGTCTCGGACTACACGCAGACGCTGTCCAAGCGGCCCGACATCCCCAGCTTCGAGAGCCTGGCCTTCAGGAACCGGACGGCGGGCCTCGTGGACCGGGCGTGGAGCGCCATCCAGATCGGCCTGTACGCCGAGCACCTGGAGCGCTGGCTGCGCCACTTCCCCGCCCGGCAGCTGCTCTTCGTGAGCGGCGAGCGGCTGGTGCGCGACCCGGCTGGCGAGCTGGGCCGCGTGCAGGACTTCCTGGGCCTCAAGCGCATCATCTCCGACAAGCACTTCTACTTCAACCAGACCAAGGGCTTCCCCTGCCTCAAGAAGGCCGAGGGCAGCGGCCGCCCTCACTGCCTGGGCAAGACCAAGGGCAGACCCCACCCCGAGATCGACGGCCAGGTCCTGCGGCGGCTGCGCGACTTCTACCGGCCCTTCAACCGCAAGTTCTACCAGATGACGGGCCACGACTTCGGCTGGGACTGATCAGACCCTCCCGCCCCCATCCCCCGCCTCCCCTACCCGGGGCTTAGGAAATATTGAGAGAGATTATATGTATGTAAAATGTACAGAAATCTATTTTATAATAATTTATTTTTAATTCATAAGCAATTAATTCACTAAGCTGCCTAGCCACGCTCTTTAGAGAGTCACATAATCTGTTAACATTCCAAAGTGTTTCTAATATTTTCTTCTTGTCTTCACAATGGATGGTGCTTCCTTTTTTTTTTTTTTTTTTCTTTCTTTCTACCCATTGTATTTAAAAAGAAGAAAAGCACAACTTGAGATTTTTGTTGTTACGGGTATGCAGCCTTCGATCGCTGTCTGGAGGCACTTGCGCACCTCCTCATATGGAAGCTTCAATCTCCCTTCCTGCCTGGGCACCTCTGGGAGCTCTGGGCCGCCAGACCTTCGCATAGCAGCTTTCTCGCTGACGTGCTGACACATCCAAGGGCGTAGACTCCAAACCAATTATCAGTCCCCACTTCTGCAGGTCCCGTGTGTGAGATGCTCGGCTGCTGCTTTAGAAATAAAGACGATCCCTTCTAATTTGCATGCGAGTGCATCGTGTTCCGTTCTCCAGGCAGACGGTTCTGCTTTGACACACCAAAGAATCCCCTAGGCCAGCAGAGCCACCGGATCGAACCAAGGGTGCCGGGTGTCGAGACCTGCAGGGGTCAGGTTCATCCCACGCCATCTGAGTCTACCAAGGTGCCACTAGGTGCGGAGCCAGCCCCTGTTTGGTGTCTGGAACTCCCCTTCCTGGAATTCCTAGCTCATCTCAGACAACACGCTCTGTAGCCAACAGCCAAACAGCGAGAACCAGGAGAGGCTCTTGTAAAAAGAGACTGGGAACGCTGGCCCGTGTTGCCTGCAAGCGCTCGAGCCTGTGCCGCTGTCCCTTGTTTTAGGCAGGCCCTGGCAGAAGGGGTGCCAGCACTGTGGCTGCTGGCGCAGAATGTCCTCCCCTACCTCTCTGTGGAGGGGGCAGAGAAGGGGTCATTTGTGATGACCAGCTAGTGGCAGTTGGGTAACCGTATAGCAATATCAAAGAACTGTCATTTGTGTTCTACTTTCACTAAGGAACATATGGGAAGATATTGTCAAAATGGTTGGGTTGTGATATTTACAAAGGACACTTTGGTATGTTCTATGGGATAACTCGCTCGCCAGTGAAACAAAACACTGGTCTTTACGGGATGTCTTCTCGATAATCTGGTCTGTCTTTGCCCACAAGTTTTAGCCCCGACGTAGCTAGTTCGTGCTTAGCTGCAAAGCTAAGGTATAGGAGGATGGGCACGGGGACGTGGAGGCGGGAGCTCTGTGCATTCCTGAGATGCTGTGTGCATTTCATAGCTTTGTTACTGCTCTACCAAGCCGTGTAGAACCTGCACTTAGGGGAACGCCCATAATCATGGCATGGCTCTTCCCTCTTGCTGCTTGGGTGTCAAAGACATCTTCATGAGGGTGCTAATTGATCGTGCATTTCTCCAATCAGAAGGCTCATTAGAAATAAAACTGGGAACACCTCTTTTCCGTTACAGCATAACATCGCTCAAAGTCAAAGCCAGCCCACATCTGCCACCCGATCCGGCCCTGTCCGCTTTCCGTCTACTCTCATGCTCTGACATTGTGTGTGATGTCAACTTGCAAAAAAAGTTCAGAGAAGGGTTTGCCACAAAGCAGCGGGGAAATGCATATGAACTTTTCCTTCCCCTCCAGGTCCCTGCTTGTCTTTCTAAGCTGGACCATTTTCGATTAAGTTGTTTATTCCCTGCCTTAAAACTGAAACAGGAAATCCTCAGAGAGAAGGAGGGTCATTTAGTCATGAACACTGAAGTGAGTCAAGATTCTATTCTGGGTCAAATCCTTGAATCCAAACAGATGGCGATAATTAACACTGAAGGACTAGAGCGAGTTTTTCTGTGGAAGACAAATAAATCAGACTTCCTGTGCATCTCTTCCGAGGAGTCTGACGGCTTACGGTTCCTGACGGCTCCTGACTCAGCGTCGGCCCCAAGGTTACACCCCCATCGCGTGATACTTATTACAGGGCACACGTGTCTTCCTCCTGGAGAAGTTGGGCGATACATAAAATTAGGCCTTGACTTTCTTCCTGTTCTAGCCATCTGCACGACCACCGACTTAACCTTTTAGCTGCTAGAAGACAAACACCATTTCTGGTTTGGCAATTTGTCCTAACACGTTTTGGGTTTCTTCCGGATTATAGGAAAAGCTCTGATATTCATGGGGTACTTGATTCCGCTCAGTTTGTTTAAAAACAAACAAAAAGGTTAACAAAAAATTTGGAGGTTGTTATTGTTCCTGTCGAGCCCATGCTGTCTTTGAGGTGTTCGTACTTGGTAAGTGGTACCTGGAAGGGTGTTTAGGTGTAGTGACTGCATGATAAACGTTTAATTGGAAGATGAAGGAAGAGAAGTTGTCTTCTTCATGGGATCCTCCTATGAAGTCATTCTGAGTGACAGGTACATTATAGGCCTTTGGAGAAACACAGTTTCAGATCCTACCAGGATATTTTCATGAGAAAGGAAAATGGAAGGTTCCGCTAAACTAGAAACACATAGTGTCTAAAATGCTGACATGGAAGTCAATGTCCTTTTTCTTTTTAGTTGATCAAGAAAGATGGTCAGTAAAACTTCAAGGTGTGGTTAGATTTTTTTTTTCACTTTTGTAACATTAATTTATGACTGAGTTTCATTCAGCCCAGTAACCTGGAATACTGCAAATTCTAGCAGTGTGTCCTCTATAACCTGGATGTTAGAATAACCAATATGTACAAAAAGAAAAAAAAAATTAAATCAAATATTTTGTCCTATGTATAACACAAATTAATTTTACACAGAGAAAGATGTTTCTAGGAAAAATGAAATTCTGGTAATTCATACTATTTCTTTTTATGAACAAATAAAATATATTTTACCAACTTGTGGGTAATTCTGTGTTTTATTATATGATGTGGATGGGCAAGGGGATGGTGTTTGATTGAATAACTAATCACATGCACGCACACGCACACAAAGGTATTCCAAAGGCACGCTGATCTTTCGTATTTTAAAAGATTTTGATCCAAAATCCAAATAGTCTGCAAGTATTTGGGGTAGATTTTTTGTAAATGACTCTGAAGGCTGCAAGATCAGTGAGCGAGCTCCTGCCCCCTGGAGACTGTCCATGGGACCCCAAGAACGCCATGTGCTACAACTTCAGTGCCTCAGGGTCTGGCCAGGGTGGGTGTGAGGGGCTGTCATGCGTGGGCATGTGTCACAATATGGGTGCCATGTAGCAGGGCACTATTGCCTGGTGATTTGGGGAAAGGTAGCTTTCCCTTCTCACATTGTCAGAGTATTCTCACGCCAGTCATTTGGAGTTCCTTGTCTTTGGGATGGAGTGGAAAAGGGTTTGGACAAGAGGGCATTTCCGTATCTGTTTTCTCTTGACATAGCACACCACCTGCACCGTTATGGATTATTATTTACTACTTTAAACATATGATTCATTCTTCTACTTAATTTTTTTTCAATTTTCAATTGAGATTTATTTTCATTTGGTACACCTCTGGTTGCGTTCTAAAATAGCCGACACTAAGTTGATACATTAAGGCTCAAACCCAAGAGTTCTGACTTCTTTTTTTTCTTTTTTATAAACCACTTCATTGAGGTGAGATTGGCATACAAAAAGTGTACATATTTAGTGTATCCCACTGGATGAGTTTGGTAATAATTATACACCCATGAAACCAATGCCACCATCCATGCCATAAACATATGCATCACCTTCAAAAGTTTCCTCCCACCATTCTTATTTACTTTTTTTGTGGTAAGAACATTTTACACAAGATCCACCCACTCAGCAAATTTTTAAGTATTCAACATAGTATTGTTAACTATAGACACTGTGGTGTATAGTAGGTGTCTAGGACTTAATTCATTTTATATAACTGAAACTTTTATTCAATTTAAAAAGGAAACATATTACAGTTTTAGGTGAATAGCCATTACCTCTTGCCATAAAGAGGAGGTAATAATAAAAAACGTAGATACAGTGAAAACAAAGAGACGCTAGTAATCTCTAGTTATATATAACTCAAGCCACGCTGGCCATAAGCTATTCACTGCTCCCGGCAAAGGTCACTCCTGTTGAAGACTAGCACTCACCTGAGATGTGCATCTTGCCATGAAGACTGGAAGAGACTTGAAGAGGAAATGATTGCTCATGCTTTTTGGTGTTGAGTCCAGCCTAGCATTTTGGAAAGGTAGTGAAAAGAATGCCCCTCCAAATAGGAAGATCCCTGCTCGTCAGTCCAGAGACAAGTCTCTTGTTAACACCTGGTTTTCAGAAGCCTGCAGTTTATAGAACTTGTTCCTTCAAACCTAGGAGTATGCCACTAGGTGATATATGTGTGGGCCTTGAGTGCTGACCTGACTTTGCACCTCACCCCATCAGTTTTTTGCTTTTTCTACAGAAAGGTAATAAAGTGGACCTAAAATCTACTCATTAACCTGATGGCACAGTTTAGAGCAGTATTTCTCAAGCTTGGGCAAATATTCGAATGACTGAGAGAGGTCTTAAAAATTACTGAAGTTCTAACACACCTTAGACCAATTACATTAGAATCTCTAGGGGATGAGGCCCCGACTCTGGTGTATTTAAAAAGCTCCCCAAGCATGGACCTTGAGGGCATTACGCTTAGTGAAATAAGTCAGACAGAGAAAGACAAATATTGTGTCATCTCACATATATGTGGAATCTAAAAATGGCAAACGCAGAGGAACAGAGCAGAATGCTGGTTGCCAGGGGCTGGGGGATGGTGGAAATGGGGAGATATTGGTCAAAGGGTACAAACTTCCAGTTATAAGTGAAAAGTTTGGGTATCGGGGACTTCCCTGGTGGTCCAGTGGCTAAGGGTCCGTGCTTCCACTGCAGGGGGCACGGGTTCAATCCCTGGTCAGGGGAACTAAGATCCCGCATGCCACGCAGCGTGGCCAAAAAATAGAAAAAAAAAAGTTTGGGTATCTAACATATAGCACAGTGATTATAGCTTATAATACTGTACTGTGTATTTGAATGTTGCTGAGAAAGCAGATCTTAAACGTTCTTACCACAGAAAAAGAAATGGTAAATACGGCACAGGATAGAGGTGGTAGCTAATACAACGGTGGTCATCAATTTGCAATTTATTTTATTTTATTAATTTTTATTTATTTATTTTTTGGCCGTGCCACACTGCATGACATTCAGGATCTTAGTTCCCCGACCAGGGATTGAACCTGTGCCCCCTGCAGTGGAAACGCAGAGTCCTAACCACTGGACTGCCAGGGAAGTCCCTAATTTGCAGTTTATAAACATATCCAATCAAGATGTTGTACACCTTAAACTTACACCATGTTAAGTGTCAATTATATTTCAGTAAAGCTGAAAAAATTAAAAAATAAAATGAAATTAAATAGAAAGCTCCCCAAGTGATTTTTTAAAAAAATTATTTATTTATTTATTATTTTTTATTTTTGGCTGTGTTGGGTCTTCGTTTCTGTGCGAGGGCTTTCTCTAGTTGCGGCGAGCGGGGGCCACTCTTCATCGCAGTGCGCGGGCCTCTTCACTGTCGCAGCCTCTCCCGTTGTGGAGCACAGGCTCCAGACGTGCAGGCTCAGTAGTTGTGGCTCACGGGCCCAGTTGCTCCGCGGCATGTGGGATCTTCCCAGACCAGGGCTCGAACCCGTGTCCCCTGCATTGGCAGGCAGGTTCTCAACCACTGCGCCACCAGGGAAGCCCTCCCCAAGTGATTTTAACATGTAGCCAAGATTGAGAGCCTTGGTTCTCCAAGTGTGTGTCCTGGGCCATGTCAGCATCCCCTGAGAAGCCGATAGACATGTAAATCCTCAGGCCCCATCTCAGACCTACTGAGTCAGAAACTCCGCATTTCAGAAGCTTTCCAGATGATTCTGATTCCTACTAAAGGTTGAGAACCACCGTGTTAGGGCATAGACTTCATTTCCTTTTAAAACTGGAGAGCTTGGATTTCTATTCAGGTACCTTTTCCCCTGTCCCATGATCTTTACCAAGTCCATTACTAAGCAGTCACCCCTTATAACTCTGGGTCTCCTTTAAGGGAATGTCGATCTCACAGCATTGCAAACAGTGGCCATGGCTGTCTGGCTTCCCTCACTCTGCCGCGTCCTATTTTGTTGGGCAGCCCCCAAGCTATCATCGCTAACATGTTCCTGAAACTGCCTAAAAGTAGGTTGATAGACTTATATATCATAAGGGATTTTAAAAAGAGAGCTAGAATCCTTTAAAGCCCTAATGCAACTTCCCTTCTCGATTCAATGTTCAATAATGTATTTCCAGCACTCTGTATAGGATCCATAATTATTTCTCCTATCCTTCACAGCTGAATACACAACTGACTCCCTGAAGGGCACTGATGGGCCATTCAAGGTGGAAGATTCCCCCGGGGGTCACGTTCTCAGTTATGAAAAGCTCATCTAAACCGACAGTGCCCATCACTATCATCTAGTTTTACTTTTTCATTCCCACTCTTGTTTATTATTACTGGGGGTGAAAGATGATAAAGTACTCACGAGATAGCACAAGATCTGCTGTAGTAACATATCTGTGGGCTCAAGCCTGCATTCCTCCTTTGAGAGCTTGGGATAGTCTGTTCCCATCCAACAGTCTGTTTTCTGGGAACTGAAAGGGGTTTGAGGTCCCCAGGGCGTAGTGTCCTGAGAAAGGTGAGTAGAACGCACTGATGAGCCTTCCTTCAGCCTTCATACTTGTGCAGGTGCTAGAGGCTCTTTTATATCTTTACAAAGATAAAGATGAAGCTGTTATCATTCTTCCATGGAATCCTGGCCTCAAAACATCTAGACCTTGTGTGCTTTCTCTTTTGATATATTTAGCAGAAGGAGGAGCAATGGAGGACACCACATCTCCATGGGAAGCAGTCAACAACAGAAGACTCTGGAAATTCTTGGGAAGGGGAGTCGTCTGACGGGAGGGAAGTTCAGAGACTTGTTTGGGATACGCTATTCTGTGTGACTTGAAGCAAGAAGAAGCTGGGGGCAGAGATGAGTTCATTCATTCAGTAAATATTTACTGAGTGCCTACCACTGCTCGGGACACAACCTAAATAAGACACATGTCCTGCCTCAAGTAATTCCTGGGGGAGGCGAAGATGCAACGCAGTGTGACAAGGGGGCCATGAGGAGGAGCTGTGGGAAAGCAGGACATCGGGGACCAGCCTGATTGGGGGTGGGGGAAGGGAAGGGTCAAACCCATCCATCCGGTAGGATGCAGCCAGGTGATTGGCTGGAGGGTGGCCGGGAGGCAGAGGGAGAGAATCATGGCAAAGATCTAGATGGGTAGGAATCCGGCCAGTTGGGAACTGCAGGCTGATCAGTGGGGCCGTGCATGGAGTGTGTGGGAGAGGGGCGAGAGGGTTCCGGAGGGGCCAGCAGAAGATGGTACTGCAGGCAAGTTCACCGCAGTCCCGCTGCCTCTGAGCCGCAGAGCCACAGGTTCCTCCAGCCGGCTGCCTACCTGACACCTATTTGGACGTCTCCCTGAGCATCTCAGATAAAAACATGCCCCCAGCTAAACTCTAGGTTCTCCTTCCTAAATCTCCCCTCATCTCGCCTGCTCAAAAGCAAAAATAGTGCATCCCTGGGGCCGAGAGCTGCTCCCTCCTTCGTGGCCAGCTCACCGGATAGACCCCGTTCCTGGCTCTGCTCTCGCCCATGGCCTTGTGGGTTGGCCTACTTTGAAGCTCTCCTACAGATTAGGAAATCCTTTCAAACTTCTCATGGGCCATTAACATCTTTCCTTCTTTCAGGGTGTTCTTTGAATGGACTGCCCTGTTTTGGAGGCAAGAAACATAAATACGTCCCTGAAAAAATAAATTTTGACTTCAAGAGTTTGTAAAATCCAATTCTTTATCATCTTGATCATCTCCAGTCCCTAAGTTGGTGAAATAACATTTCAAAACTGTCATAAAGAAAAAAAAAAAAGGTCCGGATACACAGTGATTGATTTGAAGGGCCTGACAGCTCTAGTACTTAGCTTGGAATTTATGAATCAAAAGCTTTAAAACTTAACCCAAGAAAGTTTTTTTAAGTACTACTATTTCCACCTAATTAAGGACTGTCATACAAATATGATTTATTTACAGTTATCATTCATGTATAGTGTAGAATTATCCAAGTTTTAAAAAAAATTTCTAATGACTTTTGTGCATTAACTCAATCAAGAGACTTTATTAAAATATTATCTTTCCCCACCTGGATAAAGAAATTAATGCCTACTTATTACGTGAAATTTAGAAACGATAGAAAAATATAATGAGAACATAAAAATCACTTGATTCCTACCACCTGGAGTTAAGCGTGGTGAACACCTAAAGGATCATATATTCAACTTTTTCTGTGCATAGTTGTATATAAATTTATGTGTGTATAACATAAAGACAATAAAAATATATAATTTTGTATCCTGCTTTATTTATTCAACAGAAAATTTGTACTCATTAAACATGCTCCTAACAATATGCATTATTAGAAAACATAATTTTTAGTGACCTCAAAGTAGTCCATCTTATGGATGTATCATAATTTGCCTTTTTCCTGTTATTGGAATTTGTGCCTGTTTCTAATTTTTTACTATTATAAATAACGCTTCAATGAAAATTTTGTACATAAATACTTATCCATTTTGGATTATTTCCTTAGTCTAGATATGAACAGGATTAGTAAGTGAATACAGAATCAAAGGTTATGACCTTTATAAAGACTTCAAAGAATTGCTTTCTCTCTTTTTTAGCCATAGTTATATGGGAAAAATGGTTCTTCTGCAGTATCAGGTGGAAAAGAGTAAGATGTGAAATTGTATCTTCATCGTTACCTCAGTTATTTAAAACACATTAAAATATGTGTCATACAAGAAGAATATATTGTAGTGATTGCCTCTGAGTAGTGAATTATTTCACTCACTTCTTTAGACTCTTAAACTTTTTTGTGGACCGTCTTTCTGCCCCCCGCCCCCCATGACATATTTTTACGGGCCACCAATAGTACCCTGTGTTCACCTCTATCCGTGCACTGCTTTCTCTTATTTTAAATTCTTGATTTACTTTTTTTCTTTCTTTTTTCAAGATGGTTATTTTTATAAATGAAAGGTATGCACGCCAATGAATTCTTCAAGGCTTCTAACCTAAATGAAGCCCCCCTGAGTCACCTGCCTCTTTCCACGCCTCAGAAAGCATTCCGTTTCAACTCGTTTGGTGGATTTTTTTACATTGTATTCTCCTTCAAATTCTTCTGATGACAGATTACTCCACGATCGAAGTTTATTAGTAGACACACAATTAGTGCTGAAGCCTTAAAGTTTTCTTCACAATATTCATGTCAAAATAAAGGTTCAAGTTAAGTTAAAATGAGCTTTCCTCAAGCTGGATGCACAGACAGGATTAGATCAATCCATGATTCAGAACCATTTAATTTTAAAGAGAAAAGTACTAAATTATAAGTACAATTACAATTACTTAAGTTATATGTAATTACTAAAGAGTTTTAAAGCATACTGCCTTTTAAAAGGTTTTAATTAATAAGTTTATTCAGAATATATTTATTGATGACCAACGATATTCTGACAGTGGGGGATTGAGATGTGGTCCTTGACCTCATGCAGGTGACACTCTGTTGAGAGGTAAAATGATTCTGGTACCCATTCTGGTGTGTGGTGTGGGTTTTCCAGCACCACCAAGGAGATGGCATCATGTCCACAGGTGAGGGCTCAGTCCTATTAGACTGTCCTACCTCTCGCTCCAGATGCCAATCACAAGTCCAGGTTGTCCCCTGGGCTTCTGACCAACGGGCTAGAAATGGGAGGTTCCCACAAACCCCCTCCTTGGATTCACTTAAATGGCTGGAGCAGCTCACAGAACTCAGAGAAGGATTTTACTTACTAAATTTCCTGTTTATTATAAAAGGATATCGTTTCCCATAGGAACTGCCGGATGGAAGAGAGGCACAGGGCAAGACATGGGGAAAGAATACATGTGTGGGATTAGCGCCCTTATAAAGGAGACGCCACAGAGCTGCTCGGCCCTTCCACCAGGTGAGGACACAGCAAGAAATCCATGACTTGGAAGAGGGCCCTCTCCTGATCACACTGGCACCCTGATCTCAAACTTCCAGCTCCAGAACTTTGAGAAATAAATTTCTGTTGTTTAAAAGCTACCCAGGCTGTGGTATTTTGTTATAGCTGCCCGAATGGACCCAGACAGCCTGTCAGTTGCACCACCGGAGACACTCACCTGGTCCCTGGAAGCATTGAGTTTCTAAGCCCTAGTGTGGAGGTGTGTGCTTAAACATTCTTTTTAAAAAAATTAGTGGTAAAATATACATAAAATTTACCATTTTAATCATTTTAAAGTGTATGTTCAGGGGTATTAAATTCATTCACTTTGTTGTGCAACATCACCACCATCCATCTCCAGAACTTTTCTCATCTTCCTAAACTGAAACTCTGTCCCCATTAAACACTAATTCCCCATCCCCTTCTCCCCTGGCCCTTGGCAACCTCCAACCAACTTTCTGTCTCTATGGATTGGACTCCTCTAGGGACCTTGTAAAGTGGAATCATACAGTATGTGTCCTTTTATGACTAGCTTACCTTGCTTAGCACTCATCCTCCAAGTTTATCCATGTTGAAGCAAGTTAAAATCTTCTTCTTTCATTGGCAGAATAGTATTCCATTGTGTATATGGACCACATTTTGTTGATCCATTCATCTGTCGATGGACACTGGGGTAGCTTCCACATTTTGCCCACTATGAACATGGGAGTGAAATATCTGAGTCCCTGCTTTCAATTCTTTAGGGTATCTACCCTTAAATATTCTCCTGCGTAAGTTCACATAGGGAAATTTACCCCCCCGGGGTTTGTATGCATGTTTGGCTCCCAGCTTGTAGGTACAGGCTAACACAAGGATCTTTTCTCCTAATGAATCTCAAGGGTGCACCCTATTACAAGCTACAGGGCAGTAACGGGAACAGAATTTCACGGTTGATCTCCACCGCCTCCCCGCTAAATGGTTGTAAAAATGGGGGAGTGTGTGGGTGAGAGATTATTGTTATTTTAATTATTTTTGAGTCTTGAGAAATTAATCAGTGTCCCAGTGATTGTTTACATTTGGCCATATAAGAACTGATCCCAGCTCAGCTGGCTTGTCCAGCTGTTCACAGATGTTGAAATCTAGGAGGCTCATGAAAAGGGGTGCTGAAGGTATTTTCCTAATGATGTGTAACTAGTCAAAAATGACCTATGTGATTCCTACCCCAAATTTAGTTTAATCCATGACCTTTCTTTGCTCAGAAAGGAGGGAGATCAAAAATATACTGTGACTACTGTAGTCCTTTGAAAATGGTGGCTTTCTTCCTGGATGAAATGGTTATTTCCATTACCAGGAAAAATATGGCTACAATACTATGGCCTGGATTTGGGGGGGACCTGCTTTATTTAGTAATACAAATAACTTATACATAGCATCAAATCATTCTATGAAAACGAGAGGCAATTTTGTCCTTAAATTTCTTTGTATTGATTCTGTTTACCACAGGCTTGTTTATATTAATAATTTCACACTGTTTGTGAGAAAAGGATTTGCCAGACACTGTTAATCCCAAACCAGGCACAGTGAGAATTTATTTGCTCGTCCATCTAATCAACAAATATTTACTGAAAACCAACTGTGAGCCAAGTGTCTCCATTGGGCTCACTTCAGAGCAGAGCCTGAGGCAAGGACGCAGTGCAGGTGGTTTATCTGTGAGGTCACCCCCGGAAGTGGGAGTGGGGGAGAGGCAGGCAGTGAAAGGCGGGGTTCAGTCATGCTGTGGGCACCCGAGAAAGAATTGTCTATGTACAGGCCAGGAGGGCGGGGCATTTATTCCCACCCCTCATTGGTTGAGAGTTACCCCTGGGGGCATTAATTTGTTTGCATACCTCCAGCAAACTCCTCAATAAAAAGAAGCAGTTTCTTGAGATGGGGAACTGTCAGCTTGCAGGAACCTGGGCCCTGGTGATGGGGGGTCGGCCACTGGCAGTGTCTGCTGTGCCACCTCGACTTCCTGCTAGAGATACAGCAGTGCCCAAAACAGGTACCCTCTCTGCTCTCATTTTTGGGGGAGGGGAGGACAGACACTAGACAAACACAAATTCTGGTTATAATTGTAATAAATGCCTATAAGAGTTTAGGATAAGTGCTTCATGGGGTGACTGACCCCATCTGGGGATGAAGATTATTTCAAATTCCAAATAAATGGAGTCTGAGTATACGATTTCTTGAGTATTTATTTATATACTATAAGAAAAGTTTGAAATTTGGTGTTGTAATTCCTATCAATTTTTATCATCATCCTGAGAGTTACTGAAGTATGCAGGATACCAGGTGAGAAACTCATGCTGGAACTTTTGGTGGTTCTGGCAGCCTGATTGTGGCTAGATTGCTCTCATTGGACTGGCTGAGCAGTTATGATGGAATGGTTTACACGTGGATACATTTAAAAACATATTATTTATTTTCTAATTATAGGAATGATATAAGTTTACTAGAGACAATAAGGAAACATATTATATAGTATGTATTATGCATAGTGATTATTATGTATAGTATATATATTTATTATAAGTAAGCATAGTGATTTTATATATTTTATTTATCATAAATAATAGCAATTAAATATGTTATATATATTATAAATAATAATACTCTCAAGAAAAATGCTTTGTTTAAGGGTAATTTCCTTCCAATCCTTTTTATTCACATGTATTTGCTAAGTCCTTGAGTCATCAATTTAATATTTAGTTTCCCTTATCCTTGGATATTCCTGAAAATGCGTTGCATGTAGTGAGTTGTAAAACTACAGAAGTGCAGGATTGAATCACATACTAATTGAGTGAATGAGTCTCGCCAACCAACCCATGAGTGCGCTCATTTTACTAGAAATGTTCTGTTCTCTGTAAAGTTGGGGAAACACAATATTTCCAGACCTCCCGTCCCTGTGAACATCATGGATGTGTCATCTGTGAATATCAAGCTCACATGCGTGTGTATTTCTCATATATTTATTTGAAATTATACCAACTGTGCAGTAACATCCTATTTTATTTAACACTATTTTTGGAGCATTATTACAATTTTTTCATTGTGATAATTCTGATGGCCAAATGATATTCTATAGCATGAATATATCATAATTTGCTTTTATGTCCAATTCTACTATTGGAATGTAAGTTGCTTCTAGGTCTGTGTTACTTTAATCAATACTGCAGTGAATATCTTGAGGATTAGCCTGTGTCTGAATTTTTGAAAATTTCTTGGTGTAGATATCTAAAATTGCAATTTCTCGGTCAAAGAGAATGAATATTTTTAAGGTTTCTAATAAATGTTGTCAAATTACCTTCCAGAAAAATTGAAATGTGGGTGTAAATTTTTTAAAAATTTCCTCAACTCTTCAATTACTTTGATGAATCTCTTTTGTCAAAATAATCAATCTGGTTGTATTCAGAGCTTTTAGATGCCTTTACTTTCATTGTAAAAGGAATTTTACAATGAAAGTAAAATCTATTTTTCCTTTTTGGGGATTAAGTCCCAATTTTTTTTAGATCACTGATGCGTAAGCCTTGTTTGTGAGTCTATATGATAAAGTGTGTACATATGTGCACATAAGCACGAGGCCAGTGGAATTCTGGACTTTTCCTCCACTTTTTGCCCTCCACTGTTATTATATTTTCCTTTGATGGTTTTTTAAAACCACGACTTTAAAGGTAGTTTCAGGATGACCTATTTATTTCCTCACTGAGATAATTTTTAAAGACCTAACATACAACCCAAAGCATGGAAGCCTTCAGGAGAAATTTGCTTTTGTTTTCTAGAAGAGGTTTACAGAGTGTTTTTAAAACCCCAGAGAAGATGAAGTTGTGTTTCCCCGAACACGACTCTCTTTCATGAAATAAAAACGGCCTGGTGACAACACGAGCTTGGAAACTCCGTTTCTTTGGTAGCAATTTTTCTCACTCTCAGATCAGAAGGAGGGGAGGACGGAGGCCTTGAACCGCTCTGCTCTTTCCCATTTATTTACCCAATTCTATCAGCTTGACCGTTGGAACCAATGAGTCGATTAGGTCAAATGGTTGACCAATGCAAGTTAAACAAGTTACTCGCTTTAAAAAAAATAATAATAAAAGCAACCTCTTTTCTTGTTAACCACTCAATTGACCACATGAAATGTCCTGTCCTTCTGCGTTTGTGTGGTGTTGACAGCCAGTTGAGGCGATCAGGACAGAGAGGAGATGAGGACAAAAGAGCCTGATAACACTTGAAGTTTGGGCTGACGGAAGGGTCAGGGGCCAGAAAAGCAAACCGAGATCAAGGATACACAGAGAGCTGGGGGCAAGGCCCATGCAAGCCCGCGGTCACCGGGAGAGCGGCTGGGCCGCAGAGCCCGGTGGGCCGACTGGGTACACGGTCACCCTACGGGGAAGGCTGCTGGCTGAGGCCACTGCCTGCCCATCCCAGCTGTACTTCGTCCCCCTCCACCCTGGTGAGAACCAGCCCTCCCTGAGTTCTGCCTGGGGACCCTGTAGGTGCAGAAAACTGAAAGCAGCTGGCAGGGAGGACTGCGGGCCAGAGGCAGGGCGCTGAGGTTGATTTGGGAAAGAATGAGCTTTACTGCTTCTTGCCCAGGCCACGCCGTGTTTTAGGACCCGTTTGATTCTTCCTGAGAAAAGATGCCGGGCGCCGGGACCTGGGGTCTCAGGGTGTGAGATGCTCATCCGTGTTCAGCCAAATCTAAGGAGAACCAGGGAAAGAAAAAAAAGTTAACTGAAGACTCAACTTTTGACACGTGCTTCTTTTTTTTTTTTTTTTTAATTTCTTTTATTGAAGTATAGTTGATTTACAATGTTGTGTTAATTTCTGCTGCGTGGAAAAGTGATTCAGTTATACATATATATACATTCTTTTTTTTTTAAAACCTTATGGCCCATTGATTTCAGTTTTATTTATTTATTTATTTATTTATTTATTTATTTAATTTTTGGTTGCGTTGAGTCTTTGTTTCTGTGCGAGGGCTTTCTCTAGTTGTGGCGACCGGGGGCCACTCTTCATCGCGGTGCGCGGGCCTCTCACTATCGTGGCCTCTCTTGTTACGGAGCACAGGCTCCAGACGCGCAGGCTCAGTAATTGTGGCTCACGGGCCTAGTTGCTCCGCGGCATGTGGGATCTTCCCAGACCAGGGCTCGAACCCGTGTCCCCTGCATTGGCAGGCAGATTCTCAACCACTGCGCCGCCAGGGAAGCCCTATGTACGTTCTTTTTCATATTCTTTTCTATTATGGTTTATCACAGGACATTGAGTATAGTTCCCTGTGCTCTACAGTAGGACCTTGTTGTGTATCCATCTATATATAATAGTTTGCATCTGTTAATCCCAAACTCCCAATCCATTCCTCCCACACCCCTCTCCCCCTTGGCAACCACAGGTCTGTTCTCTATGACATGCACTTTAAATCACGTCCTAGCTTGGGTTTCTCAGAAGCAGTTCCCCAGGCGAAAGTTTTGTGCAAGTAATTTATTTGGGAGGTGATCCTAGGAAACACCAGATGGGAGGAGGGCAATTGAGATGTGGAAGGAAAACAATAGTCAAGATGCACTATTGAGCAGATTCCCACGGTGGGCACCGGTGCTCAGTGTCTCTGGGGACCCCCAGGAGACAGTACAGAGCAAACTCCAGAGTTGCCCCACCCAAGAGGAAGGAGAGCAGAGCTATTTACCTGGCGAGTCTGGCCAGCCAGGGGTTGAGGATTTCCTGGGAGCTGTTACCTCCCTGGCTCACCCTCACTCTGGCTAAGGGGGCTCCCAGTGGCCAGGCAGAGGCCAAAGGTAGGGAGTCAGGGTGCAGGCAGTGGGAGATGTTCCAGGCAGCGCTCATGGCCACGGTGGGTACTAAGGGACACAGGAGGAGCTCGCAGGGTGGGTGTTACAAAACTCAAGTGTGTGTGCTCAGCCATGGAGCAAACTCAGCGGTCCACTCACAGGGGCAGGCAAGTCAGCCAGGAAACTCCTCATCACTCTAACTCCCCTAACGATCCTGCCGTCAATTTCATTGATCAAAAGAGACAGGAATGCCCTTCCTCTGGCAGCCCCGTTTCCAGTCCTTCTGTCTGGGTGGTTTTTGTTGTAAAACTCAGGAATGCGTCCCAAGTAATGAGGGATTTTTTTTTTTTGGTATTCATCACCCCTTTGTGCAAATCCAGGATTATAATGCAATGCGATACAAATTACAACAACAACTAAGGCAGCAAAAAATCTGGATAAAGCAATCCAGGAGAGGACTCAGTGGACCGCCATGGAACCACACGTATCTCTTTGCCGAGTTTGTAATTTGTGGGCTAGCAACCTTCAGACGATGTTGATTCGTGTTTTACAGAATCATCTGTTATCTTAACTTGTAACGTTTCTTTTAAACACACCCCGGGGCACGTTCTTTCGGAAGCTCAGTTATGTGCAGTATTGTTGGATAACATTTTGGCAAATGGTTGTTATGAGCGTAGGATCTGTGTGTTTGTTTGATGGGCAGCAGGACGCAGCAGGCTTCTAACAGGTGCCTGGGGAGGGGATCCCGGGTGTGAGAGCAGGTCCACAGGTTTCCCCCCAGATGTACTGTATCCATTAACGTGGAGATCTAGACACCCTGACTTCTTACTCAATTCCCAACAAGGAGTAGACAAGGGAGTGTCGATCGACAAATGTTTAATGAGCATTTACTATGTGCCAAACCCATGATTCTTTGGGGTTCAGAACCACTCTTGAAAATTATCGAAGCCCACAAAGTGCTTTTATTTATGTGGGTTATATGTATGGATATTTATCATATTAGAAGTTAAAACAGAAACATATTAAACATGTATTATTAACTCATTCAAATAATAGCCACAATACAAGCATTACATGTTAACATAAATAGCACATTTCTGTGGACAATCACTACAGTTTCCAAAATAAAAAATATATAGTGAGAAGAATGGTATTACTTTACATTTTTGCAATTCACGTTTATGTCTGGCTTGTTAAAGAGGACGGCTACGTTTCGTATCTGCTTCTGCATTCAGTTTGTTGCAATTTGTTGTTTTGGTTGAAGTGTATAAAGAAAATCTGACCTCATACAGGTATATGGTTGAAAAGGGAGGAGTATTTTAATAGCCTTTCAGATAATTGTGGATAGTGTTCTTTGATGCAATACTCAAACCTGACAAATTGTAGTTTATTTTTTCTTCTCTTTTTTCTCCCTCCCTCCCTCCCTCCTCCCCTCCCTCCCCTCCTTCCATCTTTCTTTCCCCCCTTTCTCCCTCCCTCCCTTCCTTCCTTCCTTCCCTCTTAAGGTTTTAACCATTTTTAAGGGTACAGTTCAGAGGCATTAAGTACATTCACATGGCTGTGCAACCATCAACCATCCCTCTATATAACTCTTTTCATCTTGGAAAACTGAAATTTTGGCGCCATTAAACAATAACTCCCCATTCCGCCCCCCGCCCCATCTGCCACCAGCCCGTAGAAACCACCATTCTATTTTCTATCTCTATGAATTTGGCCGCTCCAGGTAATTCACGTAAGTGGACTCATACAGTCTGTGTCCTTCTGTGTCTGGCTTATTTCACTGAGCACTGTGTCCTCAAGGTTTATCCATGTTGGAGCAGGTGTCAGAATCTCCTTCTTTTTCAAGGCTGAATAATATTCCATTGTATGTTTAGACCACATTTTCTTTATGTATTCATCTGTTAATAGACACTTGGGTTGCTTCCACCTTTTGACTATTGCGGATCATGCTGCTGTGAACATGGGTGCACAGATATCTCTTTGAGTCTCTGCTTTTGATTCTCTTGGGTATATACCCAGAAGCAGAATTGCTGGATTGTACAGTGATTCTATTTTTAATATCCTGAGGAACTGCCATACTGTTTAGTAGTTTCTTATGGTTAGTTACAATGTGGAATCTGAAATCATATCAGTGAACTTTTTGTGACCCGTTGCATTAAAATTTATTAGCCTGGCTTGCACTTTGAATGGATCTTTAACCAATGCACGATTCTTAAAATAGTATGCATGGGTCATTCGGAAAATATTGGTTCAGTGAGTTATGCAGATCTTCCAAATAATAATTCATTTTTAATACAGTATAAAACAGTCACATTAACTAATATCACAGCTGACATCATCAGAAAAATCTTTAAAATATTGCAACACTGTCAAGTTCACTGTGACAGATACACATCTTCTAAAATTCTAATTTTCAATCAAAACCTTTGTGTTTTATCATCAGCAACTGACACTGTCAATTGTTTTCCTTGAAGTGACAGACTCACTTTATTCATTTTAAAGAACATGTCTGCTAAATACCCAAGTCTGAACCACTATAGCTTATCATTTCTCAAGTAATAACGAATTCCACAGAGGTGCAGGGGGAGGGGAGAGAATTAGTTCAGTGTGCAACTCAAGCAACTGCCCAGGTACTTTCCTTGGAGACGGCTGTTGTCCTTTAAGACCCAGCAGAAGTGTTTTTGTGTACTTTCCATTTTGTTACACAGAATATTAAAAACCCAGGCTTTCAAGGATCAGTCAGGACTTAATAAAATTAATCACTGTTACTGTTTTATCACAGACACTTTTCTTTTTTTTACAAATTTTGATTTTTAATTTATTTAATTTATTTATTTTTGTCTGTGCTGGGTCTTTGTTGTTGTGCGCGGGCTTTCTCTAGTTGCAGTGAGCAGGGGCTACTCTTCTTTGCAGTGCGTGGGCGTCTCATTTCGGTGGCTTCTTTTGTTGCAGAGCATGGGCTCTAGGCATGCAGGCTTCAGTAGTTGTGGCACATGGGCTCAGTAGTTGTGGCTCACGGGCTCCAGAGCACAGGCTCAGTAGTTGTGGCGCACGGGCTTAGTTGCTCCGTGGCATGTGGGATCTTCCCGGACCAGGGCTCGAACCCGTGTCCCCTGCATTGGCAGGTGGATTCTTAACCACTGTGCCGCCAGGGAAGCCCCTATCAAGGACACTCTCAAGCAACACTGCCTTGTTTCACTGTGTTGGCAGTGAACAATACAATGTTTACTAAGTCAAATTTGACCACTGCCCCTGTTTGTGCTGGGGCTCCAGCAGGTTTACCCCACCTTGCTTTTGCACCGTCAGTGCAATGGTCATCACAGTGAAAAAGGCAAATAACAGCTTAGTGTTTGGGGATTTGGAGAATAGTTTGGATTTCACAGACTTCCTGAAAGTTTTCTCTGGGATATCCGGGTGTGCGGGCGGTCCGTTGAGAACCACTGTGTTAAATAAAACACTGCTTGGCCGAAAATTTAAATGCATACTAAACACATGTATGTAGTATGCACCTCCTTTATTTGTTTAAAAAATTATTTTTGCTCTTCAAAAGTATCACAGACCTATAGTAGAAAATTAACTAAAGCAACTATATGACAATTAAAATCACCAGTAACCTCATCATCTACAAAACAACTCATTAATAGTTTGCTATTTGTGCTTTCAGATAAATACCTGTATCTCTCTCTATGTATTTATCTACTTATATACCTTTTTAAAAATGGAATTATATTAAACAAGCTATTATATAATCTGCCTCGTTTGTGTAACAATATGGCATAAATATTTTTCTATACCATTAAACATTCTTATATAAATATAAACACAAATACAAAACGGGTGGTTGGTATCACATCCTATGGCCACATCAAAATTTATTTTAACCAAACCCAACTGTTGCAAATGTACCTGGTTTCCTATTGCTTTGCTATTATAAAAATTCTCCAGCCACCATTCTTGTGCCTGAAGTGTTAGATCTATTATATATTTATATTTTCTTCCTGACTATTAATTCTTAGAAGTGGAGTTGGTAGATATGGAATCTTCATGTTTTAAAAATAATAATGGATTTTGTCTAATTGTCTTCCAGAAGCTTGTCTCCATCAGCTCTGGTTGCCCGATGCTGTTCTATCACCTCTGACCTGCAGTGTAGTCTCCTTGGCCCTGTGTTGAAGTGTTTATCTCTGCTCTGTTCAGTTGTGTAACACTCATCCAGCCCCTTAACACACACACACACACACACACACACACACACACACACACGCACACGCCATGTGCCAGGGCCCCAGTCTTCCACTCACTGTGAAACCTGGAATCTGGCTGAGGAATAAGGTACTGGGTCAGGAGAACTGAGCTCAACCACCTGGAAGAAAATTAAACCCACACCAACCTCCTCTACCATTTTCAGGCTTGAACCTTGGAATGCATTCGATGTTGGCAGAGACAGAAAGGAGTTCACTAAGGTCCACTGTTTTCACATAACATAGAAAGGACCATTTTAACCATTTTTGAGTGTACAGTTCAGTGGCATTAAGGGTGTCTCCATTGTTGTACAACCATCACCCTCCATCTCCAGAACGTTCCATCTTCCTCAACTGAAACTCTACCATTAAACAATAATTCCCCATTCCCCTCCCCCAGCCCCTGGCAGCCACAGTTCTACCTTCTGTCTCCATGAATTTGACTCTTCCAGGTCCCTCATATAAGTGGAATCATCTGTATTTGTCTTTTTGTCACTGAGTTCTTTCACTCACCTTAATTGACCCACCAATTTTGACAACCTGCTTTTATGAGCCCCTATCTGATAGCACCAGGATGGTTTGATTTGAGTGTGTTTGCAAGAGGATAACATCAGGATTTCCACGTTCCTGAGCAAATTTGATCAGGAGAGGGGAAATATAAACGGAGTTCTTGCCCTTGAGAGGGATCATTTGTCTAAATGCATTTTCAGAAGAAACAGCCCAGCATTATTATCGACGAGGCTTTGTTGAATGTCTATTGATTTAAACAACAAAACCAGTATTTCAGGCATGTATTCTCTTGACATTTCTGTGATGAGAAACACACCATCCTGGACCAGGAAGATTTCAGAATTACTGGGACCTCATTGTCTTTACCCCTCCTGTAAAGTGGAAGGACTCCTCATTGTTAAGACTAGTCTGGACCTACTGTTCTTTTTCTGATGGAACAAGATGGAATGTTGCAGAGTTGGGTTTATCTTTGTGGAAGTTCAGGTGTAGTACAAGCATTCACACCCCAAAGCCCCGTGTCAATGACGTTCCAATTCTTTATTCAAGTTAATTTAAGCTATCAACAAAGTCCTCAGCAACATGGATGGACCTAGAGGTTGTCATACAGAGTGAAGTAAGTCAGACAGAGAAGGACAAATATCGTATGATATCGCATATGTGTGGAATCTAAAAAAATGCTACAAATGCAAACTTATCTACAAAACAGAAATAGAGTCACAGATGTAGAAAACAATCTTATGGTTCCCTAGGGGGAAGGGGGGAGGCATAAATTGGGAGATTGGGATTGACATATACACACTATTATACATAAAATAGATAGCTAATAAGGACCTACTGTATAGCACGAGGACCTCTACTCAATACTATGTAATGACCTATATGGGGAAAGAATCTAAAAAAGAGTGGATAGATATATATGTATAACTGATTCACTTTGCTGTACACCTGAAACTAACATAACATTGTACATCAACTATGCTCCAATAAAAATTAAAACAAAACAAAACAAAGTCTAAAGAATGCAAACACAGGGCTGCAGAGTATACTGTGTGAAGGCTGAAGGCTGTCTATTTCAAAGAGGACTTACTCTAATAGTAGATTCTGATTTCTTCCGAGGGCTTGCTTTGTGGCAGGCACCTGGTTATTGAGTGTATTAGCTAATTTCATTTTACAAAAATGCTATCTTGCAAATAAAGAAACAGAGGATAGAGGGGTTAAAAACTTCCTAAAATTGCAGTTAGTTGTAGAGCAGGATTGGAATTCAGGCAATCAAGTTCCAGACTCTAGGGGTTTAATAAGCTCATCCTAAGATCCCTGACCTTAGTATTTATTAGACTGTTGAGTATTTATTAGACTGATCTATTGAAGAAAAAACTTTTTAAGAGTGACATAACCATTGTATTTACAAATGTTCATAAAATATAAAGAGCTGGCAGTGATATTCTTTGTGATTATGTAAACATACAATGAAAGTTCTTCTTAATAAATGGTTTTTGAAAATGTTTTGGCAGGGGCCCTGCCAGCAAAAACATTTGAAAGCTCTGTTTAGTTTACAAATGATTTTGGAAAAGAATGATAAGAATAATCTAATTTGATTAGAAATGAGAAAAGACAAAAAGTTATTTAAATCTAATTGATGAAAAACAAGACTTTAAATATTACTTTAATTACCTGGGGTACACCAACACAATATCAGTCGAAGACAAAATAAGGGACTGTTTTCAATATAATATATGAAAATGACTTACTTTGTGAAAAATAGAATCGGGAATCACTCAGTTCTCAGAACAATGTTATTAAACAAAGTAAGTGCGTAAGAGAGGCAAGGTGCATTGCACCCAAATGACCACAAACCCAACAAGTATAAGTAAAATTTTTAATGGCCTTTCTTCCTTGTTAATAATGATATATGAAGCTATGCACTACTTTTTCAACCAAACACTCAAACCCAGTGGAAAAAGCCTATGCATTTCATCCAGGATTCTGACAGCAGATTAGGCAAGACCCCCAGGGAGGGGACAGCTGGCGATATGACTCCCAACCACCTATTGGAAATTTAAAGGCATTTTCCGCTTTCAGATCTCTATCACGCCCTCTACTTCACTCAAGAAGCAGATGATTACAATCCCCCAGGAGCCAATCAGAGGGACCTCAGGGCAAAGAGGTTATTTGATTCGATTACAAGAATATCTGATGGCTATCTACAAGGATCTCAGAGCTGTGTGGTTGAGGACAGATTTGGAAGCTACAGAAACGATGGATAAGATGGTGGGTGAGGTCTTAAGGAGTTTATGGTCCTTTTAGGGAAGAGGAGACAAAAATCCTGAAGTAGAGAGAGAGCAGGGAGGGAGGGAGGAAACTGGAAAGTGAGAGCTGCAGTCAATAAGAGCCTGGAAGACAGAGAGAGAGAGACAGAGAGAGAGAGTAGGGGCTGTGTTTGGAGGTGTGAAACTCAAGGTTTGCAGCCAGGGCATCTGACATCAGCATAACAGGGCTGGCTCTCCAAAGAGAAAAGCAATACGGTGGCACAGAGCCAGGAACTATAATGCAAGGGAACTTCCCTGAAATACGACAAGGTTGGAAACTACATATTGAAATCGACCGTGTCCCTGAGAGTATCAACCCGGGATGAGCCACACCAACACGTATTTGAGTAAATGTTTTGGATTAAAAAAAAAAAAAAAGAAAAGAGATCCTTTGGACAAGAGATAAAAGCAGCCAGCGACTCAGAAAGGGAACTCGATTATCATCAGATCTTTGACCGAAAGCCTTTATGCTAGGGGCCAAGGGGTAGCATCTTTAAGACAATCCCTTACTGAGGAATGTTCTGGAAGATGAGCACAGAGAACTGAAATGGTTGGAGGTGGTGACATCAGGGCTGGTGTAGAGCTTTCAACCTCAAGTTACCATAGAGCTAAGATGAAATGAGAGCTAAAGAGGCAGCCGGGCGGTGCTTACGATGGTTCTGTGATCTGACACTGCAGGTACAGACTGACCCTAAAAATAAGGGGGAAAGAGGGAACACGTGTGCAGAACAACTTTTCACCACTCTCAGAGGTTGGATGTGGTGGTGGAGTGATAAAGCTGCTCTGAGGCTGTTGATGTGTGCAACGTGACCCAGACAATCTCCCTGTACCTGCCCGCAGGGTAGATCACCCAGATAGGACAGTGATATTTCGTGTCTCTCTTTTACCAGGTTTCTGTTTTGTTTGTTACATTTCCCAGTAGCCACACTTTCGAAGGCTATTCCTTCTGGATATCCCGGGTTTCGGGTCTGGGCAGGAGATCTCTGCTCACTCCTACCGTCATTCTCACCAGATCCCTGACGGTCAGGCTTAGTACGTGTTTAAATCTCAAAGACTATATTCAGACTGATAAGGACTTCCTGTGGATTTTATTCATCTCTAAATGTCTGTCCTGGACCACAGAGAACCATTGTCCATTTCCAGCCAGGTGATGAACAGAATTCACCCAGCATTCCACTGGGAAGAGTGTTGTGTTGAAAACCCAGACTCCTCCCCAGCCCCTCAAGAATTTATCATGACCAATGCTCAGTGTGGTTTATTTCAGTGCCATTGAATGGCCAGTGACTCAGTTTCCTTCTCTCCCTTTTGTACTTTCTAAGGTAGAAAGGAGAAAACGTTGGATGCCCATGACTCAGAAGCATGCATTTTATTTTTCTTCATAGCACTTACCACTGTGTGACTGTTATAGCCGCCCCTTGCTATCTGAGGATGATTGGTCCCAGGACCACCCCCCACCCCCAACGGAGACCTAAACTCAAGGATGCTCAAGTCCCTTATAAAAAATGGCTTAATATTTGCATATAACCTACTCACATCCTACCGTATACTTTAAATCATCTCTAGATTACTTATAATACCTAATATAATGTAAATGATGTGTAAATAGTTGTAAATACGATGCTATGTAAATAGTTGCCGGTACAAGGCAAATTCAAGCTTTGCTTTTTGGAACTTTCTGGAACATTTTTTTTCTGAATATTTTCCATCCGAGGTTGGTTGAATCTGCAGATGTGGAATCCACGGACCCGGAGGACTGACTGTATGTTGGGTTCTGACCTCATGGCATCCAGGACCTTGTTTGCTTCCTGCTGCTTTCTCAGCATCTGGCATCAGTGGTATCTTAATAAATACTTGTTGAATGAATGAACGATGATATGCTTTCAGATATTAAGTATTCATGATAAAGCAAATATGTGTGCTCTTAAAAGAGGGCTCCACTAAGTGTGCTCAGCTTTATCACAGACATTTAGAGTAGAAGAGGGAGAGAAATACAGGGAATTTTGTCCAGTTCCAGAGAAACATTCCCAAAGTCACCTCTGGTACCTATTAGTCTTAAGATTATCTACACATCTTCCAGAATTGATGAGGCTAGTTTAAAATTTTTTTCCACTAAATAACTAGCTGTTGCATATTTCACCTAAATTAATACATGAATGAATAAAACAAATATTAATATTTTAGTAGATTGAGATAGGGCTATCATTCAACAATATTGTATACCATCACAAAATGCTGTATTTTTAGTAAGAAAGAAAATTAATTTTTTCAGCTAAAAGTGAGCTATGTTATTTGCAAAAAAGTGTAAAAAAAAGCAAATGCATAAATTTTTCCTTTAAAAAATAAATGAATGGGTAAAAAAAAAATAAATTAAAAAATTGAAAAAATAAATGAGTGGAAGCATGCAACATATATTGTTTTCACCCTGATTTTTAAAAAAATTAAAATAAAAACAAAAAATTTGAAAAAGTAAATGAATGGAAGCAAGCTATATATATTGCTTTCATCTTGACTTTTAAAAAATTCATATAATATCTGGGAGACTGTTCCTTATCAATCCATACGAAGTTTCCTCGTTTGTTGTGGCTGCATATTGTATAGATTTACAAAAATGTATTTTACCAGTCACCTATGGATGGACATTTAGGTAGTTTCCGAACTTCTGCTGGTTGAACAAAGCTGTAATGACTAATCACATATCTAGGTGATGCCATAAATCTGAGAGTGGGTGTATCTGTGGGACAAATTCTGGGAAGTGAACTTTCTGGACAAAGGGTATATGTGTTTGTGATTTTGAAAGATTTCACTCAATTGCCAGCTGTAGAAGTTATATCAATTTATACACTCCAGCCGTTCATGAGAGCCCTATAACCCCCTTTAATGGGCACTTGGGACCTCATATGTGCCCAGGAGGGGACTACTAAAGGCACCAAAGACTTGGATCCTTTCTGTACTGAGGTGACCATAGTTTGGGAATAAAAAACGAGGACTCAGGCAAGTATACTTATGGGAAAAACAGGCTGGCGTATTTCTACTTGAGGGTGTTGTGAATTTTCTGGAATGTATCGTCACATTGCCAAGCTCGGATATGCATGTAAGTGCTTGTAGGAGCTATAATTTACTGAGTAGGTAGGTGTCTATCCTCTAAAGTACATCTTGGCAGAATCTGTACAAAGACATTTCAGAAGCTGGGAGCCTTAGGCCAAGGCACTCTTTGGCCACTGGACCGATGGATTCTGAGCTGATGCTATTTTGTTTGAAAGGAGGTGGGGGGGACCACATATCAGGGAGCGATTGCTGTATAGTCGGTGAACTCAGCAGTGGCACGAGTCCAACTCTGTCATTAAGGCCATGTGTACATGACGTGAAAACAACCTGTGAATTCCTTGTGTTCAGATATTTGGTCTGTTCCATGGGGGCGGGGCGGGGGGTTCAGTTAAGCTGATGGTTAGATTTAATTGAGTGGCTGCTTGGATGGATAAGACAGCTCCATTAAAATGGTTGATCCAATTAGTCATGTGAGATGATTGAAATACTGGATCAATCGCCCCTGGTGTAGTGCTTTCTTTCAAGGCAGGCTTAGCAGTGGGAACCACGGCCCCTCATTTTAGCACCTGGGTGGCCTTAGCTGTGATGTGGGCTTCCAAAGTGTGCCATTTAATCCCGGGAAAGCCCAGGCAATGCAAACAATCTGCCTCAATAATAATAGCAGTAAGTGCAGTTTACTATTGTTTTTATTGTATTTTGAATCACAAAGGGATGGAGGCTGGGTAACCTTTTTAAGAGTCTAGGCTCTCTAAAGGTCTTAAGTCAGCCCTGTAAAAACAGCGACGTATGTGTTTGCTGTCCTTATTTTATGGGTGCCCTCTCCTAAGCTCATTGCCCGAGAGACTCTTGGTTCATTTCCTTAAAATTTAGGCACAAACTACTACCAGGAATAAGATGGGGCCACGCCATTTGTCAGTGGTTAAATAATCAGCATTGCATGATGATCTGACAAACAGATCAGAGCTGGCTTTTTCATTGCGAGTCTACAGTTGGAAATAGAACCTTTTATTAAGTACAGCTCGTCTTAGCAACATTCAATAACATAGTATACATCATAGGAATGCTTTTGCATCGTGGAAGAAAATAGCCACGCCAAATTGGGAACAGAAAGAAAAGAAAAAATCTGCCGAGTCTATCCCTCCATCCAAATTATGTTATGATCCGCTTTGAATTTTGGGGGTGGGGAAGAAGCAGGTAAAAATAACTCCATTCAAACCTGTATTTTAGGATTATTTCCTCCCTGTAAGAAAACTGAGAGTAAACTATCAAAAAAGCATCTAGGTACAATTTGGTGCCTTTCTAATCCTAATTGTACGCACAAATTGTATTATAATCTTGAATCTAGGGGAAAAACTTCACAGCTCTCAATGTGCAAATCAAAATCCTTCGTTTCTGGGATTTAACTCTCTCTCTTAGGTGTGAGAGTTTATCTGATGCTGCTTTTTGCAAATGTGCGGGGAAAACCCTAGTTTTCGTTGCTAACGTTTTACACTAACTCCTCAAGCTTAAGAGCTACAGAAACTTGTATCTCTGTGACAGGTGTCTGCATGAGGCAGGTGGAGGCCCCGTTTCAGTCTCGGGACCCCTATGGATAATCGCCAATCAGACAATTGATCTGTCTTTGGGGCTGGGGACGAAATGAGTCACTTTTCTCTTGGCTTTCTGCAGCTGTTTCTTGTGAACTGAATTCTAAATATAATAAAATTATCCTCTTGACAAGTGGCTACTTAAAAAACCTGCTCCCAACACTGAGTGTGTCGTGAGTACATCTCAGTGTAGGTCAAGAATGGGTTCTGGAAGAACCAGGCTCCCCATCAGTAAAAGTAATTTTAAACACCTTTATTTGAGTGAAAAAAATAAAATCAACAAGATAGAAGAAGGAACAGATAGCAAACCTGTGTCACCCAACTCTCACCCCCCCACAGAGTCATGGATGGGAAGAAAGACCATTTATTGAGCAGCTACTATGAGCAGGCATTTCCGTTCCCCTCCCCTTATTTAAGGACAGTATGGGACGGTGAGAGACACATTGGAGAGGAGGGGAGAAACAGGGTAGGGTAGAAAGGAGAGAGGGAAAAGTAGAAGAAAGATTCCTGAAGTCCAGTTTCCCTTATTTTGGGAGGTATTTTTTTATTGTCATAGAATATATAACATAATACATAACATAAAATTGACTATTTTTTTAAAAGATTTTTTGTGATGTGGACCACTTTTAAAGTCGTTATTGAGTTTGTTACAATATTGCCTCTGTTTTATGTGTTGGCTCTTTGGCCACGAGGCATGTGGGATCTTAGCTCCCGGACCAGGGATCGAACCCGCACCCCCTGCATTGGAAGGCGGAGTCTCAACCACTGGGCCACCAGGAAAGCCCCCAAACTGACCATTTTAACTATTTTTAGGAGTCTAATTCAGGGGTGTTAATTATATTCACAATGTTGTGCAACTGTCACCACTATCTAGTTCCAAAAAATTTTCACCGCCTCCAACAGAAACTCTGTGACCATTAAGGGCTAACTCCCCATTCTGTCTCCCTCCCAATGCCTGGTAACTTCCATTCTACTATTTGTCTGATGAACTTGCCTATTCTGGGGACCTCATATGAGTGGAATCATATAATACCTGTCCCTGTGTGTCTGGTTTATTTCACCGGGCACAATGTCTTCAAGGTTCATCCATGTGGGAGCAGGTGTCAGAGCTTCATTCCTTTTTACGGCTGAGTAATACTCCACGGCACGAATCCACCCCGTTTTGTTTATCCATTCATCCGTCGATGGATACTTGAGATGCTTCCCCTTTTTTCTATTGTAAATGCTGTTATGAACATTGGCACACGAGAATATCTGGTCCATTCCCTGTTTTCAGTTCCTCGGGTGCATATGTATACCTAGGAGAAGCATTTTCCTTTCAAGCCCTACCTTCTTGGGTTCTCTCTAGGTAGACGGCTACCCATGGCAGAGGTGGGAGCAACAGAGTCAAAATGGGGAAAGCAAACCAAGAATTAGCAACAAAGGGTTTTTATTTTGTTTTAAACTGGAGACTGACTTTAAGGGAAAAAACATCCAAATAAAAGCAAGGGCTCCCATGCCCCCTTCTTGCCTCTGCTCCCCTCCCCCAGAACGTTACAGGTACCTCCCCATAAGTATGTGAAGAGTGACTGGCCTCCCATGTTTATAAGGCCGCTCTGCCATGCGACTGCTCCTCTAGGACTTTATTAATGACACTTACGATTCCTGGAATAACTACACCATGCTGTTCTCCCAACACCGGGCCCTGGAGAAGTCATCACCCTAGTGATCACAACAAAACTGAATTCTAACAGGCTGCCTGCTGGTGCGATACGCTATGAGTCACTCCCCATGTTCTGGCAGTAAAAACAAATTAAATTAAAGATCCCAGCTCACCAAAGGCCTAATTCTCATTTCTGCAAAGTTTCCATTAAACAATGTCGTCTACAGGAAGTACATACTAGCATTCTTCCCCCGGGGAACTAAATGCAAAGGAAATTCCAATAGGAGAATTATTAAATTTCCCCATTAATTTTGTGTTACACCCTCTCAGCATTTATTAATCCTATTAGGAAGATTCAACGACCTGCCCTCTTTGAATTCTGTAAAGCATTTATGGAAATTAGATTTCGTTGGGGAGATGTGAATTGCTGAAAATCAGAAATGAACAAAGGAATAGATTAAAGGGAGTTTGCTTTGGTAATAAAGATGGTGAGGGAGTTTCTTCCTTTTATTAATAGCATGGAAACATTTCAGGGAATATTTTAATATTGTTCTCCCCTGAAAGAACCTCAGTCCAAGTATTTTTTCTTCCCTCATTTAATGACAGTGATTTGCACCTTGCCTTTGATTTAGCGGTCCTTGGAAAGGAGGCCTGGTGTCTGGGAAAAGCAGGTGAGGTTTCCACCTGCTTGGGGGTGTGGATGAAAGGGTAGCCCTGGGAGGAGGTGTGTGGGTGGGCTTCCCAAACCCATCAGTTGGTTGGTTGATTGGTTGATTGTTACTGCAAGACTTCAGTGAATTGTTCATTTTCTGACATTCCACTTCATTCAAGATGGATTCCAGGGTTCTCAGTATTTCCCAGGTACATGTGAGCAGGGCTGTGTGTAAACATCAGAGTAGAAAAGCTGGCAGAGCGACAGAACACAATTTATTGAGTGCCTATCAAGTACTGGGGACTATATACTTGATGCTTTTATAGATCCTTTTTAAATTTTGGTTCTCAAAGCAGGGCTCTAAGGTAGGTATTTTTATTTTATGTGATGGATGAGAAAACTTGCCCCAGGTCACATAGCTTGTCAGTGGCAGAGCTGGAATTCATTCATTCATCCATTCAACACGCTGGTACCGATTTTGCACTAGACGTGGTGCTAAGCTCTGAGGTTCAACAACTCTTTGTGTCATTTATTGAGATGTTTTATTACCTTTTCTTTCTTTAAAAAAAAAGCTGGTGGGTTGAATGTCTCATATATTTTTTAAAATACAAAATTTATGGATGTGTAATCGTGCTTTATCTTCAACATTCAGTTAGTACTTTTTTCTTTTTGCAGTGTTCCTTTACAGCAGTGTTTTTCCACGTGTGGTCCCGGGACCTACAGAGACAGTATCCTGGGGGAGCACTTGTTAGAAAGGCAGATTCTCAGGGTTCACCCCAGACCTGTCCGCTTGGAAATTCTGGGGAGTGGGACATGGAAATCCAGATCTTAACAAGATCTCCAGGTAGTTCTGACATTTCTTAAAGTTTTCATGGCTTCATGCACTGGGCAAGTAACAGAGACAGGAAAGGAAGGAGTGAAACTGTCATTTATTCAACACCTACTTGATGCTAAATGGTGTCCTGAGAACCTTATATTCACGACCTCATCTGTTCCTCACGACTCCTACCTCCTGTGGAGTAAATATTATAAACCACATTTTTACTAATGAAGAACCCGAAAGTCAGGATGGTAAATCGACTTGCCTGAGGTCATATAGCCAGAGTCAAGGCCAAGGTTTGAACCCTGACCTGACTTTAAAGACCATGCTTTTTCTAGTGCCTCATGCTGCATTAGGAAACTGGATGCCTGAGAGTGGCATTCATGGTGAAAGGTAGAGATAAGCTCAGACGCATAAGCAGAGCCTTGGGGAGGACACGGTGTTGCCTGGGGGCCCCTAGTGTGACCCCCCCCCCCCACCGACATGTGCATGTTGAGTGCAGCAGAGAGCAACAAGGATCTGCAGGACAAGGGATGTAAGACAAGAATCTCTTTCTCTCAAATATCCTGCAGAAAGTTGAGCCCGGAAGGGAGTAGAGGGGAAGCGAACTGCTGTTATGAGAATAAGGGCTGTCCACATGGCAGATATTAGGCTTTGTGGTAATAACAAAATAATGATTGTGTAATCACGTGCTAGTGATGTTGGTGGTGATGGTGGTGGAGATGGAGGTGGTGGTGATGATGGTGATGATAGTGATGGTGGTGATGGTGGAGATGGTGATAGTAGTTGTAACGGTTATTTACAGTTACCACGTATCAAGCTCTTGTTAAATGCCAGGTATTGTATTATAATGGAGGTTACTTGTATTGTCTCTTTTAATCCTTTAACAACCCAATGGGAGCTGGAGGATGGAAGATTCCATTACCACCATTTTACCATGAAGAAATGGAGGCTTCCAAAAGCTGCACACTTGCCCAAATTTAAAGTGCCAAAGCTAAAATGGGAGTGATCTATGCACTGATAATAAGGGTCAGCCCTAACGGAGTGCTTACTCTGTTCTAGGTCCTCTGCTTGGCATTTTAGCTAATCCTCATCAGATCTTTATTAGGCAGACATCACTGCAGATAAAGACACAGAAGCACAGGAGGTAAGTAGTGTATTGCTCACAGATCTATAAGCAGCAGAGCCAGAAATTAACCTGGAGCCCACACCTGGCCACTAAACTGTACTCTCTCAGCATATACTGGGAGCGGGGGAGTTGAATCTTCAGAATTAGCCTGATTCTTTACAAGATTTCATGATGACTTACTGGATTTTTCTGGTGCTTCCCTAGGGAAATTGTTGCAGTTTCTACCTTTATAAGACCCTGGGAACTTCAGGTCCCAATTTTCAGTTGCATCAAAGCGTTGCATGTGTTTGCAGTTCTTTACATTTCCACATTGGGCACATGAAATTGCACTTATCCAGTCCAAATTCCATACTAATTGACCGATTGAAACAGGATTCTATTTCAAGTGTGCTTTGTAATTGAGCACTCTTCTCCGGCTATAGCTGCAGGTCATCTATATAAAAGAAAAGACAAATCTTGAAGTCTTATCTCTTTCTGAGATAGTAACCATAATTTGGCTTATTTTGCATTCTACAAGAGTGGGTTCAAAGCTAAGCTAAATTACAAAGGGCTCCAGCTGTCACTCTGGAAGATGCCTTTTTGTACATCCGTCTGGAAAGGATTTGCTCCTATGGGGGCATCTATATCTTACAGATATCAAATGCTGCTTGGGTGGGTGAGATGGGACTTGGAAGTCCTTTCATGCTTTTAAGATTTTCTTTGTAATCGGGGTACCCTTTGATAGTGTTTGACCTGTACTGAGTTCTCCTAACATCTCTGGCTAACAATCCTGGTCTTACAGAAGAAATGTGGATGCTGGTTCTTACAGGAGAGGTAGCTTGGAAGGCAGCATAGCACAGTGGTTCAGCAGTGCTACTTGCTCGTGACCTGCCAACGAGTGTTGGTCTAGAACTGTTAGTTATTAGTTCCCAAGGAGATCCAGAGCCTGCACCAGAATGTAAATCAGCTAGAAAATGAAGCACACTGTTTAGCTCAGCTGATACGGTTTCATAGCAAGACTTTCTCAATGAAGGAAGCACTGAATAGACTTACAATCTGATATCAACACCTTATCTTCTCACAGACCAGAATAAAAATGTTTGAAGTCTAGCTACTTTGTGTCACTGTGGTTTAGAGCACAAATTCTACAACCAAACTACCTGGGTTCAAATCCTAGCTCTGCCACTTATTAGGCTGTGTGATTTGAGGTAGTTTCCTTAACTTCTTTGTGACTTGGTTTCCTCACCTATTCATTGAGAATAAATAATTTTTTAATCAAGAATAATAAAATTTGAATAATAATATATTCAACACAGCTTTGCCACGATTCCCTCTGGCTTTTGTCCTTTTGTCTAAAAGTCCCGGTGAGGGACTTCCCTGGTAGTGCAGTGGTTAAGACTCTGTGCTCTCGATGCAGGGGGCACAGGTTTGATCCCTGGTCGGGGAACTAGATCCCACATGCATGCTGCAACTAAGAGTTTGCATGCCACAACTAAGGAGCCCGCCTGCTGCAACTAAGACCCAGTGCAACCAGACAAATAAATAAATATTTTAAAATAAATAAATAAAACAAAAGTCCAGGTGAAAACTGAGTTCCAAGTAACTCATCTTGCCTGTATCACAGTTACATTCTAATTACCTTGTGGACAGAATTGGAAGTCTATTTTACAAGTTTTGCTTGGGGTCTCAGAATTAAACTTCAGACCTTTCTTCACACTACCAAATACATTTAGCTATGATGTTGGAAAGTCCTGGCCTTCAGAACCCATGGGAGATAAATTCTGAAGACGCCTAAAACCAAGAATTCCGGGAATATTTAATGAAGAAGGATAGGGGGCGAAGTAGGCATATTGTTTTTATTTCCTCTCCTTTCCCAGTGGTAAAAAGGAAGATGGGCAGGAAATATTGAACTAACCTCTAGACTGGATCCAGATAGCCCAGGTTAAGGAATCAGGCTAATTTTTGAAAAGCTGATTTTTTTAAAAATGTATTTTATTGAAGTATAGTTGATGTTGTGTTAATTTCTACTGTACAGCAAAGTGATTCAATTATACATATATATATACATTCTTTTTCATATTCTTTTCCATTATGGTTTATCACAGGATATTGAATATAGTTCCCTGGGAAAAAAAGCTGATTTTGATTATACTAATTTTTAAAAAATATTTTTAATTGTGGGAAAATACACATAACACAGAATTTACCATACTAACCATTTAAAAATATGTAATTCAGTAGCATCACACACATTCACATTGTTGTGCAACCATCATTCCTTTTTATTGTCAAATAATATTCCATGGGCTGGTATGAGTAAAGATGTTATGCACATTTATGTGCAAGGACCTGTGTGGCCATAAGTTTTCATTTTTTCTGGGGATATAACTAGGAGCAGAATTTCTGGTTCATATGATAACTCTGTGCTTAACCTTTTGAGGAACTATTAAGCTGTTTCCCAAAGCAACTACACCATTCTACATTCCCAGCAGAAATGTGAGAGGATGCCAATTTCTTTACATCCTTGATAACACATCTTATTATCTAACTTTTTGATTATACGGAGCATGAGGTGGTATCTCATTGTGATTTTAATTTGCATTTCCCTAGTGACAAATAATGGCAAGGTTGTGTGCGTGTGTGAACGTATTGGCCATTTGTATATCTTCTTTGGAGAAACGTCTATTCAGATCTTTTAGGCAGAAGTTCTTAACCTTTTTGCGTCATGTACCCCTTAGGTGGCCTGGTGAAACTGATGATCCCTCCTCAGAATAATCCTAATTACAAAGAAAACCTATTGTACTGAAATAAAATTATTAAAAATATTTTAGAAACCATATTTGTCATTTCTTCATTGTAAACCTCGTTACTACCGCGTTAAATAAAATTAAGAGGCATATTAATAACACCATAATCTGAAGGTTGTGAAGACAATTAGCAATATTTGGAGATATTTGCAACCACTGTAATAAACTACAAAAATATATTTAATTTAGATGGGTGGCAGAATCACAGCACTAAGATTACTAAACAATATTACTCACTAATATGACTAAGGTCAGTTACCTAAACTCAGAACTGAAGGAAATGCTAAATTTCAGTTCGAAGTTAATGAAAAAAATGATGTAATTTTTTTCCCTTCCAAGATCACAGGCCTTGAGAATTCTATTCATGTTTCTCTTGGTGGGGGTCCATAGATCCTAGGTTAAGAAACTGCCCTAGAAGAAGGATACAGGCTCTTCTAGAACCATGACACCCATACAGGGAAGGATGGGGAAAAAATATCCAAAGATCTCTCATCTTTTACCTTTCAGTCTCTGGCAGTGTTTTCCATTGATAGGACCAGCGGGAAACCCAAGGACCCCGGGGTCTGAAGATGCAGCCATAGGAGTCAGACCCCTGTGGCACAGAGCGGACAGGGGAGGTGAGGAAGGGATGGGGGTGGAGGCAGTGAGGTACAAGAGTGACTGATGATGGGGAGTGGGGAGAAGAGTGGGTATTCTGGAAAAAGGACCAGAATGCGCAGATGTAGAGACGTAAACCTTCTGAGGAATTAAAAGTAATTGGCTTGAGACTAGATGGGACAGGATTGGTGGAAGGTTTTGTTTTCAGCTCCCTCCCTCTGATTTACATATTATTTTACTGAATTTTACAAATAGGCATTACGCACACATACAACATCTCAAAGGTACAAAAGAGCATAGAATGAAAAGTATGTCTTTCTTCTTCTCTGCCCCCTACGTACCATCCATTTCCGCTTCTGAGAGACAGCCAAAGGCACCCATTTCTTGTTAATACTTTCAAGAATATTTTATGAATTTACAAGCCTATCAATGTGTGTTTCCCTATAAGTGGCAATATTTTATATTCCATTATTACTTTTATTACTTAACTATATATCTTTTTTTTAATTACTTAATCAAATGTCTTTAAATTTGTTTCCAATGGCCAATCTGAGAGGTATAAAAATGGCATCTCATAATTTTAGTTCTCTTATCATAAGTGACATTAAGCTTCTTCTGTATATTTCAGAGCATCTTTATTTTGTATTCTGTGAAGAGTCTGTTTACGTGTTCGCAAATTTTTTTTTATTGATTTGCCAGAACTTTTTATATATCCTGCGACTTAGCTCCCTGTGCTCTGACCTGCAAATATGTTTTTCCTAGTTTGACATTTTTCTTTAGGCTTTCTATGTTTCTGTTTTGTTTTGATATTTTGTCATTCAGGCTTTTCTTGGGGTAGTCAAGTTTACTAATAATTTTTTAATGGCTTCTGTGTTTTATGTGATATTTCTAGGAAGAGCTTATTCATTCTATGAAAAAAAAGAGTCTCCTTTTTATTTTAGTACTTTTATGAATTCATTTCACATATTTCAAATGTTTGTTCATCTGTAATTTACTTTTATGATAAGGTATGAGTTAGACACCTGCATTTATTTCTTTTTCCAGATGGCTACTCATTTTTTCCCAGCATGACTTATTTTATAACCTTTTTGTCCTCAGTGATCTAAAGTGCCACCTTTATCAGATACTAACTTCCCAAATGTCTTTGGATATATTTCTAGACTTCCCACTTAATTTCATTTATCTGCCTGTCTATTGCTGTCCAGAGACCACATCATTTTTTTTTTTCACACACACTGTATTTTATTTTTACAAGAGATAAATAACCACATCATTTAAATTTCAATTTCTGTAACATGTGTGTAATGAATATCTGGAAAACCTAGCATCTTCTCTTTGAGAACTTTCTTGTCTATTCTTCCCCGAGGGAAACTTTAAAGGGGACCAGTAACTAGACAGTGGGTTCGTCTTCCTCCACCCATAGGTCCTGAAATGGAACTTTTCCCTTTGGTTCTGCCTACTTCTGGCTGCTTCCAGATATTGCTGGATTGCTAGTAATGAGCACCTTACCCTGCTTTTGATCTGCTTTTCTGTGTCTTTATTGAGCCTTCCTGGAGGCTGGGAAGAGGAATTGGACAGATTATTCGTGGTAGAGCTATGGCTCTACGTTTTCCTGACTCCAGTTCAGGACGTTACTATTAGGACTGCCATGAGGATGACTTCTATTATTACTACAAATGTCAGCATCGCCCCAACCCCTCTCCCCACTCCTACTAAAATACAATGTGCCAGGCTCTGTGCTAAACAGTTTAAATATACTATCCATTTCATCCCGACACAGTACCCAGGGGAGGGAGAATGCCTTTCTCCACCCACACCTAGCTGTTGGTGGTCACTGCTACATGTGTTCTATCCGCAAATGTATCCCCTTTATTGGCCACTTTCCAGCTTCTGACCAGGAGCCCAGGTATCCAGACTTCCTAGTGCCACAGCAGACAATTTGCCCCACGAGTGTGTTTTTATTTCCAACGTTGTAAGTTGTACCAAAATAGTTTTTATGCAATTTACAATGTGTCTGACAAGAAAACAGGTGGTTGCTGCCAGATCCTGAGTTTTAATTGAACCTCTATTTGAGTGTGGGGTGCAATAAATAGCCCTACCCCTGGGGGCATAAGGCAACAGTAGAGGCACTTGAGAATGTCTCCTGGGAAGGCCAGAGGGCAAAGAGACCACAGTTTTCTGGATTCCTTGCTTACGCTGGTTATTTTTGGAAATGTCTCTTAAAGGACCACTGCCAGAGAGTCGATGATTTCACAACTGCCTTTTGTTTTGTTTTGTTTGTTTTTTGAAATTTGTAGTATTTTTATTCTCTTTATTCCAAATGTTTTGTAATGTTATATTACTTTAGTAATTGACAATAAAATACTGCTGTTTTGATAGCGGTCAAGTAACAAAGCAGTTGTGTTGAGTTTGGACTTGATGTGACATTAATGGGCATGGTGATCTCTAGGTCACATAGGTTTATTCTCTCCATGCCTGAAAAGTCATTCTGCACATCCAGAGAGGACTTCCCCATCTCGTTGGGTCCTCTGCTAAGAGATGGCTTGTTGGAGAACAGGGATGCTTGTATTTTCACAGATTGGGTGAGAGAAGTGGGCACGAACAGGGTGGTCTGAGTCTTGGGGTCACTCTGCCAGTGACAGAGCATTGCAAACAGATGGCCATGGCGCCAATGCATCCCTGGGTCAGCAGGGGCTGAGGCTATCAGGGGTCCCCAGCAGGGATGGGTGTGCTGGAGTGTCTGCGAGAAAGAGCTTCGTGGTTGGTATGTCAGGTCTGTCGTGAGAAGAGAGAGGAACCAGCAGAGCCCAGGAGACGATGCCCTGAGTCCCGAGCCATGGAGGATGCGGATGGAGACGGTGGTCCTAGAGGCTGGTGTCCCCAGAGCTGCTGGGCCAGTGCTGGGGGCGCCCAGACACGTGCACCATTTCTTACACTTATCCACAATCCCATCAGAAATTCCAACATTCTTTCATTCAGGTATTGTTATTCCTCACTTACAGATAAAGAAATAAAGATCCAGGGATGTTAACTTGCTCTGAGCTGTGTGGACGGCAGGGGAGGCGTGTCTCCTGAGCTGTTTCCTGACCTTAAAACCCCTCAAACTCATTCTCTTTTTTCCCTGAATTCTCAACTTCAGAATTGAATACAAGGATACTCTTCTCAATAAGAAATAGGGGAATGGTGGGTTCTAGTGCCATCTGGGGTACAAAAAAAAAAAAAAAAAAAGAAAAAAGAAAAATAGGGGAATGGATATTTTTCTTTCAATAAACCTCAGTGTTTTGCCTTTTAAAAATTTTGTTCCTCCAACTCAATGTCTCCTACAAATTCCATCAATTCCTTCTAAAAATGCAGAACTGTCTAGGATACGAGGAGGGACTATTCCTCCTCTTTAATTTTTCCACAGTTAATACGATAACTCTGTTTAACACATGTGTATTGATCATTTCCCAGGCGCTGGGCACTGTGTAAATTGTGCAATGGGATGACCCAAAGTGTGACATATTTTTAAGATGTTTCTACATAGAGACTTTAAAAGCCAATATATTAAAGTATCAATAGAATGATACAAATGAACTTATTTACAAAGCAGAAACAGACTCACAGGCATAGAAAACAAACATATGGTTACCAAAAGGACCGCAGGAGGGATGAACTGGGAATTTGGGATTAACAGATATACACTACTGTATATGAAACAGATAAACAGCAAGGACCTACTATATAGCACAGGGAACTATATTCAATATATTAGATATATAATAATATAATAATATTATGTATGTATATAATAACTGAACCACTGAACGTTCTTAGATGTGCAGCTCACCCTTAGAACCTGAACAAAGTTACTCGAAGACTTGGTTTAGCTGAAGGTGAAATAAATCAAAATACAGAACTCTAAAATGTGATGGTCATGGCAGTGACCCCTGAAACAGTCACAGAGAAAATTCAGTTCCAATGATTGCTTTATATGTTTGATTACAAAGCAGAATGGAAGTGTGACAAGCAACTCTTGGAAAAGGACCATGTTCTAATTATAATAATAATTCGGGTCTAATGTGTTGTCATACAAAAACAAAAGCCAAGAGATAGAATGATAGAAGAAAATAGAATTTCCTCATTGTTCCCCAGGGGGATATTATTTTATTCTTAATAAAGATAACTGGTGAAATATATGTTCCGGGATGTAGTTTTTAAACCTCAAAATAAGAACTAGTTGAGATAAAAACAGGATGCATACTTTCCAAATGACTAAAGAAAAGGGCAGCGAAAACAAATTTCACGTATCAAACATACTTATCTAACACATTGACGTTTTTGGTCTTTAATCTTCTCTCCAGGGACTTCCGTGACTTGTCGTCGCCCTGGATCTTACCATCACCTCCAATATCGTTAATGCAAGGGTCCCTTTTCTGACCACAACTTTCACCGTTTCCAGCTCAGCTTTTTAATGAAAACCACTAAAATCATTCTTGATCTCATTGTGACCTCCAGCTCCTTTATCTTCCATCTTCCCTCTCCTTCTGTCCTCTCCTTCTTTCACGTTGCTATCTATCCCGCTTAGATGTCAGGGCCATTATTTCAGCGACCCTACTGCCAATCCCCTAAGCTCCCTGCCCCTTTGGGCTTTTGTCATACCCCACCTGACTGACCTCCAATCCCAGAGAAATCCACTCTACACTTTCTCTCTTCCTGTGTTTGAGCAGCTGGAGAAAAACACAACAGGGCGGATTGTACCATCGTATATTCATGATCATTAACCTTAAATGCCGGACAATCTTTCAGATGTCTCTGGTCAGCTCGTAGTCTGACTCTCTGTAGGGGCTAATCCAAACCTTCTCCAGCCTCCTCGACTGCCCAGCTTCCCCACCTCCCCCAAATCTCTCAGCAGACCCCCTTATTTTGTATCTCACAGAGAATAGACACTATTAAATAAGAATCCCTCAACAATCCTGCTATCAAACCCTCGAAAATCCTGCTATATACCAGACCAACCTAACTGCGTTTGTACCTGTCTGGTCTTCCTTCTTGCCTGTTACATCAAGGAGCTGTTTCTTTTCCTGATGAAAACCAACTCAAGTGTGTCTTAGACCCCATCCTCTTCCTCTTTCTTGGGAACATTATACTATAGATTGTCTTTTATTTCTCCTGAATAGCCAGTGTCTTCTTCTCAAGCTCATCAGTTGCCTCCCCTTGTAAACATTTTTTTTTTAAAGTTCCCTTCTATTAAAAAGATGCTCTCACCCCTAGATTCTATTAGTTTTCTGATCTTACTGTCTGGATTGGCTAACCTCCCACGCAATCCTCAACTCATTTCAACCTGGCTCCCATCCCCATCCCCCCAAGAGGACAAGTTTTATAAAACCCATAATAGCCCGCATGAGATTAGATCCCATGGACAGTTTTTTATGCCCGTTCTTCTTAACTTCTCAGTGACATTAAGACTCTGCACCCAATACTAATGCATGGGCTTTCCTCCACCAACACCACCAAGCAATTCTTGGACACCGGCTGGGTGTCCTTCGTTTTAACTCGATTCTGACCTACGTACCTGGAAATAGCATCAGATTCCACAGTTAAGGGCTCAGCCCCACAGGACTGCTCCTCAACTCCCTTCAGACACCAATTACAAACCCAGGTTATCACCTGGGCTTCGACCAACAGGCCGCAGATAGGAAGTTCCAGTGACTCCCTCCTTGGGTGTAACTAATTTGTGCAGCGGCTCAGAGAACTCAAAGAAACATTTTCCTTACTAGGTTACTGGTTTGTTATAAAAGGATATAACTCAGGGGCAGCCAGATGGAAGAGATGCACAGGGCCAGGTGCGGGGTAAGGATGCAAAGCTTCTATGCTCTCTCTGAGCGTCCTGCTCTCCCCACATCCAACCCAGGATCTCTCTGAACTCTGCACTTGTGGGTTTTTATGGAGGCTATATTACACAGGCAAGGCATAATTGATTACATCACCGGCCATTGATGACTGAACTCAATCTTTAGCCGCTCCCCTCTCCCTGGAGGTTGTGGGTGGGACTGAAGGTTCCGACCCTCTAAAAATCACTTGGTTGATTCCCTTGGCAACCAGCCCCCAGCCTTAGGTGCTTTCCAAAAGTCACCTCATTAACATAATGAAAGACACCTTTGTAGCTCTCATCTCTTAGGCAATTCCAAGTGTTTTAAGTGCTCTGTGCCAGAAACTGGGACTGAGACCAAATGTGTATTTCTTATTATAAATCACAATGTCACGGATATTTGGTGCTCCTGACTATTCTTGTCTATTCTTGTCCTTGGTCTTCTCTGACACGCTGCTCTCTCTTTTTCCATCATTTCTCTGTGTGTGTATCATCTCTGTCTCCTCTCCAAGGTCTCCTTTTCCTCCTCTGCCTCTTCTGCACACTGGACTCAAGTCCTTTGTGTTCAATTTTGGTTGTGGAACAAAATCACCCGCGAGTTTTTAATAACTACTGATGATTTGGCCTCACCCCAAACTGTTTGAAAATAAGTTTCTGAGGGTGAAGCCCAGCCATCTGCATTAACAGAAAAATCCAAGTGAGTTATTCGGATACATTGCTGGTGGGAATGCAAAATGGTACGACGTCTACGGTGGGGAATTTAGCAAAATATCTAACAAAACTACATAGCTCGTTACCCTTCAATCCAGCAATACTACTTCTAGGAATTGACCCTTGAGACACACACCCAACAATACAAAATACTTTGTATAAAGTTATTCACTGTAGGATTATTAACCCGTGTTTGCAAAAATTTTCTCTTACGCTGTTTTTTGGAAATTTTATAGTTTTGGATATTACAATTAGCTCTGTGATCCATTTTGAGTAAAATTTTACACATGGCATAAGGAATGGATTGAAGTTGTTTTGCATATGGATGTCCAATTGTTCCAGAACCATTTGTTGTAAGGACTATTCTTTTCCCACTGAATTGCCTTTGCACCTTTGTTGAAAATCAATTTTCTGTATACAGATGGGCTTACTTCTGGACTCCATTCTGTTCCTTTGATCTATTTGTCTATCTGGTTGTCAATACCATACTGTTTTGACAAGTGCGGTTTTATGATAAATCTTGATATCAGGTAGTTCTCTGACTTTGTTCTTCTTCCTCAAAGTTGTTTTGGCTACTCTAGGTCCTCAGTATTTCTGTAGAATTTTAGAATCTGTCAATTTCTATAAAAACATCTGCTGGGATTTTTCTTGGGATTGTGTTAAATCTATAGCTCAATTTGGGGAAAGTTGACCTCAACAATATACCTCTCCATTTACTTAGGTCTTCTTTAATTTCTCTCGGCAAGCAGTTTTCAGTATAAACTTCTAGCACTTATTTTGTCAGATTTATCCTGATGTATTTCATATTTTTTGATGATGTTTTAAAGGATGCGTTTTTAATTTCACTTTTGATTGCTCATGGCTAATATATAGAAACACAATTGATTTTTATATATTGAGCTTGTATCCTGCATGTATTAGTTTGGTAGCTTTTTGTCCGTTTCATTGAATTTTATGTATAGATGATCATGTTGTCTGTGAATAAAGACAGATTGGCTGCTTACATTACAATACAAAAAGCTTTTTGTTTGTTGGTTTGGTTTTTGTTTGCTCTGCGTCTTTGTTCCATGCTGTGGATCCCTACTTCTCCATCCCAGGTAATGCATCACTTCCAATGGAGTTTGGACCTGGATTCTCCTTACCATGCATGCAGCTATCACTCTGCAGTATCCAATCCTGCTTCATGACAGTGAATGTGAATCACTGGTAATGGCCACAGCCCAGCTATGGAACACCCCCTTTTCCGTCTCCAAGTAGCCAGTTGGGATCAATCAAAGTGACAAGCCAAGTCCATGTGGGTGGCCACTAGATCATTCCTTGGGGCACAGATGTTTGCCAGGGGCTGGTACGTGATTTTGGGGTGGAGATGCAGAGCTGCAGAAAGCTTTTCAAGTGACCAAATTCTAGTCAGCCCTCCTGAAAGACCACAGGCTTCAGTGAATTGCAGAACAAGTTCCTTTTCCCCCAAGAATATTAATGAAACTTGCAGCACCGCCAAGTTGCTTTCGCGCTGTAACTTTTTCTCAGGATCACTTGTTACGTGCAGGTAACGTTAGCCAGAGGGCTGCGCAGGTGGACTCCACAGGAGAAGAACATGAATACAGCATCTTGGGTACCCAGGTAAGTGAGAGAAAGGTACCCAGTGTGTGAAACTTAAAAGTCCAGTGGAAATAGGTATGTGGCCTCTGTCCTCCCTCTGTGCCCTCAAGGCGCCATCTGGATGGGAATCAGCCCTGTCTGATTCTTCTCCTATTGTCTTCATTTAGGTTTTCCCTAGAATGGGGAGCAGGAAGGAAGTCTGACGGTAGTATATTTCAGAGACACTTGAGCCTCAGGGTGAGAACTGTTATTTTCAGCTCATATTAAGGGAAGAGAATCTGATCCCTGGCAGAATAGGGGTTTCATATCTTTTATGATGATTTGTTTCTCCAATCATAAAAATGATAGTGACTCTTTGCAGAAAATTTAGAAGATTAGGAAACATATAAATAATAAATAAATATGTCCACAATCCCACCACAGAGACAAAAATACAGTTAACATTTTAAGAGTATTTCCTTATAGACACATATGAGAGCATACATATGTGTATAAAGGCACACACACACGCATATATATAAACACATTTTTCCCTTTTTTTTTTGCCAAATTGGAATTGTATTGTGTATATTTTTATACTGCTTTTTCCATTGAATATGATTCTATGAACAGTTTCCCATGCCATTAAACATTCCTCAGGATCAATAATTCTAAACGGCTATAATGTATCATACAAATATACTATAAGTTATTTAACTGTTTCCGTATCGCCAAAAGTTTAGGACGCCTCCGGTTTTCTTCCTTCTAAGTAATGAGGCGATGAATATCCTTGTTCATTCATCTTCACACACATGTTTGGTTTCCTGAATTATTCTCGGTCCCAAGAATCCTGTATATAGTGGGGAGTATTTTCATCACCGCTTAAACACAGCTTGGGGTCTGGTTTTAATTAGGGGGGCCACACGCATACAGAGATGAGAGTGACACTTCATGAGTGAAAATATAAACCTTTGCGATGTTGGGGGTAAAGTCTAGTTTGGACGAGGTAGTTCTCGAGGTGAAGACCCAGGCCGCCCTGCAGTTGTGTTTTCTCTCTCCAGTAGGGAAAAGGGGATCGCCCTTCCTCCTGTCCCCCGTCTTGCTGTCTCTTGGGTACTCAGAAGGCAGGAGAATGCCCCCCTTGCCACTGGTTTCCTCCCCCCAGGCCCCTGCAGCATCACCGTCAGGTAAAAAATGTTACTCATCCTTAGGTTTTTGTCCAAGGACGGAGGCTTAGCTCCTGAAGGAAAATAAGCAGGTTTGTTTTTCCTCTTTGCCGACCGCTGTGCGGCCAACCAGCGGTGCTGTGATTTGTTCTGCTGAATGGAAACCCTCTCAGATCAGAAGATGGGGACGCAGTGGTGAAATCCCCTGATCTTGAATGCACACGCAGTGCACAGAGACCACCCCCACACCCCCAGTACAGGGCCTTGTGAGGAGCAGCCCAGCTCAGACCTCTGCAAACCCCGCCTGTCCGGAGACTTGGGGTACTCTTTTCAGATCCACACTATTTTCTTCTAATATTTCTCTGCTAATTTCCTCATTTCATTTTTTAAATCCTTTTTCTTCTGGATGTGAGGCCTCCTGAATTCATCTTCTTTCTCTTTTCTCCTTCTTTCCTTTTTTTCTCTTTCTTCCTTTTCTTCCTCCTTGTTTTTGGAGGATTCCTCAAACATGTGCACAAACCCCCTACTGAATGTTAAATTCCCCCTTTCGTATTTGCACTTGGCAAGAGCTGTTTCTAATTCTCACCTGTTCTTGTTTTAATAATGCAAAGCTGTCTGAACTTCTTTTCTCCTATTCCTCTTCCTCATCCTCCTCTTTCTTCTTTAAAGTTTTAGGCACTACAATTGACTCTGGAAGATAAGGTTTGTCGCCCTCTTTTTCCTTCTACCACCATCATCAGACACACCCTTCTCCAGACCCATTTTCCACGTGTTACTTATCTCTGGCCACAAAATACTACATAACACACCACACATATACACCTACAACCACAAAACCTCAGTGGCGTAAAGCAAAAATCATCTATTTCTCTCTCAACTGCAAGGTTTAGATGATTAGGTCAGGGAGGCTCTGGCCAACCTAGACTAAGCTTTCTCGTGTGTCTGGATGTTGACTGGCGTTGGCTCATCTGGGCTGGATTCAGCTGGGTGACCTGAGCCAATGGGACAGTTAGACTCTCATCCCACATGGGCTACCCTGGGCATCTTCTCACGGAGATGGCAGAGGTACAAGAGAGAAAGCCCATCTGAAGCTTCTGCTAACATCTCGCTGGCCAAAGCAAGCCATGTGGTTGATTGATCCCAAGATCGAGAGGCAGGTCAGGCCATTTGGCCCACGGTGGGGTTACAGGACAACTATAAAGTTACAGGGCAAAGGGCACGGGTACCAGGAGGGATGAAGAACTGAAGCCCTTATTACAATGTGCCCCCTCTCTGTACATACGTATCTAAAACCTACATCCTAATTTTGACCAATATTCTCTTTCTGTCTACAATGTTTCCTTTCTCTGGAGTTAATCAGTGTATATCTTTATAACATTTTATTTCTTTGTACTTATTTCCATTTCAAACTTTTCTAATATTCTAACTTTCCTCCTAAGATACTGGAGGCTGCTTCAAGGATTCCAGCAATTTCATCTTCCTGAACACACTCTCCAGGAAGCATCTGATCTGCTCCAGTCTGGACTGCTTGCCTTTCATACGGAGGCACAGCTGTCATCCTGGGGGTTCCTCTTCTATGAGTTTAATCCCCTGATTCTTGTGTCCGTGTCTTCCTGTTTCCAGGGTTACTCCCTTGCTTAGTGGCTTGTACCCTCCAATGGCTTCCTGAGAAAGGGTACCTGGGAGATAGGTCTTTTGAGAACGTGAATCTACGAGAGAGCTTTATTCTACCCTCAAACTTGATTGATGGTTTGCAAAGATAGAAGTCCATGGCCTTGGTAAAACTCCCCCAGGCCAGTATTTCCCGATATGTATTATTTTGTTCTGAAGATGTTAATATTTGTCATTTATAAAAAGTATCTTGAGGACAGGGTAATTTGATACGCATTGCATCAAAAGAGTTCAACTGGTTCCTCTTTGACGAACTTCCCAGAGTTTTGGGGAGTCTCCAAGAAGGCGGATATAACGTGTTATTTTTCAAACCTTATTTGATCATGGAAACTTTCCTCCTTGTCACGTCATAAGAGAATACTGTTTTGCAGAACAAATATTTGGGAATGGTATAAGAGAAGTTTGAGTTTGGGTGCCTCAGTTTAGGACCTGTAAAGAGGCTAATTCTTCTTGCCCCACTGCCTCGCTCCCAGCCCCTCCCCGGAGCCAGCGTTTAAAATCCTCTGCTTGCGGCTGGTAGTGATTTTCAGAACGCAGACGTGTGCAGGTACCCAGGGGAATGGGAAGCCAAGAGGGTGTGTGTCCAACAGAGGCTCCAGATGGAAGAATTGAGGGTTTTAAAAAATGTGTATAGTGAAACGTCTTAAAATATTAGCTGCAGTCCTTTCTGCGGTCCCTGGTATGGGAATCATTCCCCAGTCAATCTTCCTCTTTGTCTTGAGGAGGATGATAAGTATATTTAAAAATAAATCTATCAGCATCCCTTTGGGGAAAGCACGCTTCCCCATTTTCAGGTCGTGTGGTCCTGGGGAGGCTGACCCTGTCCTTTCTCCAGAATAGTCATGGGACCCAGTCCTGCCTGATGAGAATCAGCTATAAGAATTTTGCAGGAACTTCTAAGAAAAGAGGCATTATTATTATTATTATTATTTGTTTGGACTGCCAGCTGTTTGGCCAGTGCAAACTTAGGGCTGCGGTGGCCTTTTCTGCTACTTTTTTGGAGATAGTCCTATCCATGCAGCCAACAGAAAGGAAAGCAATAGAAATTCACAAATTCCTGGAGACCTCCTTTGAAACCCCAGATGAGCCTTGCCTGATCTATCAGGTTCCATCTTTGGACTTTTCAGCGTGGAGGCAACATATTTTCAAGTTTCCACTAATTTAAGTTGGGTTTCTATCATTTCCAAGGAAAACGATGCCGACAATTGGGGTTATTTTGCTCCCTTGGCTTCAGAGGCTGTTGGGATTAATTGAGAATGCAAGCGGAAGTGCCGATTCTATCGTTAGAACTCATCAACTGTTCATTTCCATTTCCACACAGTTTTTTTTTTCCTCAGAAGACAGCATTCTGGAACATGACCGTCTCTGGAGACCAACTAAAGAGAAAGCAAGAAGTCAGAAATCTACGGAAACTGAATTCCAGGACACCCAGCATTAGGCATTGGGATGAAAATGATGCTGAGATACCAGGCAGCGGAGTGAGTGTCAGGGTGTGGAAGGTGGGGTCCTCGCTCCAAACAGCAAACACACATCCTCTCTACACGCTGTTTCAGAGGAACTTGGGGCCATATATGGATCCTGGCCACATCACTGAGCTGTCGCCCCAGAAGAGAGCGGCGGGAGTCCTTCAGCAGAGGAAGGAAGCCCATCGTGGGGACATACCCAGCAGCTACTCATCCGTGCTTGCTGGTCCTGACACTAACATCTCTCCTTCTCCCCTGTGGGCCAACTTGAGGGTTTCAAGTGGAAACCCCTTGGCTCCCTTTAGTACAAAGTCAGTACCTTCCAGTGTAGGCAGGGGCTGGTTTGCCAGACATCTCGTAGTGGACCCTGCATTCCCTGTGTGATGCTTGAGTAATAATTCCCTTCTGGATCAACAAGCATGGTCCTGTTTTATTTATTGCTGAGGATTAAAGATGAGAACAAAAACGGATTAGGGTGTAGGTTAGAACAGCCCAGCTATGGACCAGAGGGGCTGAAGGTCCTCTCGCTGCTGGTTTCTCCAGCCCAGCACACACGCACACATGCACAGACTCACCCACACTTGCACCTGCTTGTGCATTGTGATCACGCACGCATGCTCACATACACGTATTCACACACTTTCACACATGCACACAAGCTCACACACACATCGGGACAGTGTTTTAGACTGGAGGCGTGTCTGCAGACAGTCTGGTGATACAACCTCTGGAGTGCAGGGGGCACAGGGAGGTGGGGGGGTGGTGAAGTTTTTTTGTTTTTGTTTAATTTTTATTTTATGTTGGAGTATAGTTGATTTACAATGTTGTGTTAGTTTCAGGCGTACAGAAAAGTGACTCAGTTATACATATATATCTGTTCTTTTTCAGATTCTTTTCAGGCAGGTGGCTTATCAAGGTCTCTTCTGCCGTCTCCCTCATTCTGTGAAAAGGATGAGCTTGGTAACTGGGGAGAAACTGGTAGAGTTTTGGCTTCGCCCCCGAGCACCTCTCCCTGGGTGGTGTCTGCTGTGTGTGCACTTTGGGGTTATTTCCCGGGAAGGGATTGTTTCCGTTGAGAAGCACATATGGGGATAAGCAGAGAGAGTGTCTGCCTGTGCATGTGGGGGGAAGTTCCAGTGTCCCTGAAGCTCTGGAAGCGTTTGCAGTATCAGCAGGTGGCCCTGGGAAGATGTCGCGAGCTGGCAGGAGTGACATGAGCTATTTTGACCTCTTGGATGTCGTGATACAGCTGCCTCAGGAGCAAAGTGGCCGGTCTGTCCCTGTGCCTCGTGGGCCTCTGTGTCCCAGTGCTGTGCTTCTCCGCATTCAGGCTCAAGTCAAAGGACATCCTCAGGGAGAACCTCCTTGGTCACTTAGTAAAGTGATCAGCTCTTGAACAGTCTCCCAACTTGATCACGTTAACTGTTTTATGTCCATCATTGCACTTTTCAGAACCCGAAAGTGTCTCATTTGCTGGTTTGCTTGTGTGCTATCTGCCTTCATCCCCTGGGATGGAAGCTCCTTGAGGTCAAGGACACTGCCTGCCTCAGCTCTCTGTCCCCATCATGTAGAGCAGTTGGCGGTACTTTGTAGGTGCTCAGTAAATGCAGTGTTTGTTGATTGACTCACCTCCTGAATAGCTTGTCTGAGGACTGGGAAGAAGCAAATTAATGGGCTTGGGTCTCTGATCTAAGGGTCTGAGGTGCAAGAATAACAAACCCTCATTAACATCTTGGAGAAGCACAGAGTGTGCTCTATCACGGGCGTGATGGTTAATTTAGCAAGGCTACGGTGCCAAGGTGTTTGGTCAAACACCAATCTAAATGATGTTCTGAAGGGTTTTTTTTTTTTTTAGATGTGACTAATACTTAAATTGGTGGACTTTGAGTAAAGCAGATTACCCTCTATAATGTGGGTGGGCCTCATCTAATCAGTTGAAGGCCTTAAAAGCAAAGACTGAGGTTTCCTGAAGAAGAAATTCTCCTCAAGACTGCCATGTCAACTCTTACGTGAATTTCCAGCCAGCCAGCCTGCCCTACAGATTTCACACATGGCAATCTCCACAATTCTATGAGCTGATTCCTTAACATAAATCTTTCACCCTCTCTCTTTCTCTCTCTTTTATATATAAATATATAAATAAAATTTATATACAAAATTATATATATTTTATATGCAAATATATAAACAAAATTTATATATAAATTATATATAAACATATATTTATATATATTTTATATATAAATTATATATTTATATATTATATATAAACAAAATTTATATATAAATTATGTATAAACATATATTTATATATTTTTATATATAAATTATATATATTATATATAAACATATATATATTATACATAAATTATATATATAAATACATATTTTATACATAAATTATATATTTTATATAAATACATATTTTATACATAAATTATATATATTTATATATAAATACATATTTTATATATAAATTATATATACACATATTTTATATAAATATATAAATAAAATTTGTATATATATATTTATATATATATAAATTAATATAAGTAAATATTTATATTTATATATACATATGCACAGATATGCATCCTATTGATTCTATGATTATATTTCTCTGGAGAACCCTAATACAAGGAGTAAGGTCCTAATAATAACTACTGCCATTTCCTTTAAAGTTGTTTTGGGCCAGGCACCAGGCTAAATGCTCTATCTATATTATTTCATTTAATCCTCACCACACTACAACCATGTAAAACAGGGATTGTTAGTATTCTCACCTTTTAATGTGCAAACAAGGTCCAGAGAGGTTAAGTAACATAGCCAACATCACACAGCCGGTGAATCACAGAGTCAGTATCAAACCTGAGTTTGTCTGATGCAGAAACATGTGCTCTTAATCTCCAAGCCACACTGAAACTGGGATGTGAATCAGAAATGACTCTGGCGTTTGGGGGGCTTGTGGTCTATTACAGGGAATTATAGACAGAAATAATTGTAACTTACAAGGCAGAGATTGATAAAATAACAGATAAGTCTTTTGGAATTTCAGAGGAGAAAAAGATCAGTTCTAGCTTCTGTGGGTCATGCAAGGCTTAATGGATAAGAGGTTCAATCTGGGCTTTGAAGAATGGGTGGGACGCACACATGCAGCCGGGAGGATGGTCCTTCCAGATCAGCACCGTCAAGTACAAATACAGTGCGAGCCACGCGAGAGAGCCACGTAAGGAATTTAAACATTTCTAGTAGCTGAGTGAAAAAGTCAAGGAAACTAGGTAAAATTAAATGTAATAATTTGTGTTATTTAGACCAATATATTGAAAATATTATTATTCCAACATGTAATTCATATAAAAATGATTCGTGGGGTATTTCACATGCTTATTTTGTGTGTTAAGCCTTTGAAATCTTATAGCACATCTCAATTCAATTATAAAGGAGAGATTTTGTTTTCTTTCTTTCCTGAGACGTCTCCAGGACCTGGTGTGTATTTTCCCTTCCAGCGCACCTCAATTCAGACTACATTTCAGGGGCATGATAACCCCATGTGACCTGGGGCTACCAGACTGGACAGACAGCTCCAGATGGAGAGCAAAGCAGGGCAGAGACACAGGGGCAGGGAAGCCTGGTGTAAGTGCAGGGAACGGAGGCCGATTATCCGCCTGCGGTGACGTTTATCTGAAGGAGAGCTACGGGCAGCATTGTGGAAATATACGCGAGGCCAGATTATGGAGAGCCTTCGATGCCAGAATAAAGTGTTTAGATTTTAGAAACAGGTGAAGAGAAGCCACTGCTCTCAAGGTTAACTGGGAAGGGAAGAAAGCTTTGCCTTAGGAAGAGGTTAGCATGAAGGATGGTGGTGGTGGGTAGTGGAAGGGAGACCAGTCAGAAAGCAGTGGCACCAGTTCCAATCAGAGGTGATGACGTGGGACGCTGGGGTTGGGAGAGTGGCTGATGTCAGCAGGTAAGAGTTTATAGGCATTGGCAAGGGAGAAAGAGCCACGGGAGAAGTTGAGAGAGGGCTCCAAGATTTGCATCCTGGGTGCCTGGGAAATAGAGCAGTGAAACAAGCAGCTGTGTCTTCTATCAACAGATCACAAGAGATTCCCTCTTCTCCCACTTTGGGGATTCAGAATGAGTTTCTGGGCCTCTAAGATGTCTTGCGTCTTGGTCCCTTTCCATCAGGAAGGAGGGCGGACCATTGAACTCCTAAGAATGTCTCTGTCTTTTGCAGAGTTCCACCCATCGTTCATCTTGCCTGAGCTACATGACCCAGAGCACCCCTTGACCGTCTCTGGGTCTTGGAGTCCCAGGAAGGGAAGCACCGCCCCTCCCCTGCCAGGGGGGTGGTTAGGTGGTGCCTGGACCGCACTGTTGGACACGTGGCTGATGATCTGTGATCACAAGCTCCGTGCATCTCTAACTGCTCTAATGAGCTGGAAGTCTGGAGGGGGACCAGCAGAGATTTACAGCTTTTACTTGGGAAACCTTCCTCCTGTCAAGGGAGGGATTAACTGGGCCCAACGGGGCTCAGCTCAGTGGCTGCTGATAGCAAGTAACAAGGACCAGGAAAACCTGTGGTGATTAGCACCGAGCGGTATCGTGGGAGCCTTCCTCACCATTGTTTATTTTAGAGATGTGACCATCCAGGGATCCTGCGTGGTGTGTGTCAGACATACTTAATAGGGAGATAATTTGGGGAAAAGAATGTACAAGATGGTGATGGGGGAGACGGTGGGCGGGTGAGTCTGGACTCATCCACATGCTGGATCACTGTGTACTTGGTTATCTGGGGGCGAGGGCCTGGCAGCCCCAGTCTCTAGGACCCCCCCATTCCTTAATCTGCTGGTAGTTTCTCCCTTAATTATACCCAGAGTCCTTCTCTGTGGGTTTCGGTGTTGCCCATTGGAATGATTCAAATTCTGATCCTACCCCAAGGTGCTTTTTATTTCCCCCTTTTGTCCTGTTCTCCTAGATCTCTGTTCAGCTTCCTTCTTTCCATTCACTTTTTTTTTTTTTAGAATATACATTTAAAAAAATAAACTTATTTATTTTACTTATTTACTTTTGCTGCATTGGGCCTTCCTTTCTGTGCCCGGGCTTTCTGTAGTTGTGGTGAGTGGGGGCTACTCTTTGTTACGGTGTGTGGGCTTCTCATTGCTGTGGCTTCTCTTGTTGCAGAGCACGGGCTCTAGGCGCACGGGCTTCAGTAGTTGTGGCACGTGGGCTCAGCAGTTGTGGCGCACGGGCTTAGTTGCTCCGCGGCATGTGGGATCTTCCCGGACCAGGGGTTGAACCCGTGTCCCCTGCATTGGCAGGCGGATACTTAACCACTGTGCCACCAGGGAAACCCTTTCCATTTGCTTTTAATTTTCCATCGAGTTAACTGAAATTTTCCATTCACTTTTATCACTGAGGCACATAATAGGGGGGACGACCTGTTTTCTCAGGACCATCCCTATTTTGTTCGCCTTGCGTGGATAACTACTTGCTCGGCTCCTGCAACTTTATCTCATCCCCTCTCCACCTTTTGCTTCCCAATTGTCCTTTGATCAAAAAAAAAAAAAAAAAAATCGATGCAGAAGAATCTCCCTGGTGCAAAGGAATTTATACTAGATTATCTCAAAAAAAATGAAACTGTCTTTATCGGAGGTGAAGACCTTGAGAAGGATTCAAACCATAAATGCTTTGGGGTTAGCTCAGCTCATTGGAAATGTGACTCGTGGAAGCCATACTTTTCTGTTTGTCTTTTTTTTTTTAATCAGTCAGAAATGAATCAGTTCCAAAAGCTGTAAGACTCAAAAGTAGGAATGGAAGAAAAGAAGAGTTGGGGTTCTCTCATTGACGTCAGCCTGTCCCCACACCAAAGCGTCTTCTGTCATTCCCAGGGGATTATTTATCAAAACCACAAAAATGGTCTCCTCTCTGGCTCAGCCCCTATAAAGCCATCTGAGGATTAGTGCTTGAGTTCCTCCTCTCGGCCTCATCCCCAAATACAAGGGGGAAAAGCCCTCCTAGTCCTGGCTCCCTTCTTAATATTCCAGTTTGGATCAATTGACCATATCATCATTCAAAGCCTTCCTTAACCTCTTAATTCTCGACTCAAATGGGCTCCTAGGATAACGAGTTCCATATGGCCTGAGGTGCTTGAGTCCATCCTCATATTTAAAGGAGTTCCAACGTGAGCCACTCCAGCCAGGCAAGTGCCTTTCAACCTCCACACGCCTCCAGGGACCACTGCCTGGGTACCCTCTTCACAGTGTTCATCGCACCAAGGCCCTTGTCACGAGGGGAGGCTGCCCCAGCCAGGTGGGAAGGAGCAATCCACTGCAACACTGATCAAAATCCCGGAGCTGAGTTTCCCATCGTCTGCATCCGGTCTTTCCCACCATCATCATCCTTCATGGGAACAGCAGGAAACGGCACTGGGATTTGCATCAGAGACTCTACTTTTCAGTCTCTGCTCTGCTGTTTACTGGCTGTAGGATCTTACACAAGTCATCTGATCTTTCTCAGCCTCAGTTTCTCATCGGTAAAATGGGCATAGCACCTGCCCAAACGACTTCTCAGAGCCTGTGGGAGGAGCCAATGAGATGAGAAAGTGCATCGAAACCTGGGATGCGCCGCCTGAAAGCACGGTTGGTCTTGTTTTCCGCATCCTTTGTGAAGGTGGCTGTTGGACCGCCCTCCTGCAGGGGCACGGTATGGTGAAAGGTCAAGGCTCTCCATCTGCGTGCCGGCTTCCACACGGTGTCTTGGGCACGTGACCGCTCTTGCTTTTCCCTTTTCAGATGCTCATTGGCCTTGGATGCTCAAGGTCCTCTCCCTTGGGAAATTCTTTTTAAGTCTGGGCTGGAGTAGTAGACCAAGGCTGATATTTCAGTCAGAGTGGGGCATTTCCTAATCCTATCAGAGACACCTTTTTTGACCGGTGAAGCTTGGACCAGTGCTGTGCAGGTGAATCCTGCAGGCTGAGAAGGACGTAAACCAGTGACAAAGGGGTGTAAACCATTTCAACAGGGACATTTTCAGAGAAATTTAGAAATAAAGGTCGGTAGAGACGTCTGCCCAAACAGAGGTGGGGTAACTGTGCATGAGAGAAAACTGGGCATGTTGTAGAGTTCCTGGCCCCAGAAGGTGTGAAATCTTTTTTTTTTTTAATTGGAGTATAGTTGATTTACACTGTTGTGTTAATTTCTGCTGTACAGCAAAGTGATGCAGTTATATATATATATATATATATATATATATATATATATATATATATACACACACATATATATATATATATATTCATACATTGTTTTTTATATTCTTTTCCATTATGGTTTATCACAGGATATTGAATATAGTTCCCTGTGCTCTACATTAGGACGTTGTTGTTTATCCATCCTATATGTAATCGTCTGCATCTGCTAATCCCAACCTCCCACTCCATCCCTCCCCCACCCACCCTCCCCCTTGGCAACCACAAGTCTGTTCTCTATGTACATGAGTCTGTTTCTGTTTCATAGATGGGTTCATTTGTGTCCTATTTTAGATTCCACATTTAAGTGATATCCTATGGTATTTGTCTTTCTCTGTCTGACTTACTTCACTTGGTATGAAAATCTCTAGGTCCATCCTTGTTGCTGCAAATGGCATGATTTCATTCTTTTTTATGGCTGAGTAGTATTCCATTGTATATATGTACCCCAACTTCTTTATCCACTCATTGGTGTGAATCCTTGACAAATGCTTCTCTTTTTAATGAAATGTCACTTGTTTTAGTTATAATACTTTTTGGGGAGTTGCATTTCTTGTGCTTTATGCATCCTAGCTCTCTTGGTCCTGACAACCTGGGAGGTTGATATTACCATGTCTCCCATTTTACAGAAGAAGAAACTGATGTGTAGAGAGCTGAGGTGACTTCCTAAGGGTAGCAAGTGGGGAAGCTGGGATCCTGACACATCTTTGTTGAACTCTAAAGCCCAGGTAATTGACCAAAGTTGGTGGGTGGGAAGTTACCTACAAGACTTGCAGCTTTGGGTAGTGATGTTAACACACTCCCGTGACCTCTACCACGCCTTCTAAATTGTAAGAGAAATGACCAAACGGGGGACCTTCCAAATCCATGCTGGAAACTGGGGGACACAGTTGTCCCTGTGTTGAAAACATTGAGAAACTTCTCCAACATAGGATTTTTTAAAAAATTTTTTATTGGAGTATAGTTGATTTACAGTGTTGTGTTAGTTTCAGGTGTACAGCAAAGTGATTCAGTTATACGTATATGTATATTCATTCCTTTTCAGATTCTTTTCCCATATAGGTTATTACAGAATACTGAGTAGAGTTCCCTGTGTGATACACTAGGTCCTTTCCAACATAGGATTTGACAGGACTGGGGAACCCCTCGGGCAGTGGAGGAAAGCTTGACCGCACCCCTATGCTGGGGGTTTAGCCAACACCGCCAACAGAAAGCCATCATGGCGGGCGTGAATGGGTGGGTGAGACGCACCCTTCTCTTTTGTCTCAAGCATTGCCCTTTCAAATGTCAAGGACCCAGAAGCCAGCTATAGAAGGTAGCACACCTTTTATCCTATTCTGTTTGTACTTTGTTCATCAGAGTTCCTTGCAGTATCACATATGGACAGAGTCTTCTTTCCCATGGCTGGCCCTGGGAAGCCACAGTGTTTTCCCTGTGTCTTTATGTTCTGTGGAGCATTTCCATGAGTGTCTGGAGGGCACAGATGGAAGTTCCAGATCATTTTTCTGTCTGGCCCAGACCTAGAATTCATCCCTTAGGACAGAGAATATTTCTACAGATTCTTCTTCTCTCCCCGCTCCTTTCTCTCCTCCTCTTCCTCAAGGTAATCTTCTGTTTATCAAAGGTATCCCCATTTTCATATATTAAAAAATTCTACACTTAGCCAAACTGGGGTACATCAGCCTTTATTGAGTTGGTGTCCCCTCCAAAGCCAACAGAATGACGTTTAAATCAGTTACCCTTTCTCTGTTTTCTGCGTTCCAAAAACTTGTGGAATTTTTTTCTTTTCATGCTAAAGTGTCCTCTCGTGCTTATTTTGTCCTTGTAGGTTTGTGCCTTTTTTTTTTAAATCCTTCTATTCCATGAAATGAGGTTTCCAGAGACAGAGAAGATAAACATGTGAGTTCAACCTGCCGTGTTTAACAGGCGGCCACGGCAGGCCTAGGAAGAGAACCTAGGGATGATGAGAGTCAGAGACATGTAGGGAAGACTGAGTTGAAGGTGGCTTGTTAGAGACATTAGCGAGGGAGGAGGCTGCAGGGGGGAGGCCAGGTACCTGGACCAGGGATGGTAAGTGAGAGTTGAGTGGTGATTGATGTTGTGTGTTGTAGTTGTAAATCGGGGAAAAAACCAATTAAGCAGCAGATTTGAAAAGGCAACCGGTGTCCCACCAGGTGGGTGAATTCTATATTTGGATCTCTTTTCTCTCCCTAAATATTCTTTAATACACACTCTATTGGCGTATTTTGCCCATCATCTCTTCCTTTCTATACGTTTTTTTCCCCCTAGAGGCACAGGGCTAGCGTTTTGTTTATTCAGCCACGTTCTAGACCCGTGTTTCTTCAACTTTAATGTGTACAAGGATCATATTCTCAGAATGCAGATTCTGGTTTATAGGTCTGAGGTAGGGCCCAAGAGTCTGCACTTCCAACAAACTCCCAGGCGGTACGGATACTGCTGGTTCATGAGGTTCTAGAAAGGAGGTTTGAAGACTTGGAAAAGCCAAGCATGGAGGGTATTTCACCCCAGAGGCCCATGCCAGCCCTAACTCTCTCCCCCTGCTTTGCTCTCACCCCTCGGCCCTCCCGCAGGCTTGGGTTGACATAGGCCTGGCTTCTCTGCAATGCGTCATTTCCTGGAATCACCCGTGTTAAGGTCTGGTCCACCGGAGAGGGGCTCCACAAGGCTCCACTGCAGTGACCTGTTACCCTGGTACATCTCTCACCTGCCCCATTGCTTTCTCATTTTTCTAGTTGGCCCCCATGGCCAGTAGGGACTCAGCTGGGCAAATGGAAAGAAGGAAATAGTTGACTTGCTATGGCAAAGTAGCTTAAATCCCAAATCCAAAATTTACGTGGAAGATCACCAGGTTCCTTTTGACACAGCAAACCAGCAGTATATAATCACAGAGTAGAGCAAACAAAAGAAGGAGTTTGTTTGCTTTACATAAAGAGTCAGAGAATGAAGCCAAAGTGACCTAACGTGAGTTTTCAGAATTAGCGTTTGCTGTTTTCATTTGCCTGATGTAATCCCACTTCTGTTTATTCAGTGGGGATTTCATTTGTCTGATGTGGTTTCATAAGAAGCAACAGAAGTGGTTGAAGGAACAAAAGGAAAACCTAGCTGGTTCTTGATATCTAACTTTGATTTGTTGGCAATGAGTGTAATTAGGTTTTCTTTTTAAATGTATCTTTTTTCCCCAAAGGCTGAAATGAATTCAAGAATTTGGACGTTATCTGGCCTGGATCACTTCAGAGAGGATTCTTTCTGGATGTCGTAGTAGTTAGGGTGTCTCTAGCTTCTGCTTCCTGGGGGGATGTCTGTGACATCCTGCATCTTTGCCTTGATATTATCTCTGGGGTCACCACGTGTAGTGTCAAGGATGATGTCTTATTCGTACAAGTGGATCACAATAATGAGATCTCATCTTGGTTTTAGATCACGGCCCACCCTCCTGCCAAAACTCAAACAGATACAACTCAAAAGGGGTATTTAATCGCATCAACAAGAACAGCGTGTGTACTTTTTGAAGAGTTCACCTCTGGGAAATCCAAAAGCATCCCTAACGTTGGCTACGGGTCACGTGATTCCTCCTCTAATTACTTATTCCACGGAGGGTTGGGGAAAGAGACCAGAGTCAGGAAACGGATGTGTAATCATTGTCTTGAAGGTTTGCTCACTGTTATTGGGTACAATATTAACATCTCTTTATGTTTCTTGAGCATTTGCCCGACTGTGTTTTCTCAGCAGGGTGGGTGGGAAGGCTGATGGGATCTCGAAGTGCCTGGCTGGACCTGGAGGTTGGAAGCAACGATAAATGAGGACATTTGCTTGGCTCGCTGGCTAATGAGTGAAAGATCGCCAAGAATAATAAGGTTTCAGCGGCATTTCCTTAATGACTGGCACAGTTCATTAAGAGAAGAAACCAAACACGACGTACCCTTGGGAGACGCTGGGGGGATGGGACTGTCTGATCTTGGAGATGGGGGCAGTGGCTCAAAGGAATGTGGCTTTCACACAATTAGGTGTTTTGAAGGAAGACAGAGCCTGGACACAGTTGAATAATCTTGGCTAATTGAGATTTGCATGGGTCAAAGACCAGGGGACCCGCTGCCGTTGAGGCGGGATGATACCCGCTCTGGATCCCTGGACGAATAGCGGCCCGTGTGTGTCTCCGCACGGTGCAAAGGGGTGCCTCCAGGACAAAGAGCAGCTTTCATGGGAGATGGCCTTCCACCCTTATCCCAGCTGCTGGCGTTCAGTGGTGGGTCTGACGGGCTCTAATTTATCCAGGTGGAGTCACATTTAATAAGTCTCCATTGCCCTCCTTCCCTAGGTGTTAGAACTAATGAGGCATCTCCATCCCCTCCTGTTGTGTGTCTACCAGTGACACGGTCTCCGGACGACGTGCTTCTGAGATGCAGAAAGCCTCCCCGTTCCGTGACTGGGATGTGAGACAGGCTGACCACTGCATCAAGCGTGGAGGGTGTGAATTTCTGTCTACAATCGATATTCCACTTCTTTATTTCTTTAAACCACCTGCAACTGGCTGCAAGCCCCTCCCATCCCACTCTACTGATGGGAAATTGGTTCGCAGTCATTAGAGATGCTCTGTCTCCCAGGCAGGACTAAGGTACCAGCAGGGGCACTGCCAGGACATATGGCACCTTTGTGTTGGGAAAGGGCACCCCTTCCTGGAGGAGGTACACCTATAACGTGGGGCATCGCTTGGCGAGCTGAGCGCAGGCTGGATTTAGCCGCTGTGGCCCGGCATCCCTGTGCAGGACGTGGATCACACAGGTGTGCACGGTAGCCCGGGATACGCGGTCTGAAGTGACATCGACGTCTAGACAGGCTCCCAGTCTCAGAGGCCACCAGTCCCCCTGAGATGCCCGTTGTCCCTGCCTCAAGTTCCCTGCAGATGCTATGGCCAGAGTCCCTCAGTGCCCCACAGGTGTCCCTCTGAGCTCTGGCGTCTTTGGGGGAAGGCCGCAGAGCCCCAGATCCAGGTCCGGACAGAAGCCACACACCTCTTCCTCTCCAGGGAGGACCCTACACCTCTTTCTCCCATCTTGCTGTCCTCAAAGGCACTCCCTCTTTTCGGACACTTAGCTTAATGTCATCAACTAATTTAGGCTTTATCAAAGGCAGGAAGAACCATGGCTCTAGATTTTCCACTTTCTAAACCCCCCCAAGGCAAAATACAACACTGGCTACCAATTAGAAATGGAAGGGAAGAAAACTATAGAGAAAGGAAACACAAATGAATGTTTGCGTGTTATGCAGGATAACATTGACCCCAAACACTTGTTTACCCTGAAGGAATGATGGAGGGACACCGTGTCCTTGAGACATATGGCCTTCTTCTGAGATGCTCTGGCCTCACGCAGACTTTGAAGAACATTTGTCGGTGATTCACACCTACTCTAGCAGGTCCTTGGTGAAATTTCATCGGTCTTCAACAAACTTACTAATACTGTGTTTTCCTAATTTCTTAAGATGGATCAGGACCATTGTGGTATTGTCTGAAGCATTTGGGGCTCCTTCAATAACTCAACAAGAGCTGAGTCCCTGTTAGGTTGAGTGGACAGAGGGAGGGGTCACACAACACGGCTCGGTTGTTGACCTTGTGTGACCTTGGGTAGGCTCCTCTATGAAGATCAGGTTGGGCTGGAATTGGGTGATTTTTTGAGGTACATGTCACCATTGCTATCCGTAAAAATACTGTCATGGGAAACTCATCGTATGTTAAGAAGAAGAGGTAAGGCAAGTGAAATATTCCCTTCTTTTTTTTTTTTTCTTGTTCTTCCTCCATCACTTGAGTCCATTACTTCCGTTTCTTTTACTCTCTTGTTCTCACTGCCTCCTTCTTGCATTCATCTTTGTTGTTGTTTCCTCCCTCTTTTCTCCTTCTTTTGCATCCCCTTAACGTTTACTATGATCAATGTTTATTGAATTAAGTCTTATAAGCGCTGCCCTTCAAGGTAGCCAAGTTGAATGTTTCACACTTCTGTCTCAACGCAGAAAGAATGGTCACACCAAAATCTGAAATTGTTTTTAAAGCAGTATATAATCCACAAAGAAGGTTTTCTCCAAGGACCTCGGGAGAGAAAAGTTCCCCTCGCCCTGCACTAAAACTAGCCACCAGAGAAAATGACCTTGTAACCTTGTCAACCTCCATAAGGAATGTTAAACGGGAGATGGTTGGCTGATTCAGGGCAAGGCTAGTGTGCGGGAAATATCTTGTTGCCTTGGTCTTCGACGTGAGATGCAGTGAGATGGACATATTATGAAAATGATTCTAGGCTAAAATGTTGCTGTGATTACACATATGTTTGGAGGTAGATTAGAGACAATTCGAGGTCATTAATACATTAGGCGACCCCGGAAGTTGAGCTCAGCTTCTTCAGAATTTCAGGTCCAGTAGCTTAGCTTTCTGTAGGTCAAAGAAAATGCTCAGATTGGCACCCCGCTGCCTTGACTGCCCTGAAGGAACTCTGTGACTTTGATACTCAGTGAAAAATGCACATCGGGAATGAAATCAGACCTCAGCCCTTTCAAGCTTCTGCTCCTTGGTATTTAATTATTATGACTTGGCTGTGACTCAGGGTAAAGGCTTTATTTTTAGCAATGATTAGAATGGCTCTGATGAATAGATCAGGAATGCTGTTTATTTTTTTAATTGGAGCATGTGACTAAATATATTTTTCAACTCTTGAATGAACAAATCTGACACTTAAGAAAACACATTAAAAATCTTTGGAGCTTTGCCTAAGGAGCAGTTTTGCAGACTGTTTTGTGTGAGTTGTCGTGTCTGTCCTCTGATGTTCTGATGAATCGTAGTTATTTATGTCTTGGGTCTGACCTGGGATAAAGATTATAAGAACTAGCAGGGACCTCAGGTATCATCTGGTTCAACCTTCCTTTGACAGAGGAGGAGATTGGGGTCCATGGGCTGAAGTCACACACCAGAGTCACTCACTAGGGATTGTCCAAAGTGAGCTAGAAACTCTGTAGTTTATGACTTTCTTCCCGTCCTTTCCACCCTCCTCCTCATCCCAAGTATGGAACACATATCATCGCTGGTTCCTGAAACCATTTTAGATGGTGCAAGAGATCAGATTAAACAACAGAAGCACGGAGGGAGACAGGCTTTCCAGTTCTCTCTTTCTCGTCTTGATTGTGCCAACTTTATTCCAAACACCGTTTCAGACTCCGAGAATATGAGGATGAATCAGTGACAGTTCCTCTGTTCAATGAACTCCTAGCTAAAGAACTTACTCCTACAGATCAGACTGTGGTTGATGGTGTGATTGTGCGTGTGTGTGTGCGTGTGTATTGTGTATGTGTGCACACCTGCATGTATTTTGTCTTTCTTGTTCAATTATGAGAATTCTCGTAGCATTCTCTCAATGCAAATATAACCTAGGGAAAAAATTTCTGAGAAGCCCAAACCCCCGGTATCTACTTTGAGTCACCATGGGAAGGAGTCCTTTTTGGTTTTTTGATTCAATATTTGTATATCTTGAGACATATGCTCACCACCAGTCTAGTTAACATCCATCACGATACAGAATTACAATTTTTTTTTTCTTGTGATGAGAACTTTTAAGATCTACTCTCTTAGCAAAGGTGATCTTAAGGAGAAAAAGTCTGTGTTGAGGCTAATCTTTAACCTGAATAGTTGCTCATCTCCCCCTTTAACTCACAGAGAACAAGTCTTAGGATCAGAGCCTTCATCAAGGAGAGCCTACAAGTAGAATTTGATAGCATTGGTTTGCCTCAGCCTCTGTTTATAGGAAGTGCATTGGTTATTTATGTCTATGCAATAAAATATTTCAAAACTTAGTGGGCTAGAACAAGAATAAACATGTATTGTCTCACACAGTGCCTGTTGGAATTCAGGAATTCAGCAGTGTGTTAGCTGGATATTTCTGGCCCAGCAAATTTCATGAAGTTGTAGGTACAGTGTCAGCCGGGGATGCATTTATCTGAAGGTTTGACTGGGACTGGGGATCTGCTTCCACAGTGGCTCAATCCCATGGCTGTTGGCAGGTGGCCTCAGTTCCTTGCCACGTGGACCTCAGCACAGGGCTGCTTGAATGGCCTCCCAGCACATCAGCTGGCTTCTCACAGAGCAAACGATCCAGGAGAGAACAAGGCAGCCTTGTAATGGATGGGCAGGGAGGCGTGGCTTCATGACCGGGCGTAAGACTCAGACAGTCAAAGAGCATTCCAGGCCCAAGGAACAGCAATCACTTATTCTCGTTCATTACACATCTTTATATGTCAGGCCTTGCACTAGGGGTACAATGATGAAAAAAAGAGAGACATGGTTCCTACTTTCTCTCCTTTGAGAGTGGAAGACAGACAAGTAATCAAGCAATTAAAACACAGTGTGAGACAATTATTAGGAAGTCCCATGTCACACGCTTTGAATTAGAAGTTTGAACGAAATCTCCCTTAAAAGACAGTGTCAGAGAGGTAAATGGTGTTTTAGGTATCTTGTGGGTGAAATCGGATTTTATGGACTCGCCTGGAAAAGATCCCCTCATCGTTATAATTTTCAAAGAGATGCATTAATTTTCAAACGCCCAATCTGTATTGAATGTTCTGGAGGCATTTTTTGTACTTGAAGAAACTGACTTAAAAACTGCACTTTTGGAGCACATTGCTTTTAAGGTTTTGGCACCGCCTATAATTTTGTGAATGGCCAAACATGGGGTTAAATTAGTACCAGATTTTCGCTTGTTGGGGATGGTTTCTCCCTTGAAAGTCTTTTATCCTTTGGACATTGATGCTGAGTTCACTATGTTTTTAACACGATGGCTTTGGCTTTGGGGAAGTCACTTAATTGCTTTGTGTGTATGTATACTTGTGTGTGTGTGTGTGTGTGTGTGTGTGTGTGTCTCTCTCTCTTTTTTTTAATATGTAAAATGAGTGGAATGTTTCTTTCCTGCTCATCTGGACTAGCCAAGTACCTGCCCCGCCTGGAATACAATCAAAAACGTCTTCGTTCTACTCACTCCAGTAGAACCCAAAGGGGCGACGAATTATTGTAGGGAAATTAATGAAGTAAGAGTTGAGACATGGCTTTCACTCTGCTTTTGTCAGCAGTTAGGCGAGTGTCCTGTTCTTTTTCTCTCCTGGTGGTCTTCTCATCTGTAAAGGGGGTCACTAGTATCGGACCTGCTGGCTTCGCCCACTCACGGGGACAATCAAAGGAGGCAAGAAGTAAAGAGTCAGAAGTTGACTCAAATTTGAGACATTTTTCCGGTGACGACACCAGGCGTGTGGAGATTCTGCGGGGGCAGGGGGGGTGCCCTGTGCCCCTGTGTTAGGACAGCAGAACTAGGCTGCGGAAGCAGCTCGGTATAACCAGAGGTGATCAGAGGATTCTGCTGAGCTGTGTTTTTACCCTCACTGCTCCCCCCAGGGGCCTTCTCCCTCACAGTGGGTCATCTTTCCTACCTCGGAGAGACCCCAGGCTGCCTGTTTGCCAGGCCAGTCTCCCTCCCTGGTGGAGCCGAGGGCCCACAGCAGGTGGCGGGAAACCCAGAGGTTCTCGACTTGTGGTCCTCAGAGGAGCAGCTCCAGTAACACCTGGTCTCTGTGAAAAGGCAGAATCTCAGACCCCATCCCACGCAGTGAATCAGAAACTCGGGAGGGGTCCGTTAGGAGTATGGGATTGACAGATACACACCACTGTATATAAAATAGATAAATAGCAAGGATTTGCTGTGTAGCACAGGGAGCTATAGTCAATATCTTGTAATAACCTAGAACGGAAAAGAATCTGAGAAAGAAGCTCTATCTCTCTCTATCTATCAGAATCACTTTGCTGTACACCTGAAACTAACACAACATTGTAAATCAACTATACTTCAATAAATAAATAGAAAAGAAGCTCTGAGGGTGAGACCCAGCATTCTGTGTTTTAACAGCCGTTCCAGGGGGTTTCTAATGCTCCCCAAAGTTTAAGAACCACTGCCTCAGAGAAGCACTTTTCAAACTTTAGTGTGACTAAGAATTTTATGAAAATTCAGATTCTGATTCGGAGAGTATATGGTGAGGCTGAGAAACGATTCTGTAACTCTAACCAACCCCCAGGCAATCCTGATGCATCTGGGCGGCAAACTGCCCAGTGGGTAGCAAGGCTGTGGAGGGAATAGCAGGGAACTAGGAGATGTAGGTTTTAGAACCAGGTCAACCACTAATTCAGTGGGGACCCACAGGCAGCTGCCATGTCCCCCAGGTCAGATCTTCCCAGCTCTGATATGGTACGGCTCTGATTTCATGACTGATTCTCAGGACATGTGATATCCAGGATTCTCAGAGATTCTTGGGAACCCCCCTCAGCAACAGAACAACGGAGCAGGACAGCAAAAAGGAAACAGCTGGGTCCAAAAGTAGCAGCGCCCTGGGCTGGTCTATACCAGCCACCAGAGGGTACAGCTGAGGGGCTGGGGTGTGCGGGTGTGAGGGCTGGGAAACACACGTCACAGCACCTGTTTCCTCCAGGTTCTCAGCACCAGGTGGGGAAACGCTTTCTCCGCACATCTGTCCCTTTGTGACATAAGACCGCGAGTTCCTTCATGTCAGAGGCACCCAGGCTTGTGCGGAGATGCTTTGGGCAGAGCATCTTGCAAGTGGTCCACATTTAAAATGAAGGGACACTTTCCCATCCCTCCGCGGCCACTTTACACGTCCTCTCCTGTTTCATAAGATGTGCGCTGCTCCTGACACACCTGGCACTTTGGGGGTTTCCTATTCCACCTCCCACGGGCTGCCTCTACGTCAGAGCTTTCCAAAAATCCTGGGGTAACACATCCCCAGGTGCGCGAACTACTTGGGCTGTTGCTATAAACCTTCCCAACCCACAAAGCTCAACTCCGCGTTTTCCCTTTTAACTCCTCTGGCTCCTGTGAGGTCCGTCCCAGATCCTGCGGACACACAGATTCTGGGGCTGCCAGCTGACCCGCAGCTGTCCTCACAAGCACACGACTCATCAGTACCGACCTTGGCCCTCTGTGAGTGTCAATATTTATTTAGACAAGAGTCGGCAGTGGGAGAGGCAGGGAGGGAGAGTGAACGGTGGGCCAGAGAAATTCTGTCTGGAAAAGAGATGAAATGGACACATCCCAGCCTGGGAACGCTGCTTGCACTGGGCTTTGCACACTCACCGTCTGAGACCAGACTCAACCTGCTGGGTCCAAAACGGTGGTCCTAGACATCGCTGAACCAGAATCCAGGCTCCATCTAGCCTTTTTGGTTTGCTTTCATTGTTATTTTTATTACACATCTCTATTTATTGAAGAAAAATTAGAAAAAAAGAATTCAAAATAATTACTACAGAAAACTACTACTGATATTTTAGCAGACAGTCTTGCAGGCATTTTTTTCTTCCCATAAGGATGTATATATAGCCATACATATTTATATTTTTAGTGTCAATGGGACTATAATGCAGTTAGTTTTCTATAATTTCTGTTACGAAATTATTACTATATTACATGCATCTTTGCATGTCAGTATATAAGCTTCAATAATACAGTGTTTAAAGACTAACATTCTATCCTGTGGATGTACAGTAGTTTTTAGAACAGTCCTTTGTTTTTGTTTTTCTCTGTTTTTAACCACTAGGCTGTTTGCAGTTTTCTACTGATGTCAGCTGTGTTTGATGAACATACATGATATTTTCCTTCGGCATAATTTCTCAGAGCACATTGGGATAAAGGGGGTGTGCATTTTTCAAGGCGTTTGGAACATCTTGCCAAAGTGAATCCAGAAAAGCTGTAACAATTTACACTTCCGTTGGCAGTATATAGATACGTCTACTTATCTGTACGCTTGCCAACTAGGGATCCTTATTCTTTAAAAAAAATTTTTTTTAAATCTTGCCAAGTTAACAGACAAAAATGGTGTTTTATTTAAACTCCTTTGGTTACAAATAAGTTAAATGCTTTTCCATACCCATGGGCCATTTGTGTTTTTCCTTCTTTGCACTGCCTGTTCATATCTTTTGTTCATTTCTTTTTCAAGTCTGGTACCTGCCTTTTCTAGTGAGTTATAGGGATGCTGTAAACTTTTTGCCCATTATATGTGTTGCAAATATTCTTCCCACTTTGGTGCCTGTTTTCTCATATGAGGAATGGTGTGATGCAATGTGGAGATATTCAAAGTCTGATGTCGACTAATCTATCCACCTGCTATAAGGTCTCTGTCTTCCATAGGCTTGGTTCTGAGGTGTTTTAGGCACAGAGGCTGGCCCAGACTTCCATTTTTAATTTTATTTTATTTTAATTTTTTTTAACATCTTTATTGGAGTATAATTGCTTTACAATGGTGTGTTAGTTTCTGCTTTATAACAAAGTGAATCAGCTATACGTATACATATATCCCCATATCTCCTCCCTCTTGCGTCTCCCTCCCACCCTCCCTATCCCACCCCTCTAGGTGGTCACAAAGCACCGAGCTGATCTCCCTGTGCTATGCAGCTGCTTCCCACTAGCTGTCTATATTACATTTGGTAGTGTATATATGTCCATGCCACTGTCTCACTTCGTCCCAGCTTACCCTTCCCCATCCCTGTGTCCTCAAGTCCATTCTCTACGTCTGCATCTTTATTCCTGTCCTGCCCCTAGGATTAATCTCCAAAATTTAAAAGCAGCTCATGCAGCTCAATATCAGACTTCCATTTTTCAGACCATCCATGGGACTGTTGAAAGTCAGAATTTAGAGCAAGAATCTTAACCGGATCTGTTTTGCTCTGAATGGAAACATGTGTTCCTCTGCCCTGGATCCTTAGCAGGTGTGTAGGCATTTTTGTTTGTTTTTAGTTAGAATTGCTGGTGTCGGGTATTTCTAAGGTCAAAGTTCCCGAAGTTGTTTTTCCTAGAGTTTTCTCAGCTTCGGAAGAGATGGGATACGTTTGTGGGTGTCCACATTCATGGACTTTAATGCCAGTAGTCTCACAAGACACAGGGCAAGAAACCACTGTCCTCATTCAGAAGGTCCATACTGCAGGTCTTATAAAAGGAATGAAGTTCCAATCCATGTGACAACCATGATGGACTTCGAGAACATTTTGCTAAAGGAAAGAAGCCAAACACAAAGATCACATGTTGTATGATTCCACTGATAGGAAATATCTAAAGTAGGATCTCTGTAGATGCAGAAAGACCCTGATGGTTGCCAGGGGTGGGGGGTTGGGGAAGGGGGGGATGGGGTATGGGATTTTCTTTTGGGGTGATGAAAATGTTTTGGAACAAGACAGAGGTGATAGTTGGCCAGCATTGTGAGTGCCCTAAATACCACTAAATTGTTCGCTTTAAAATGGTTAATTTTACGTTATATGAATTTCACCTCAATAACAACAAAACGCAGGGGAAGGGGGAGAACCTTGCCGGTTGTCACATGAAGTTAGAGGGACAGATGTCAGTCGCCCAGCACTGGAGATATTTGGGACCTGCTCTCGTCTTGGTGACCAGTGATTCTTCCCAACGTCTCATGTGAAAGTGAAGTGTCAGGGAGGGGGCCATGGGATACTATTTCTCCACTGTTTGTTAAATATTAGGATTAACTGCATCAGCGTGCCTCATTTTCCCCCAAACAGAAGGTGGTGTGAATTTGGCAATCCACCTTGGATGCTAAATTATGAAAAAACGATCTCCCAATTGCTGTTCATGGGGAAGGAGAGCAGGTCAAGCGTGGCTTTGTGGGCTGGGTTTCGTGCCAGCTGCCCAGGGCCACACTCGGGCCCCTCCGGAAAGCAGCAAGCGCCGCGGGACTCCCATCCCCAGCCTGGGTGCGGCCCTTTCTGCCCTGGCCTTCTTCGAAGTGCTGCTGTGTCCTTGTTTAGCTGTGTTTCCCCCTCATTCCCACACCTCAACCCTCCTCCCCCATCCCCCCAGTACAAGGCAGTATTTTAAAAGACGTTAAACTTGAAATAATTAATCAAGCTACGGGGAGAGGGAACTCCTGAAAGTCTGGGGAAATGATGCTGTCTGCTCTATTGAAATGCAGGCATGCAAACCAGCGCCGCCTTTGTTTTAAAACTTGGTATGAGGTGTTTCTAGAAAGCCCTGTTTCCATCCACTTTTCTGCTACCTTCCGTGGCTGACCGCTGGCTTTGGGTTGAGGGCAGTTTTTTTTGTTTTTTTTTAAAAAATTAATTAGTTTATTTATTTTTGACTGTGTTGGGTCTTCGTTTCTGTGCGCGGGCCTCTCTTGTTGCGGAGCACAGGCTCCAGACGCGCAGGCTCAGTAGTTGTGGCTCACGGGCCCAGTTGCTCCGCGGCATGTGGGATCTTCCCAGACCAGGGCTCGAACCCGTGTCCCTTGCATTGGCAGGCAGATTCTCAACCACTGCGCCACCAGGGAAGCCCCTTGAGAGCAGTTTTGCTGAGTCCATTTGAACAGGTCATAGCTAAAGATGTTGTAAATTAAGTGAGTGTAACACGTGTGTTCCCTTTGTGGGACGTTGGGAGGGAGAGGAAGAGGGCTCTGTATGGGCCTCTACCCGTTAAAGCCTTTACTTCCCATGTTCTTCTTGAGGGTACCCAAGAAACATGTATTGGGCACCTACAGTGTACCCGCCACTGTGATACCTGATACGTGTTTCATGATGCATCTGTAAGGTGCAGTTTCAGCTCTCAAGGAGTTTAATTTTTCTTTATTCCGAAAAGATGAGATCGTTTTTAAGCTCTGACAATGGTGAAAGCCATGGGTTAAAGTGATTTCAGTTTCCTCTTCGATAATAAAGAACCTCAGCCTCCTGGTTCCCTATTTTTATGCCCACATGTGTTTCCCTTTGTGGATTCTCAAGGCTTGTAGCCTCTGAACTGGTTCTGGGGATGAGACCTGGAAAGAAAGGGGGTGTAACTCCATTTGATTGGCCTTTCCACCTCCAAAATCCTGCAAGGAGCACATATGTGGGCAGGAGGCGGTGGCTCTGGGTGGGATGTGCCCCTCACCTTATGGGAGGCAGTTCCGTAATGTCTTGGACTCGTCCAGGGCTCACCATGTGTGGGCATGCCCAACTAACACAGTCAGCTATATTGTACTGTACTGTAATAGGTTTATAATACTTTTCACACAAATAACACATAAAAAACAAACACAAAAAATAAAGAAAACATTTTTAATCTTACAGGACAGTACCTTGAAAAGTACAGTAGTACAGTACAACAGCTGGCACACAGGGGCTGGCATCGAGTGAACAGGCAAGAAGAGTTACTGACTGGAGGAGGGAGAGGAGGTGGGAGATGGTAGAGCTGAAGGGTCATCAGCAATAGGAGACGGAGGGCAAGCTGCAGTTTCACTCAAGCTTGAGGTCGATGGAGCGCACGTTCGCATCTTTGAAAGCTCGCAACTTGAAGGTTCGTATGTAGGGGACTTACTGTATTAGCAATGTTGGCTTAGGGGTAGGGGTCCTGTGTGCTGTCGTTGGCTAGGAGTTTGTTGGATTTTACTTCTGGAGGAGCTGGCATGGTTTAAACTCCTTGGGCAGATTTGCTTTCTGGATCATGAGAAAGATATTACTGGGCCGGCTAATTGGATGCCGTTTTGAATTTTAAGCCCTGATTTGGGGGAAGTGTATTGGTGACCTAAAGTGGGTCTAAGAGTAGATGACCATGGAGATGGTCTGGAAGACAGGTCAAGAAGTAAACATGCTGGGTACTGTGTAGGTAATTGGTTGATCATCTGTATTGTCAAACTATTATTGATCTAGAGGACATTCCTTAGTGGCCTGACAATGTAAGGCCTGGTCCTCTTCAATATTTTAAGTGTTTTGGTTGAAAAAAAGAAAATGCGTGCCTATGAAACCCATGGACATAACAAATACATTGGATGGTGACATGAAATTTTATGTTTCCTGGTCAGCAGAAATAATAGGTTGAAAAGAATAAGTGGAGATTTATCAGGAATAAACATGAAATTCCCTGTTAGGTAAAACAAACACCAACATAAAACATTTGTGCCATATACGCAGGATGGCAGAGACCTGGTTTAATGTGGTCCATATGAAAAGCACCTGTACTGTTTGGTTGACCACAAATTCAACATGAGTCAGCAGAATGAAAATTAAAAAATAATGGTGAGGAAAAGGTGGTCTTTCAAAATATGGTGCTGGGTCAATTGGGTAACCATACGGAAAAAGAAAACTATCTTGACCCCTAACTCACACCATACACAAAATCAGTTCCAGATGGATTGCTGATATAGTGAAAGGTAAAACAATAAAGCTTTTAAGAAAAAGCAACTCAAGAGAACACCTTCATGACCCTGGTGTAGAAAAATATGTTTATTTTACCAGAATACAAGTACAAGCCCTAAAGAAAAAAATAGATGGAACTATTTTAAAAATTAAAAACTTTTTAAAATTAAAATTTTAAAAAAATTAAAAATCTTTCTTTAAAAACTTAAAGAAACCATAAAAATGATGATAAAGCAACTAATAGAATGAGAAGAAATTCTGTGTCTCTCTTTGCCATCTCCACCCCCTTTCTGTCCACCCAACTAATGATGTTTGGCCAGAAAAAAGAATAAGTTCTACAGATCATTAAGAAAAGGCCAGAACACCCAATAGAAAAATGGACAAAAGACTTGGCCAGACAATTCACAAGAGGGAATATCCAAATGGCCACTAATTATATAAAAGGTACTTAACGTCATTAGTCAAAAGGGAAATGCAAATGAAAGCCATTATGTACTAAGTTCATATCACCCCCTCCAGTATTGCTAAAATCAAAAGAACTGCCAATGCCAAGCGTTGGTGAAAATGGAGAGCAACACTGCTATTTGAAGTGTGATTTGATATGACTTCATAAAGTGTTTCATAGTATCAACTGAAGTGAATCTTAGGAAGAGTCTATGACTCAGCAATTGGATGCAAAGGAATATACCCAACAAGAATGCAGACACAAGGGTCACCAAAACATACATACTAGAAAGTTTGTAGCAGCATTATTTGTAATAGTCAAAATATAGGAACAACAAAGTCGACCTACAATCGAATGAATCCAGAAGTTGTGCAATATTCACACGTGGCACCGCAGACCAATGAAATTGGACCATCTACAAGTGTGGCCAGATCTCACAAACATCATGTTAGTGAAATAAGCCAGACACAAAAGCATACATGCTGTGTGATTCCATCTCTGTAAAGCACAAAAACGGCAAAACGAATCCAGGTGCAAGAAGTCACGATGGAGGTTGTCCTCTGGGAGGGGGCACTGGTTGGAAGGGGGTTTCAAGGGAGGATACTGGGATTCTGGTGATTTCTCCTTCTTGATCTGGTGCTTTAACATGGGGGTGTTCAGTTTGTGAAAATAAATTGAGCCGCACATTTACAACAGGTGCACAGGCTGTACGTATACCATACACTCGTCACTCTGTACGGTGGGGGGTGGGGACTGGTTCCAGGACCCGCCTCTGATACTAAAATCTGCGCATGCTCAAGTCCCACAGTCAGCCCTCTGTATCCGCGGGGTCTGTGTACGTGGATTCAACCAATCGCGGATCTTAAACATAGGACATGATCCGTGGTTGGTTAAATCCGTGGATGTAGAATCCGCGGATACAGAGTGCCCACTGTACTTCAATAGGAAGTGAGGATTGTTGAGTAAATGTATTTCAACTATGTCTGAATTCAACGATGTCGCTGTGCTGGGGGCTAGGCCTTCTCATGGAAGCCTTACAACAGCCCCATGAGGCAGGCGTTCTTCCTTTTCAGTAACTGGGCACCCTGACTTGAACAAAGTCCCAAACCCACTTCAACTCAAGTGATACCCAAACCTGAATGACCCATCTCCAGGCCTGCCTATGTCTTATTTATTCTTGTAGAGCAGAAACTGTAAACTGGTGGCCCAGGGACCAGATTCTTTAGAAGGGTTGCCTTGGCCCAGTGCTTTATTTTTAAAAATCAGTTGCAATGTTATTTCATACAAAAATCAGGTCTCCACTTTCTCCTGAGATATGGGAAGACCTGGCAATGCTGGTCACTTCTGATGTATCAGTACAGGCCTGTTGCTGAGTAGTAGCTGCTTGCTTCCCTTCTGTGTGTTGTTCAGTCCCCCACAGCACCTGCCCCCCAACCCCCTTCATCTCATTCCGCTGCTTCACTCATTTCCGTTCCATGCCCAACTGCTGTAGGCTTGATGCTTCTGGCTTGGAGCTTCCCACTTGGCTTTCAGAATCTCTTTTTCCCCTTCCCCTTTGTGAGCTGAATTCCTGACTGATGTTGTGCTGTTTTCTCTTCCCATCTCTTCCCGCTTGGTGAGTTCAGCTGTTTCTCACACCTAAGGTATTGTTCATGGGATGCTCTTGGTTCCTTTTACACCAGCTGATTGTCCACATGTAGCAATTTGATATCTACAAAATACGTTGTTCACTAGCATAGGCCGGACTAGAGTAAAAGCTGTATTGGCAAGGGGCTGTCAATTTCCTGGGACCCTCATCTGGATAGGTTGGTGCTTAAAGCAATCGTGAGATCCTTTCTCTTCTTCCCACTGCTGATTATTCATTAATTTAGCAAATATTTGTTGGATGGCAGACACTGTTCTGGGCAAAGGGATGTGGCAATGAACAATCCAATGTCCTCACCTGCTTGGACCTGTGGTCCAGGGAGAGCAGACAGAAAATGCAGACATCCAAAGGAGGGTAAGGAGTAGGGTGTGGGAGAGTAGGGAGGGTGGGGCTGATGAAGTGATAAGAAGTCATTTGTCCATCCACAGAGGAATGGATAAAGAAGATGCGGTACATATATACAATGGAATATTACTCAGCCATACAAAGAATGAAATTATGCCATTTGCAGCAACATGGATGGACCTAGAGATTATCCTACTAAGTGAAGTGAATCAGACAGAGAAAGACAAATATCATATGATATCGCTTATATGTGGAATCTAAAAAAAAGGGTGCAAACGAACTTATTTATGAAACAGAAGTAGAGTCACAGATGTAGAAAACAAATTTATGGTTACCAGGGGATAAGGGGGGCAGGGGGAGGGATTAAACTGGGAGATTGGGAGTGGCATATACACACTACTATATATAAAATAGATATGTAATAAGGACCTCCTGTATAGCACAGGGAACTCTACTGAATACTCTGTAATGGCCTATATGGGGAAAGAATCTAAAAAGAGTGGATATATGTATATGTATAACTGATTTACTTTGCTGTACACCTGAAACTAACACAACATTGTAAATCAACTATACTCCAATAAAAATTTAATTAAAAAAAAAAAGTACTTTGGCAGAGTTAGTGGCAAGTGCAAAGGCCTTGGGGCAGGAGCAATGGTGGCCTGTCGTAGGAACAGTGAGGAGGGAGGTCAGTATGGCTGGGGCGGGAGTGATAGGGAAACAGTAGGAAAAGAGGTCCCAGAGTGGAGGGGGATTAGGGAGACGCAGTGTCTAATCGTGCACAGACCTTCTTACACCAGGCAGAGGCTTTGGAATTTCTAAGTGTGTTGAGGTCCATTGGTGGGATTTGAGTAGGGAAATGATGTCCAGTTTTCTATTCCTTACACTTTGCTGTTTCCTCTTTTCCTCCTTCCCCGTCTGTGCCTTAGGCCTGCCAGGAATTCTTTTGTTTCATGGAGGGCTCTTAAGGTCTAAGAGGTCGCTGTCATCTGGAAGTACTTTCACATTTGAAAATGACAATTCAGATGTCCGTCCTTCTGAATGGAAATAAGTAGCTGAGAGTAAGTCATTTGTGAAATAATCATATAATAATAATAATAATATTTGTGAACACTTTGCTAAACAAATCAGTTTATTTTGCCATCTGTGCTATTTATTAAATAAAGAACCAGTTATGCCTTCTTTGAAGGTATGTGGTGGCTTAGAAGGTACTATTTTCTGGTGAGATGATGAGAAGCTGGAGAGGAGAGAGATTATGAAAAGCATCCCGTGAACAGAATTTTCCAGACGCAGCCCCACTTGCCTCATTAGTTAGCAGAGATGCCTCCTAGGGCCTTGTATTCTGTCGCTTGTCCATTTTGGTTTATAATGCCGCGAGCTTCCTGCTTCCTCTGCTTTAAAAGGCATTTTAATGGGAAACTGGAAACAATTTTAAACTGGAAGGCAGGGGCTCACTTCTAAAGAAATGTGTCCGTGGCATGTTAGACGAAGAAGCCCGGTTGGCATCCGTGAGGGCCAGCGTGGTTCTCGAGGGTGGGGGTGAAGCAGCGACGGGGGGGAGCCCCTGTAAACAAGCCTGGGAGAAAAAGAGCCCAGTTTCCCGGTGAGGACCACCCCGGACCAGAGGTTAATTGTAACAGTAATGGGATATCTGGGGCCTAGTTAAGGAAATGAAACTGTAACTAGGTTAACGAGAAATTAGACCGTTACAGCGCATATGTTAACTGAAGCTCCTGAAAGAGGGCTTTGAGCCTTGCCCCGGAGTAGAGGATGCTTTGCCCCCTAAGTGAAGAAACCTCTGTGTGGCTTGAAGGAAACGGAGGTTCAGAGATAACGGACCCTCTGGATTTTGTCAAATCTCAGAATGGTGACCTGGGCAGGACACTCAAGCGTCAGAGTTTGAGGGGTCCTGACTGACCCCAGATGATTTTGAACAGAACCCCATCTTCCAGTAATAGACTGAAAATCAGTGCAATTGTAACGATTAGATAATATTTCCGTTGTCTTGTAATGGTGGGAATTTCTTCCTCATTTTTTCTTCATCTCTTCAACAAATATTTATGAAGTGTCTACAATTTGATAAGCACGAGGCTGGTCCATGTAAACAAATAATTAAAATAATTGCAGACAAGCGTGACAGTAGAGGTCTGAACAGAATGCCTGGGGAACACGGACTTAGACTTATCACTTCTTTACACTTCGTTTCTTACAACTGTGTATACAAAAGGTAATCTTTTCATACACCAAGAAATCTATTTTTCTCTCAGCTTCTTTTTGTGCATCTGTTTGCAATAAATCAGGAGGGTTTAGCCTTCTTAGCGAAAGTCACCTGCGTGGTTGTCACCTGCTGGCATCTGGGGGATCGAGGCAATTTGATAAGACTTTTGGCCAGAAGTATCCAGTTTTATAAAGGTATGACCTCAGCTGTTTTATGGAACACAAATGGCATTGAGCATCACGTGTGGTGGTGATGAGAGAAACCATTCCAAACCAGACCAGGGTGACTTCTTTGGATTTCAGTGGAGGTAACAGAAAAAGTCACACATTGGCTTTCTTTCTTTCTCTCTTTCTTTCTTCCTTCCTTCCTTCCTTTCTTTCTTCCTTCTTTCCTTCCTTTCTTCCTTTCTTTCTTCCTTCCTCCCTCCCTCCCTTTCTTTCTTTCTTTCAAGTGGCATGCAGGATCTTAGTTCCCCTACCAGGGATCGAACCCGTGCCCCCTGCAGTGGAAGTGCAGACTCCTAACCACTGGACCACCAGGGAATTCCCCACACACTGGCTTTCTGAAGGATCCTCAGTTTCATCTTGACTTTTACTCACATTTCTTGTTCCATAAAGGTGATCTGGTGCTTTTCCTTTTCTTTTCTCCCCAACCCAAATCATTAGTAATGCATTGTCTATAAAACGCAACTCACAAGTTAATATGTCACAATATCAATATCAAATAGCTCAAGATAAATATTTTGGGAAAGAGAAGTGCCAATATCTATTACAATTAATACACGAATACATTCTCTTTCTGAAAGATCCAAACATTCAAGCAAAGCAATGCATCAGGATTCTCTGACGCTAACACAGCACAGGGCACACCTCTCCCACTGTTCTGTTTTTCTTGGCTATTCTTGCCCATTTTCTCTTCCTAGTGAACTTTAGAATTTGCTTGTTACATTCCATAAAGTTCCACAGTGGTTTACATAAGAATGATTTGAATTTGTATATTAACTTGGGCAGCACTTAAATCTTCACAATACAAAATTCTCTTGTCCAATAAATGACCTATCTCTCCATTCATTTAATTAATCTTTTATGCGCTTTGGTGCTATTTTATAGTTTTATGCATCTGGGTCTTAGGCATTATTTTTAGGCGTTTGATGTTTCCTGTAGTCATGGTAAATAAAATGTTTCTTCCCTAAGGCGTTTTCTAGCAAGTTGATGCTGGTGTATAGAATTGTTTTCTGTTGATACCGGATCCATCTGCACTGCTGAGCCCTTTTATTGCTCTGATGGTCTTGGGCAGATTCTCCTAAACATGCTAAATAGGTAATATTATCATCTGAAAATATGGAGAGTTATTTCTCCTCTCTTCCCCAATATTTAGATCTCTGTTTTTCCTTCTGTTAATGCATTGATGTGGCAGTACACTAAGTACAGTCTTGGATGATAGTGGGAGCTGATATTGTAATTTTAATCTGATTTTAATGGGAACTTAATTTGATATTTGTTATAGTTTTCTGATGGTTGCCCTTTATTAGATTAGGAAGTTTTCTTCTATTACTAGTTTACTCAGGATTTCCTCCCTCCCCCTTCCTCCCTTCCTTCCTTCCTTGCTTCCTTCCTTCCTCTCTTCCTTTCTTTCTTTCTTTCTCTCTCTCTCTTTCTCTCTTTCTTACTTCTTGGTAACAGCTTTAATGGGATCGAATTCACATACAATACAATACACTGATTCAAACTGATCACTTCAATGGCTTCTAGTACATTCACAGACTTTTGCAGCCACACCACAATGAATTTCAGAACATTTTCATCACCCCCCAAAAGAAACTCCACATCCCTTAGCCGCCACGCCCAACATTTCCAGGAGGGGTGCTGATGGCTGTGTCTCCTGGGGCTACTGCACTTGGCGCTTTGTGTTGTATTTCTGTCCCTGCCACCCTTATCGCGGCTACCTTCTGATGAGCACAGAAGAGGAAGGAGAAAGAGAAACTGCCCGGAACGTAGCTGTGGAAGCAAAAGCCCCTTGTCAGACGGGCTCTGGTTCTTCTCCTGCTTCTCGTGGTCCTCGGCTCTGGTCTCAGAGACCTTCAGAACTGCCTCTTCCCCTGAACAAGCCTCCTTCTGCATATACTCCGAGCTGTGGTTTCCTCCTTCGGTTGTTATTTGTTCCCATGTGTTAGATCTGATTCTATCTGCTCTGTGCCGTTTCAGAATTCCTAAATCTCTCTTGTCCTCGGATTCACTGGTAGCTCCCTATCTTCTCCAACACTGTTAAAATGGTCTTTTTGTTCTTTTCTCCTCCTCTTTTGAAATTTCTCCTTCACCAGGGCTTGGGGAATCATGGTTGGTGTTGACGCCCTGCCACCATTTCACTACTAGTTGGTTTTCTGCAAAATTGAGTTTTAAATCACAGCCTTCTAGAAAACCCTCCTATCAGTTGACTTTTCAGCAGTGTTTGCAGGAGAGTGGATTTTCCGTATTTCTTCACCAACTTTGACTGATTCCTCTCTGGCGCGTCTGCTATGTTTGCTCAAGAGTGTAACCAAGGAATCTCTCATGATTTCAATTTTGTCGTTTCAGGGTCTTCTTGTAAGGATGCTCTAAAGCATAGACAATATTGATTATCAACAAGTATGCATTGAGGACAATTTTCAGGCTTCTGGGTACGTTTGAACTTGGAGAACCTTAGCAATGTGGAGGATATTCTCATAAGCCTTAAAGTATTGATGCCAGAGGAGAAAAATCTTGCCTTACAGCCAAGTGGTATTTCCTGAGTCGAGACATCAATCCACAGACGTGGTGATGGGGCCAGATGCCGTGGAGTTTCTTGATCTTACATTTATTAAATGCTCTTTTCATTTTGTGGGGTAATTAGAGGGCCAGCCCCAAAGCACTTGCCAAGTAAGTCCTACAGGGAGTTTAATGATTCCTTCCAATGTATTTCCTAGTGATCCCACATGCTCTTAAATTTTAGTCTCTCCCTAACCATGATCCCTTTCTGGTCTGTTACCATTTGTTAAAAAACAAACATGTCAGAATGGGCTTCTGCTCCGACGAATGAAAGCTTGGTTTTTCAGAACTGCGAATATTCTGGTGTAACAGGGGGACAAGCTTAAGCCTCGATGTCCCTGTGTCCTCTAGTTTTCTGGGATTGTTTTTCCTTCAGCATCTAAACACCAGTAGACTGTGCCCATGCTGACAGACAGCGTGAAGTTCAGTCTAACTAGTTGGGGGATTTCCTGAGGAAAGTAGCCGTTTCACAGATCCATTCTGACCGTCCGGTCCCTCTCTCACCTCACCTCAGCCAGAGGCCCCTCATGCTTTGTTCTGGTCAAATCATGACTAGTCTTTTGGCTGCTTTCTTTCTTTTTTTTTTAACATCTTTATTGGAGTATAATTGCTTTACAATGGTGTGTTAGTTTCTGCTTTATAACAAAGTTAATCAGTTATACATATACATATATCCCCATATCTCTTCCCTCTTGCGTCTCCCTCCCACCCTCCCTATCCCACCCCTCTTGGTGGTCACAAAGCACCGAGCTGATCTCCCTGTGCTATGCGGCTGCTTCCCACTAGCTATCTATTTTACATTTGGTAGTGTATATATGTCCATGCCACTCTCTCACTTTGTCCCAGCTTACCCTTCCCCCTCCCTGTATCCTCAAGTCCATTCTCTAGTAGGTCTGCGTCTTTATTCCTGTCTTGCCCCTAGGTTCTTCATGACCATTTTTTTTTTTTTTTTTTTTTTTAGATTTGGCTGCTTTCTTATTCTCATCTCCTGTCTCCTAAGTCCTCAAGGCATAGCTAAAACCATCGATCACATTAAATAAAACATTGCCAAAGATGTTGTGTGTCAGAGACTGCTTGTTTTCCCCAATATTTGTTCTTTCTTTCTCACTTAAATTATGAAATCACAAGTGTTGGCTGGATACATGGTTGAGGGTTAAACTCTACTTCCCAGCCTTCCTTTTGGTTTCATTCTGGCCAGGAGAATTTAAACAGGAGTAATAGAGTAGTGTATATAACTTCCAAGCTGTGTCCTTGAAAGAAAAGTAACAATTTCTCTTCTTTCTTTATCCGTTCCTGGCATGTGGATGAGTTGACTGCTGTTGGAGCTACCATCTTGGAGGACAAGATGGAAGCTGTATGTGAAGGACAGAAGGACAGAAGGATGTGAGGTCTCCAAAATTCTGGAGTCACTCTATAAGCCTTGGATACTTAAACTGGAAAGGAATGAGAGAGAAATAATTCTCAGTTGGGTTTCAGCTACGGGTCTTTTGGCCTTTGTTGCAAAAGGTGAACCATAAATGTTGGGATAATGAAAGGGAATAACAGAAGGAAATTTAAAGCTGGTGAGTAGATCTTTTAAAAGACAGAAAAGTAAGGAAAATGTGGGACCTTTACTAATAATCTTGAAAAGTGAAGAGTGTCAGAGTTAGGCATCAGGAATTCTGAGTTGCTTAGATCTTTGTGATTAACCCTAAAGGGAAGGGTTTCTGATATCCTTCTATATGTTTGCTCTTATTAGGGTCACGTACAGACTGTAATAGTAGGTAATGAAGCATTATTTTTAAGCCAACATTCCAGAATTTAAACTTCCAAATTGCTACAATATAGGCATTATTAAAAAGAAAGGTTTCGGAATCGCCTTAAGACCATATGTATAGGCCATACAATAAAATCCACCTTACTAATTAAAAGTCACACCTCATTTTGACATATATTGATATCACCCAACTTGATCCGCTTCCTAAATCATCAGGTTTAGTTCTGAATGACCCTTGGCTCTTTCTAAAAATCAAATCTACCCTCCAAGGATACAGCTGTTAAGTCTATTTGAATGATCGAGCCACAGTTCTGAAAATAATGTCAAAGAGAATTTCAGAAGTTGTAAAATTACAACCTCCCTAAAGGAAGTATCCCTCTTTCCAAGACAAGACAAAGGGGTCTTTGGGCAGTCTTAACTGATCATAAACTTGGTAAGTTTTAATCTGTTTGCCAATAACCCATTAATTGGCATAGCAGCTAGATCTCGTTGTAAATTCTACTTTGCTTACCATCCTGATATCATTGCTAAAACTCACGGTGATACAAATGGGCTTAGGTCTGGTTGCACTTGGAACTGAGGATTCAGCAGGTGGCCAACGGGCAGAGACATTTCACACTGAACCTGAATTAGTCTGTAACTCTGCCTTAGAAAGCAGCTTGCCTATAAATATTTCACTCTGCGTCAGACAAAAGCTGGATGGATGTGAGGCCACTTCAGACAAAAAGCAGATAAATTCCTGCTTAACGTGTACCTGATGCTTTATGATTTCTGCCCAGGTTCAGATTTCCTGGATCAAATGTTCCCAAGGCCCGTGAGGTCATGTGGTTTCAGAGACATAAGCTAAGCTTGGTGTATATTACAGAGAAGCCATCACATCCGGGTGTGACCATTCTGAAGGTAAGTGTTAATCCCAATCTGATTTCATGTGTGTGCAGCAGCTGTTGGGAACATTAGGTCTGCCATCTGTGTCCAATGGAGCGGTCCCCTACCACTCAGCCTCATCTGGCTCCAAAGTTAATTTAGCGCATATTGGGAAATTCCTGAAACAACATGAGACTTAACACTATTTTCCCATCAAATCCTTGGAGTTTTTGTTGATGTTGAGAGAGTCTTAGGAGGTGCGAAACCGTAGGACTGGGGAATGGAATGGTTTACTCATAAAATCTGGGACCCTTATTGGAGGGGTTCTTTCTTCAAGTTAAATGCATGTGTTTTTCCAAGAATAAACCCAGTGCCCTACTTGGAGTAAAATGGTCCTTGAACGTTATGAGCCAAATCCTGTGTTCTTTTTTTAAAGTTATTTTTTATTACTTATCTATTTTATACATATTAGTGTATATATGTCAATCCCAATCTCCCAGTTCATCCCACCCCCCCCTTCCCCCTTGGTGTCCATACGTTTGTTCTCTACATCTGTGTCTCCATTTCTGTCTTGCAAACCGGTTGATCAGTACCATTTTTTTAGATTCCTCACATATGCATTCATATATGGTATTTGTTTTTCTCTGTCTGACTTACTTCACTCTGTATGACAGTCTCTATGTCCATCCACGTCGCTACAATGACCCAAATTCGTTCCTTTTTATGGCTGAGTAATATTCCATTGTATACATGTACCACATCTTCCTTATCCATTCATCTGTGGATGGGCATTTAGGTTGACTTCATGACCTGGCTATTGTAAATAGTGCTGCAGTGAACATTGGGGTGCATGTGTCTTTTTGAATTATGGTTTTCTCTGGGTATATGCCCAGGAGTGGCATTGCTAGGTCATATGGTAATTCTATTTTTAGTTTTTTAAGGAACCTCCATACTGTTCTCCATAGTGGCTGTATCAATTTACATTCCCACCAACAGTGCAAGAGGGTTCCCTTTTCTCCACACCCTCTCCAGCATTTGTTGTTTGTACAAATCCTGTGTTCTTGATGATTAGTCTCTGTACCAACTTGGTAATGCAGGGTACCTCTCAGACTCAGCTCTCCATCTGCGGATGAAAATTTCATGACTTGGATTTATGGTCAACGATGTTACTCATGGAAGGTAAAACTAAACATTCATGGAAATCTTGAATTAGAGTTAGCATTTTCTCACCTCTCCTAGGGCGTGGCCCATCCCTCCAAAATTGTTTTCTTTATTTTCCTCACTTCTTCATCCCGTTCGTTCCTTTAGCATAAGGAAAATATCTGCTTAAGCTGATTTATATCCACGTGTGAGTAAAGGAGAGTTGATCTTAGCTGTAAGCCACACTGAACATATGAATTTGCATTTTTTTAAAGTGATGTTTGGTACTCAATCTGAATTTAGCTAACTGACTTGACCCTGTCTTTCAAGCAGCTGCTGAAATACCCATTCTCTGAGTTTTTTCAGGATTAAGACAGGTTAGGGCTGGTGACGTCCTACATTTCAGCTTTCCTCTTTGATTGATCCAGTTGTCAGCTATCATATCTGTTTGAATTATAACCACTCTTTGAGGCATAATAACTTTTTAAAGGTACAACTGCTAATAGAGCCCATTCGTGGGTGATTCAGCGCATTTGCAGCGTTTAAAGGAATTTAATAATCCAAACGTTTAATTGATCACCTACTATGCGCCAGTCAGGTGTGTGCCTGTATGTGTCTGGTTCTTTGGGCAGCTTTTTCACAGGACTGCATGATATTAAATATCCATTACAGGATTTGGGGTGATGGAGAACCCCTGGCCTTTGCCTAGCACCTGTCACTTTGCCTTCAGTTCTCATGTCTGTGGGTCCCACTCTGCCAGACCCTCCCCCTCTCATGGGTGTACACTCACTGTAGCTCCCTGATTCATTTTCTGACTTCCAGATCAGGTCGTTCTGAATCAAGTTCACTTCGCTGGCACATATTCCCCCAAAGGTATGGTTTATACATGGACCAACTTGAACCTTTGGAAACAGAAGCAACAGCAGCAAGTCCAAGATGTAAGGGTCCCCTCACCTCATGTCCTTGTCTCCAAAGTCCAGTGTGGAGCCTGATGAAGATACCAGTGAGCATTCCTTGTCAATAAATTCATTTCTCCCCTTGACTCTCTCCTAGACTTTTTCTTAAATTTTTATTGGAGTGTAGTTGATTTACAATGTTGTGTTAGTTTCAGGTTACAGCAAAATGAATCAGTTATACATCTACGTATATCCATTCTTTTTCAGATTCTTTCCCCATATAGGTTATTACAGAATATTGAGCAGAGATCATATACACACTACTGTGTGTAAAATAGATAACTAATAAGGACATACAGTGTAGCACCGGGAACTCTACTCTGGTAGATTTTTATTTAATTCAGCCCTCTTATAATTCAAGGCACCATCTGGGGTCTCATGGCCAATTTAACATACTAAAAAGAATTAAAATGTGACTGCTTAAAAAAATGAGTTTGTTCCTCACTTCAGTCTTCCTAAGCCAAGGGCACCCACAGATGGGGAAACTCATCAGTATGAGTTTCCAAAGTCGGCATGCCAGTGTATCCACTGGGCTCAGATGAAGAATGTGCTCCTGGATTATTTTCCAGATCAGAAGACTTTTTCATACTTGACGAAAATAGAGAACCTGGAGCGAGACCAGATGCAGAATATCAGAGGACAGAGATATCTTTAGTTTCTTTCTTAAGCTTCTTGTGCCTCTGGAATCAGCATCATGCAGGAAAATGATGGGAAGGAACTGTCTCTTTTGTGCCCAGAGCACGGGCATCACATCAAAAGTCAAATGTACCAACGATCATTAAAATGAAACCTCCTTCCCACGTCCTGGCACCAGCAGTGTTACTTGGAAGACAAAGCTTCTTGCTGCAAAGAGTCTGTGCTGCAAAGACCTTCATTCATTCATTCATTTGTTCATTCATTCATTCAACTTATCTTTACTGAATGGCCACTAGGAACAGGTACTGTGCATCTTGGGAATCTTTGAATGTGAGCCACAGAAGCATGTATTTTTCTGGAATTTTGGCTGAACACAAATATTGTTGATGCCACCTCTGTCCATTGACATTTATTTAATAACACTTGAGAGGCATTCTAGCATAGCGTTCAGGGCACAAACTCAGGTATAGAAGCCTGGCTCCCCCACTTTGTAAATATGTCACTTTGGGCAAGTTACATGGACCTACCTCAGTCTCCAACTACTAACTAGAATATTAATATTTACCTACCAGGGTTGTTGTGAGAATTAACGCTGTGAGCCCATATCATGTGCATAACCGTGCTGAATACATAGCACGTGTTCGTAAACGCTGGCCATCATTATAACAGAATTTAATATCCAAACAGTCCTGGCATTAGGAATTTGAATAAATTGCCTAAACTTTCCAAACCCCCGTTTGTGCATCTACAGAATAAGGATAATAACACCTACCTACCTACGTTATAGAAGTGCTGTGGTTCCCATGAGACAAGATATATAGAAGTGTTTTATCAACAGTCATGTCTTACGTACTTCAAAGTTATTTTCATTATGCTGAGCTCTTAAAAGATCACCATAATGAAACTTGTTTGCTCAATTCCTCAGGTTATACCTTCTGAGTCGAAACATGGAAAAGAAAAGCAGGCTCAACTCCTTGGCAAAGGAGAGAGAAATTCTTGATCACAATCCCATCAACTCTATATAGAGGAAAAAACAGAGACTGGTGGTGGTATCAGAAAGAGACAGTATATGCTGGACCACAAAACACAGTAAATCTTTACTAGGAGGGATGAGGGCAGGCATGTGACCCAGGCTAGGCCAATCGGATGCTCCCTTGCTAGAATTTAATTCTCGTGTAGAGAAACAAAGAAATTGAAAACAGTCGTGTTCCGTCCCACTGCAGCCTCCTGGGCACCGAGTCCCTGCGATGTGCAGAAATCGTGGTCTCTGGTCCCTGGTCTCCAGGGCTGCTGTCTTTTTCTTCATCTCCCAGACTGCTCTTCTGGCCTCTTGTCAATCTGGGGAGCTCTTGATCCTTTCCAATAAATTACCTTCAGCCTAAGTCAGGTTAATTTCTGTTGCTTGCAACACAGGAGCCCTAACTGATGTCTGCCCTAACCTGTCCTCTAAGGTTGGCACCAAAATCACACAGCTCTCTCCAGCATCCTCCATGCACTGTGTGTTCTGCCGCATGTGTGCACCTTCATGCACCTATAACGGCTCCTTTATCATATCATGCTCTTAGAAGCCACTTATTCATTCCTCCATCAGACAAATACTGAGTATCTAGGCGTCGTTTTGGTTGCTGGGGATGCATCAGTGAACAAAATAGACAAAATCCTGTGCCCTCGTGAGTTTATACCCTCATGGGGGAAGAGAGACAGTGTATTGATAATAGGGAAGAACACATCTGACTCCATATTAGATCTGTTCCTTTTCCTGTGCTTAGTCATGCTGGCTCTGCACCTTTTGTAAAAAGCATGTTGCCTATAGCCTGAAATATACAGGCTAGTCTACTCCCAGGGCTCTGACCCTTAAGAGTCCATTCATATAGAGGTAAAAAGTTGCAGAACAGAGAATGACATTTGTCTTGTTGGAGGTTTACAGAAACATCACCACCTGACCTATATGGACACCTGCAAGAACAAAGGATTCCGACACCAAGAAGTTTGCAACAAGTAACCTCGCCCCTCCCTCACTTGGCCTTTAAAAGTGCTTTGCTGAAACCCTTTGAGGACTTCAGGGTGTTTGGGCACTACCTACCCCAGTTCTCCTTCATGGCCCTGAAATAAACCTTTTTCTGCTCCAAACGCCGACGTTTCAGTTTGTTCAGCCTCGCTGTGTGCCGGGCACACGAACTTGCGTTCAGTAACAACAATAAAGTATGTATATATATATATATATATATATATAAGGTTATATATATATACATACACATATATAAGGTTAGATAATGAAATGCCTCGGGAAATAATGAACCTGAGAAAGAGGGCAGGAAGAACCCAAGGCAAGGGGCTGATGCAATTTTAAGTTTTTATCAGGGAAGGCTGACTGACAGAGGACACTTATGTGAAAGACATAGCGGAGAGATAGACAGCCATGTGGATATCAGCAGGAAGAGCATTTCTGGTGGAGGGAACAGACAATGCAAAATTGCCCTGGCGGAAAGTGGCTTCCAGTGTTGTAGGGATAAGAACGCTGGTGTAGGTAGAGCAGACTGAGCAAAGGAGAAAGCAGTAGGTGTTGAGATCAGGGAAGTAATAGGGAGTTGGGAGCAGACAAGGTAGGGACATTGTTAGGACTTTGTTTTTTTACTGGAAGTGAGTTGGGAAAACATTGGAGGGTACTGCCCAGCAAACGACACATGGTTACCTGTGCGTTTCTCTTCTGCACTAGCATCTCTTGGCTTTCAAGGACCTTCACCATCTGGGCATGACCCATGCGTTCCACACCTGGCTTCAGTGCCCTGCTCTGTTTCAGCCAGACCGCTCTATTCCCTCTAACCTGGACACTACACATGTCCATGTGTTGATCCACTGTCTACCCAAAACTCAGCATCGATCAACTGCTGTTTCCAATCCCATCTCCTTCCAGATGTTTTCTCCCACTTAACCAGGCCACAGAGGTCTCGCCCACTTCTGGACCTTTCATGAACTAACCTCTACACCCTCCAACTGAGATTTAGCACATAGGCCCTTGTATTTTATAGAATGTTTCGTGTATGCCTGCCATGTCTATCCAAAAACTATAGACTGTAAACTTTTGGAACAAAGGTACCATGTCTTGCCCCTCTTTGTCGCCCCTCTTTGTCGCCCCTCGAGAGCGCGATGAAAAGGAGTTTCGTGTTACTGGAAACAATCTCCAAGGCTCTCAGCATGTCTGGGTTCTGTTTCAAAGGTTTACAATGGCCCCTTCTTTCCTAGGGGGTCTTGAAAAGTTACAAACGAATGTGTCACTACATGGTTTGCTCAAGTAACAGAACAGAGTTACGATGTAAGACCAATCATCATAGTTCATTAAATCTGGGTTGTTCAGGGAAAGGGATGCCACGGGCCTTGGTCGAGCAATCAAGGGACTCAAAGCCACGCAAGCCAGGTCCGGGGGCTTTGTCCGGCCTGAGAACAAGCCGCGATTGTCCACCCAGCACATGACGGCAGGGACTAGCATTCTTTAATTCTGCAGCTGAATAGCACACACAGCCTTGTGATCCCAGATCCCATGCAAGGTTAACTAGCCTTCTATAAACATTAACACCCATGGGAATGGTGCGCCGTAATTACCCTGGCCCCTAAGTACTTGGCAGTTTACAGAACTCACTCTACAGGCTGGAGTGCAAATGTAATTTGCGTGGCAATGTTTATAGCAGTCACAGCTCTGTAAACAGGCTGCCTGGGCCGAGGACACTGGGTTTGTGTCTTAATGGGGATGTACCTGCAAAACTGGGGTGTAGAAGCTTCCCCGGACAGACGCCTGGGCTCAGAACCCCTCCAAATCCTTCATATTAACTTTCCTCTATTCTCACATGAATGCCAGGGATGCAAATGAAAATGTCCCTATTCGGGTAAAAAACAAAACAAAACAAGAAAACCCTAACAAAATCACATTGCCCAGCTCTTACTCCCTGGGGATTTCTTCTGAAGTCAGAGGCAGATTATATGCCTATTTCTCAAACTCTTGTATTAGTATTTACTAGAGTCAGATGACCTGGGTTGAGTCACATTTATGCCATTAAATATTTGTGCAATGTTGGTTAACTCTTGGTGTCTGAATTTGTGTGGGAGCTGGGTGAGAGATCTCCAATGTCCATTTTTGTTTTCACATTCTGTGACTACGTGTTTCTTTGAGCCCCAGGGAGGTGTCTGTCTTATAATAAAGAAATGGAGATGCTAGTCTTGGTCTATGGAGCAGAAAAAGAACTTTAAAGACAATCTAGTCATTTTTTCCTTATTGTAACAGTAAGACACTGATTCCTAGAGCCTGTGAATCACTTCTCAAAGTCACACAGCCACTTATAGGGCTGAGACTTACACCCTCATCCTCTGGTCCTCAATTCAGAATCTTCCCATTGTATCCAAGGCTTTTTAAAAGTGACTTGTCTAAAATAACCAGATTGATCATTCATCTGAATGATCGGTAAGAACATATAAAAAATGCTCAACATCGTTAGGCATCAGGGAAACACAACTTTAAAACCACAAAGACATCAGCTAAAAGGAAGAAAAGATGGATAATACCAAGAGTTTGGGTTGTTTTTGAATTTTATTTTATTTATTTTTTTAAACAGCAGGTTCTTATTCGTTATCTGTTTTATACTGATAATACCAAGTGTTGATGAACGTAAGGAGAAACTGGAATGCTCCTCCAGGGCTGGTGTGGGTGCAGTCACCTTGGAGAAGAGGCATCCATTTTTATAAAATCAAACGTGCCCTTAGCATATGACCCAGTAATTCCACTTACATGTTTACCCAAGAAACATGAAAATGTGTACACTATGACTTGCACACGAATGTTCAGAGCAGCTGTATTCAATACCAGCTCCAGACTGGAAACAACCCAAATGGACATCAACAGGCAAAAGTTCTGGTACATCCATGCCATGAAAAACTACTTAGGATTAAAAAAGGAAGCATGTACTGTTACAAGCAAGAACACAGATGAATATAATAATATATTAATAACATAATATAAGAGTATAATAAAAACAAAATAATGAATATAATAAGCTAAAGAAGTTAGACATTAAGGAGTACGTACTGAAGGACGTCTTTGCATGAATTTCTAGAAAAGGCAGATACGGTGCTTGCACGGAGCTGGAGCTGAGCTGAGGGGACGGCAAGGGCATAAGGAATGACCCGGGCCCTGGAAATGTTCTCTGCCTGGATTATGGGGCTGGTAACACAGGCATACATTTGTCAAAACTCACCCCAGTGTATACTTAACATGGGTATATTCTACTGTATGTAAATTGTCCCTCAAAAAAGTTGGCAAAATAAAATAGTGATTTCCTGTTGGCACTGGGGAGGCGACAGGGCGACGGGGCAGCAAGGCCTGCTCTCCTGGTGCCCTCTCAGGCCCGCACGCCCTCCAGACCCGGCCCGCCGACCACTTTTGCACACCCCTCAGAGCAGAGCTGGCTGCGAGCTCTGCAAGGCAGAGTGGGAAAAGGCAAGGTGGAAAAACCACTTTGCCACATTTATCTCTGATGGAAAGCCTTGTTCAGCTCGCCCGAGATGTGTTTATAAATCCACGCTCTGGTCTGATTTAGATTTGCCACCAGGAAGGGGACGTGGCTCTTTTTAAAGAAAGCAGGCTCTTCAGAGCGCAGATGCCCCCAGAGGAGGCTGAATGGACCCACAGCAGGCAGATTCGGGGTGTATCTCTGGTGGGGGAGAGACCCCGGTAAGGACCGAAAATCCCTGAGGCTGGGGTCTGAGGCAAGCATGAGGTGAAGGGAGAAAGCAGTTACCGTGGTCATTTCGATGCTGCAAATACTGCCTAGACCTCGAATCTCCTTCAGTTTCTGACTGTGGAAGAAAGAGGCTTTTTAATAAAATGTAATTGATATGCACTGTGGATCCAGGTTTGTGAATTGATGTGACAGATGCTCGGGGATGCAAAGGTTTCTTTGAAGAAGTGTTCGGTCTGGTCCAAAGAGAGGTATGTATGGAAATCATGACTCAGCCCTGCCCCAGGACCTTTATGTGGAGGTGGAGCCCTCAGGGGCTTCATAAACCCCGGGCGCTAGCCTCCGACGTGCCTCAGCCCTCCTGGCTCGGATGCCCCATTTCTCCCAGGCATGGACCTGACCCTGCCCCAGCCCAGCGGGTCCCCTGCAAGACAGGCCAGCTCACAAGCTCTCCATTCCCCTGGCAGGGACAGGAATGGACAGATGCTAAGTGTGGACTAGATACCTCTAGTCTCCAAACTGAAGTTCTAGAACACTGTGTATAGCGAATAGGACCCATTTTCAAATGTGGTCCCAGATCTATAAATAATTTCTGCTCAAAAATATGACCAAGGGATGGAAATTGGGTAAAGCAAACCCAAGTCATTCCTGACATCGACATTAGCGTCATACTGGGCATGTCTTTATGACAAATGAAAGGTACATAATGGAATATCAGGTGAGTCATATTTCTAAAGTACTATCTTGATCATTTACTCTCCTTCTCAAAAATCTTCAGTAGCTCCCTATTGCCTCCTAGAGATAAAGGACGTCTCTGCTCTGTCCCTGCACAGAGCATAAGGGATCCAGGGCAGCGTGGGCCTAAGACAGCCCAAGCCTTACAGGATTCACCCTGCGCGTTGTGAGAGCCGCACCTGTGATCTGGATACCCTGGTGACGTTGCCCTGTAAGAACCATCAGCCCCAAGGGAGACTTTTCAGTTCCCTCTGGCACCAAAGAGGACGTTTCAGAATCCTCTTTACATCTGAAAAGGAATAGATAATGTATATGTATAACTGAATCACTTTGCTGTACGCCTGAAACTAACACAACATTGTAAATCAACTACACTCCAATATAAAATACAAATTAAAAGAAGAATCCACTTTACCTATATCATCCCTCCCCACACATTCAAGGAGATTTACTGAATTTGACCCAAGTGATGTAGCTCCCCTTGCCTGGCAAGTGAATGGATTCAGCCTCAATATGCATTATATTTTGGTCTTCGGTTACGCAGCTACACTGATTTTCCAAAATTCCCTAACTTTACCCGACAAACCTGATAACCCAGTGTTGTCCTACACGTGTCTTTTTTTTTTTTTTTTTTTTAAGCTGACAATTACCAACACTCATAAATCCTTGTTGGTTGATCATGGACGTGCTTTTCATTTACAGGACATTGTTGGAATATTACTATTTCCTTGAGATCCTCCGACATTCTGCTCGTCAATTTTAATCACTGCTCGATGTGTCAAAAACACCCCGAGTGACGGGATTCGGTTACAGTTAATTCAGTTCTGCTTGTGTGTCAGTGTCTCCTCTGACACGTGGCGGGATCTGCCCGTTGCTGGCTGGCTGGTGTACAAGCATGGGGACCACATTTTGGGGGGTGTTTTATGGTGAAGCCATTGTTGGTTGGCACTGCTTCCTGCTTCCATCGTCTGCCTTGTTTTCAGGCAATGGGATTGCTGTAAAAATTCACTGGGGTGAAAAAATGTCTATTTTTTTTCAAGTCCTGCTTTGGTGTTCGCATTTCCTGGAACTAGCTCATTAGCAAAATACCGAATCTTTGAGCCATGGTGCCCTTGACCCCTTATGCCCTGTACAGATGAATTAGACTCAGGAAGTCAGAGATTAGGGCTAGATCGCCATTTGAGAAACTGTACTAATCCCAGAGACATTTAAATGGAAAGGAAGCTTCTATCGCTTCTCGGCCTTTTGGCTAAGATCAAGTGTGGAAAGGAAGCTTCTAGAGAATGTAAATATATGTTAAGAATGCTAGATATACTTCTGATATTTGGAATTCCATATTGTATTAATTTATTGATTTGTCAGTTTGGTTTGGCCTCTCCCTTACAACAATCGTCACATGCTTACGCGTTGTCTTTTGAGAAGGGCACAGGCTCCAGGAAGACAGGGTTTCTGCCCTTCCATGTCTGTATCTGCAGAGATCTTGACTTCACAGCTGGACCAAAGCAACCACCCACCCAGTTGTTGGGAGAAAGAGCCAAGGTGATGCCTCTTGTTCCTCCTGGGTCTTACCATCAATTAAGGGGAACATTTGTTAAATCAATTTGTCCCCGTTTTTAAACACGTCAAACTCTCTCATGCCATTCTTCACACTTGTTAACCTGCAGATGGCAAAGAATAAATAATTTTCCTCCCTCATATTTAGCTCCTTATACTCTGATACACACAAGTGTAAAACCATGCAGGAAACAATTTATAAATGTAGGCAAGAGAGTGTTCATTGCAGTGTTATTTATACCAGCAAAAAAATTAGAAAGGCCCTTAGTGTCTGACAATAAAAAATAATGAATAAATTATAGACCATCCATGAGATGGAAAACAGACATTATGATATTGAAGAATTTCCAGGAATGATGAAATGCTAATATACCAATATATGACTAAGGCAAATAATAAAAACTTATTTAATAGAATTCCAATTTTGGAAAAATATATCAAATCATATTAGTGATTATTACCAGTATTTGGCATTATACAGACTTACATTTTCCTTTCTATAATTCTTAGTGTTCAGTTTGCTTTCTAGTTTGTTAGATGTTGCTACTGCTGTAACAACTTCCTTTTCTTTGGCATCTTTCTGTCTGTTTTATTGTTGTTGTGGATGGTGGAGTTTTGCTGTTGTTGTTTGCTTTTTTAAATTTCTCTTTGTGTGGTATATTCTTTCATTCTTTTATTTGAGAACTTCAGGTATAGTTTTTTAATATGGGTGAGATATCTCTTTTTAAATTTTTATTTTATATTGCAGTATAGTTGATTTACAGTGTTGTGTTAGTTTCAGGTGTACAGCAAATTGATTTAGTTATACATATACACGTATCTATTCTTTTTCAGATACTTTTCCCATATAGGTTATTACAGAGTATCGAGTAGAGTTCCCTGTGCTATACAGTAGGTCCTTGTTGATGATCTGTTTTATATATAGTAGTGGAGCTGTCTCATAAATAGCATAATACCCATTTTTTCCTTTATCAGATCTGAGAATCTCTGACTAATGTGTGAATTAAATCTACTCACATTTATTTTGATGACTTATATTTTTATTTTGCATTTTTTATTAACATGCTTTTTCTTCGGTTTGTTTTTGATACTCTTTGCCTTCTACTGAATTAATAAAGTCTTTTATGATTCCCTTTTTTTCTTTCTTCTCATTTGGAAATCAGAGATGATATTTGTATGCCTTTAGCTTTCACCCTAACATTTCTAACACTTATACTGAACTTTATGTTTGGCTAACAAAGTCTAAACTTGGTATTGTAGAGACCACTTCCCCCCCACCCAGCACATTGAGAAATAAACATGCTTTGTTTCCAACTTTTATCCTCCCATCTTTCATATAATTTTTGTCTAGTACTTTACTTCTGCTTTGTCTTACAACAAATAATTAACAGTAATAATCCATATAGTAATAACACATATCTCTATGTATTTTACTGTCCATGGTTATTTAAATTTTCTAACATGATTTGTAATGTTTTTTGTTCACCGTTACTTCATATTTTGCTCCTTTCTTCCTTCCTTTTTTTTTAACTAGAAGACATAAATCCACTTATAGTATGTCAACATACTAAATTGTAAATTCTCAATATTTGTAGACCTGAAAATGTCTTTTTATTTTGCTCTTATTCTTTTAAAAGTTATTTTGTATTATGAAATATATTAAAGACCCCAAATCACAAACAATAATGTAACTGAGTTAAAGAGTTCACATTTGGCCATTTTTGCTTCATATATTTTAAAAGTCTGTAAAAATAGAGTGAAAATCTCACTTCCCAGTTCCTCCCTAAGGATAACCACTATCTTGAAGTGGATGTGTATCATTCTCATGCATGTTTTCATACATTTACTGCATATGCCTGTTTCCTTAAACAAGGTATAGTATTGTTTTGTGTCATAATATGTCTAACCTAGTTGCATTTTTTCACTCATGTGTCTTTGAAATTTTCCCTGCTGGCACACACAGGCCTCGTTCATTTATTTTACTTGCTGTATAATAAAATCATGGTATAAATAAACCACCATTTAATTGTAGATTTCTTCATCAAAGGGCAGTTGGCCTGTTTGCACTTTTATTATTACAAATAAGGTGGCAACCAATGTTGTTGTGCTTCCTTGGACACGTATGTGAGAATTTGTCTAGGGTAGAAACTACAAGCAATTTTTCTGTGTGTTGCAGGGTACACATCTGTAGTCAGACTAGTTAATGTCAGAATTAATTGTTCCAAATTATACTCCTACCTGCAATGTATAAAAGTTGCCATTTTCCCACACTTGATGTTATCATTTGACATAATTATTCCCAATCTGATGAGTAAAATATAATCTCTAATTACTGTTTTCAACTGTGTTTTCTTGATTACTAATGGGCCTGAGCATTTTTCTATATGTTAATTAATCCTTTGGGTCTTTTTCAGCGAGTTGCTTCTTAGTAGTCTTTGCCTATTTTTTTCTCTTTGCTTCTTTATCTTCTATTAATTTTTTAGGAGTTCTCTATACATTTTAAATACATGAAACTTACTGGAGAGCGTCTCTCTGAATATTGCCTCTGTCTCATTATTTCTCATTTGTCCTTCTGGAGTAAATGTACGCTGGATTATTTCTTTCTCTTGTCCAGTTCTCCTAACTCTTTTTCTTTCTTTTTTAGTGTCTTCTCTCTTTGTATGTTTTCTCTGTGATTTTTTTTTTTTAGTTCCTTCAATTCACTTATTTCCCTCTGCCATTTCTACTTTTCAGCCCACTCATTCCTTTATTCACTCATTTATGTACAAATATTTATGGATTGCCTATGTGTATGAGGTACTATTCTAAGTGCTAGGGCTGAAACAGTAAACAAAAAAACCCACACAAACTCTTCCTTCATGTACATTATATTCTATTAGGTAAAATTCTACTGAGCTTTAAATGATATTGGTTATCTTTTATTTGCAGGATTCCTACTTTGTTCATTACAACTCTTTCTCAAATAGTCATTTCTTATTATTGCATAGAACATTCACTTCTTTATCTCTATTTCTTTCATCAATTTTAACATATTGTTTCAATGTTCTGTTTAGATTGTTTCTAGTTCCTGGAGTGTAAGGTTTGCTTTCTCCTGTGCTGTCTCTCTTTTAGGATTGAGTGTTTCCTTGTGTGTTTTGTAGTTTTTGATCATGAGCTCATCTTCAGCAGAAATCTAGCCTGTGAACTAATTTACCAAGACCTTCTCAGGGGATTTTAGGACGTGTTGCAAAGTTGTCTCTGTCTCAGCCTTGGGGAGGTCACTAGGGCAACATTTAAGATGCTTTACAGTGCATAACGGGAGTTCAGATCCCAGCCTAAACACGGCATAGCTCAGGGGTCCAACTTCTCACAGGTAACTATTTCCACCCATGCTGTGGGGTATGGCTCATTTCCAGGTCCAGACCCTGGGCCAGTGGGTAGAGATTTACAGGTCTGCTTCTAGGATTGAGGAAGTTCTAACCTTTGCTCCACAGGAAAGTAAAACTCCTTCCCCTAAGGCATAGATCCAATCCAGGTCCCTCGGGGAACTAAGTAGCTGAGTGTGCTCTCTCTGATTCTGGACTCTGAAAATTTCCTATTTTTAAATGTAAATATGTATTTCTAATTAACCCCCCCCCCCTTTTTTTTTTTAAAGCAAATGCACGTGTTTTGAATGATGGCTGAAGGAGGAGAATGTCCAGCTTGCTCAGTATTGTATCTTGACTGGAAGCCCCCAAATTTTCTATAATTAACATGTGGTATTTTTATAGTTAAGAAAAAACCATCATGTAAAGTCCAATCATGCAGTAAATTTTAAAAATGTGAGTTTGGGGAAAGGAAATTTAATAATGAGTCAGAGATTGGTTGACTGGAATGACAAGCATAGGGGCCAGAGAAAGAATGAGGGGTCCAGGCTATCAAATGGTAAGCTACACCCCAAGTTCAACTCTAAAGGGGTTCTATATATTTCCATTCCTATAATTCTGCACCTATGTTCCCAACCCATGCTTCTTCTCTGAGTTCTGGGCGTAGGTTTACAAAATGCCTCTAATATTTCTACCAGATAACTTCAAGCTCATCATGAAAAAAAAAAAGATTTAAGACTCCCTCTTCTCTCCTCACCACTTCCAAAATTGTTCTTCCTCCTAAACTCCCTAATTTGGTGCCTCTGCCAGCCCATTGATCATATCCCAAGTTTGAAAGTCAACCTACCCTTTTCTGTGCTCCTCATTCTGAATATGACTCTGAGTTTGGGTACCAAGTCCCGGCAATGCATCGCCTACGTGTTTCTTGACCCCCTTTCCTCTCTTCCATCCTGACCACTACAGAGCTGTGGTTGTAGTAGGTGACCCCCATCGTTTGTCACCTGGATGGGAGCTACAGCCTCTCCTCTGGTCTCCCTCTCTCTCCTCTTCCTTGTCTTCAGTTCAGCCTCCAACCTACAACCAGAATGGCCTTATTAGCCCATGAAATTACCCACACTTATAAAAACTGACAACCCCATTCCCTGGTGCCTTTCTCACCTTCTGAGATGGCCAACACTCTGTGGAATGTGTTTCTCTCTAAATAAATCCACTTCTTACCTAAAAAAAGAAAAAAAAAAAAAAAAGAAAATGCTAACCTAGTCATGGTACTTCTCTGCTCCTTTCAGAGAACTGACCATCAAAGATCAGTGTTTCCTTCTCACAGTACTGAGATCACAGTACTGAGCTGCCCATAGAGCCAGGGGCTACATATTCCAGGACTGCGCTTAAATTGAGCCCTATGATAAGTTCTTGCCAATGGAGTATGAGAGAAGTGATGTGTGTGTGTCTTTCTGGGCTGAAGTGGGTAAATGCTGGGAAGTCTTCCCAGATAGTATGTTTCTCATCTACAGCAACCCGAGGAGCTCCTTGTGAGCAAGGTTTCTGGAGTCTGAGTTCCAGAATCGCTCTGGGAGGAAAGTCACCCAACCAGGAACACCCTCATTGGACTGGACCGGAAATAAGAAAGACAGTTTTGTTGTGTTAATCCACTGAAAATTCAGTGATTATTTGGTTCATCAGCTAGTGTAACCTTGACTAATATTTTGATTAAATCATAACAGTTCCCTTAAAATAACTTCAAAACTGTTCAGAATCATGCCCAAGGCTTAGAATCATGACCTGGCCTCTTCGTACTTGTATCACAGAATCTCTGCTCCCTACTCCTGGAATGCCCTTTCTTGCTTGCTTGTTAACTCTTGTTTCCTGCTTGTTAACTCTTCTTTTTCCCAAGACTTAGCTCAGATGTTTTCTCTCCTGAGAAGCTTTTCCTTACTATTCCTTCCCTGCAACTTCTTTCCACTTTTTCTTACCTTGTATCAAACTTCATAAGACGCCTGGCAGCTCATACACATACATTCGTCACACTTAAACCTTTGTGTGTGTGTCCTTGTAACTGACATATAACCTCCGTGAAGGAGGAGACATATGTTTCTCTCAAATATCCCAGCATCGAGCTCAGTGCCAGGCTGGCTGGTGCTCAAGACCTATTTGCTGAGTCAAATTGAGTATGAGGTCACGTGGATGAAGATTCGGGGATGAAGAGGGAACATGTGAAAGCTGGCTGAGGGAAGATGCCAAGGAGGATGGTCTGCTCCTCTGTTTGGGGTTTGGCAGGGTCAGAGCCATAAACTGTAAGTGGCCTCTGAGGAAAGCATTTGCAGGTGGTACCGGCTTGTGTTCCGCGTTCAGCTGAAGGATGGGGATCCAGACAGACTAGCTGGACTTAAGCAGGGTGGGAGTGAAAAGCCAGAGGGAGGGTAGGTTAAGCCCTGTGGCTTGGCTGTTTACCTGTAAATCTATCCTAGTAAAACACATTTAAACTCTAAGTTGCTGCTGACTTAGCAGGACGCACATGCCTATAGGAGAGCATGAACCCCTGCTGTGCTTTCACACTCACCCTCTAAGAGGAGAGGCTTAACCCTAGGGAGGCGGTGCTTGTGGTAGAACTGATGAGCAGTGAGTGAGCCGTTTCCTTCCACATGAAGGCATCTTTGCTCATGTCATCGGAAGGCTTGCACAGGGTCTAATCTCCATCTTTCACTGTTGGTAAAAGTAAGGAAATCCCAGATACACAACCAAAGCACCATGGTCAGTGAGTGACAGACTCCAGCCTACAGCTCAATGGCTGGACCCCCCACTGGTGGTCCCAGCAGGTCACAGAACCTAGAGTCGGCCAGTGGTCAGAGAAGCAGACACACTAATTTAACCCGTGTACAAAATGACATTTTCCAGATTCAGCTCCTAAATACTCAAAACACATCCCCAAGTTTCTGTCTACAATGTTGTCAAACTATTTAAGCAACTTACACTAGACCGTTTTGCTTCAATGGACAGGTTTTTTCCTCCACTGAATAATCAGAAGTAACCATTTGTGTCGGCTTCGCGTAGTCAGGGGACTTTCAGTAGTAACAGAAAATGCCACTCGAATTGGCCTAAATAATATTTATAGCTCACATGACTGGAAGTTTCACAATGGGGCATGGAATTTAGGGTTAGTAAATCCAGAAGTTCAACATCGTCATCAAGAGCACAAGTTCTGAGGGTCCCTTTCCTTCCTTGTCCATAATTCTGGCTTCTGCCTCGGGCCGGCTCCCCTCACAATTGTAGGATCTAGGGGTAGAAGAAAAAAAGAGCCTATCCCTCAGTCATGAAATAAAATTCCTCCCTTCCAGCCGATGGTCATGTGTGGGCTCTGGACCAACAGCTGTTGCTAGGAGAATGTCATACAGTGGTTGGTTTCAGGGCAGGGTCCTCAAACTATCTGATGGGATTAACATGTTTGGCTTTGACTAATCAGTACTCATCTCATTCCAGGAGCTGAAGTTACTTCCTAAAGCACCATGGATGTCAGTGGAAAGAGTGGAAAACATGTTGGAGAACTGAACATGATGTCCACTATACTGTCTAAAATCATTCAGTCGAAGGGGCGGGAGGGGGAAGAGAGAGAGAAAGGAAAACCAAGTTTGACTGAGTAATATCTGTGGCACCAGGAACCACAGACTCAGGGATGCAATAGACAATATCTAGCCTGATGTTAATTGATAAGGAGACAACACCTTTTGTTTGATTCTTGGTTGAACACCAACCAGAATGAGAAAACTGAGTAGATTAATTTCAGCTCTGTTTTCTTTTCTTCTTCTTCTTCCCTTCCCCCCACCCCTCCCCTCTACCTTCCTCTTTTTCTTCCCCTCCCCTTCCTCCACCTCTTTTCCCTTCTCACCCTCCTCCTTCTTTTTGGCTCTTTCTTTGCTTACTTCTTAAAGAGATCAGGACTCCTCCCTTCCCCCTTTGACTCCAAAGACCACCATTTTGGCTCTCAACGAGCAAAAAATTAAAATAAGAAAAAAAGCAAACAGTTTCTCAGGCAGGTCACGTGTTTGGAACCACATCAAACTGCTGCTTACTTGCTACCACGAGCCTCTCATCCCACTTTGAAAAATACATTCCTGCTAGAACCTAAGAGCTTAGGAAAGTGAGCAAGTTAAGTCCAAACACACACCAGAATAAATTAAATAACAGAGTTAACGAATTCAACTGTGGCATGGTTTTGCAGAAGTGGTAAATTGCGTTTTAAGGTAGAAGTGTTTGGTTCAAGGCTATTTGTTTGGAAGTAATCTTGGCAAGTGGACTGGAGTGAAGGAAGGCTTTTAAAGGCAGGGGAAAGGATGAATTTGGCACTTGTGGATTAGGTAGTACAGGAGGGCTATTAGCAAATGGATCATTTTTTAACCTGGAATGTTACACAGCGTGTGCTGCATAATTTACTTTACAATGATGTTCAGATAAGGGTTATTTAAATTACTCTATGGGGGACTTTCCTGGTGGCGTAGTGGTTAAGAATCCGCCTGCCAATGCAGGGGACACAGGTTCGATCCCTGGACCGGGAAGATCCCACATGCCACGGAGCAACTAAGCCCATGCACCACAACTACTGAGCCTGCGCTCTAGAGCCCGTGCTCTGCAACAAGAAAAGCCACCGCAATGAGAAGCCCGTGCACCGCAGCGAAGAGTAGCCCCCGCTCGCCGCAACTAGAGAAAGCCCGCGCACAGCAACAAAGACCCAATGCAGCCAAAAATAAATAAATAAATAGGGCTTCCCTGGTGGCGCAGTGGTTGAGAATCTGCCTGCCAATGCAGGAGACACGGGTTCGAGCCCTGGTCTGGGAAGATCCCACATGCCGCGGAGCAACTAGGCCCGTGCGCCACAACTACTGAGCCTGCGCGTCTGGCGCCTGTGCTCCGCAACAAGAGAGGCCGTGACAGTGAGAGGCCCGCGCACCACGATGAAGAGTGGCCCCTGCTCGCCAGAACTAGAGAAAGCCCTTGCACAGAAACGAAGACCCAACACAGCCAAAAATAAATAAGTAAATAAATAAATTAAAATGTATCTCAATAATGCCATGGCATTTAAAAAAATTAATTTTTAGGAACTCATATTTTTTAGTTCTCACCAGATATTTTAAGCTATATGCAACTATATTTTCTACTTAGTCATTGTTGATATGCAGTAAAATCATTACATTTTGTATACTGCTTTTTACCATTGTCCATCTTACTGAATTCTCTTCTAGTTTTCATGAATTTTCGTGTATTCTCTTAGATTTTCTGGGTGCTTACCGTTCACAAATAAGATTAGATTTCTTATAACTCGTTTTTTGTTTATTGCATTGACTGGTGCTTTAGAATTCTGTCAAGTGATGTTCCTATAACCATATTTCACCACAAAAGAATATTCTGACTGGAGATTTATGATGGGTATTCCTTTAGTAAGAAATGGACATTAAATCTGATCATATTTCTTGGGGGCACTTTCCGTGATGAACATTTTGGCTTCTTGGACCTATAGACATTATGAACTTTTACAGAGTTTCTAACAAAGGAGATCTATTGCATTCCTGAAGTCAATTTTACTTGGACAAGGAGCATCTTTTAAAATCTTTGGGAATGGGTTAAACTTCTCTATAAAATATGAAAATACTGCAACAAATTATTGTCCATTTTCTTCACAAGTATTTCCTGAGCTTCAAGAGTATATGATCTATTTCCTGTCACCTCGGTGTTTAAAGATTTGGCGATCACAATTTAAGATTGTAACCATATGATTAAACCTTGGGAGAGGAGGACAGAAGTGTTGGAAAGGGGTCTGCAGGGGAGGTCTGTGGTTTTGGTAACATTCTATTCTTCAGTTGGGTGCTGAGTCCAGGTGGGTTTATTTTGTGTGTGTGTTTTAAAAAATTTTTTACCCGAGGTTCCTTAAAAAACTAAAAATAGAGCTACCATATGATCCAGCAATCCCACTCCTGGGCATATAGCTAGAGAAAAACATGGTTTGAAAGGATACATTCACCCCAATGTTCACTGCAGCACTATTTACAATAGCCAGGACATGGAAGCAAGCTAAATGTCCATCGACAGAGGAATGGATAAAGAAGATGTGGTACATACATACAATGGAATATTACTCAGCCATAAAAAAAGAATGAAATAATGCCATTTGCAGCAACATGGATGGACCTGGAGATTATCATACTAAGTGAAGTAAATCAGAGAAGGATAAATATCATATGATATCACTTATATGTG